>NW_024870908.1:4652500-5205000 GCF_019054845.1 Dipodomys spectabilis | reverse complement strand
AAGTAAGACATCTTTGCTTTTCATCAGAAGGATGGGAAATGCCCCACAGATACCCAGCCCGTTGGCAAGCAGAATGAGCTTGTCTCTAAGTATGCCGTAAGCCCTTGGAGGGTTCTGGGGGCCAGGGTGCCTCTGGTTGAGATCTTAGGCAGGCAGAATACTGTCCTGTGTGCAAATCAGTTGTTAATGGAACCCTTGGGTCCGGGTGACCGGGGAACCGATCTGCACTGGTGTGTAAATATGTCTGCTTTACTTGGGAGCAGGAGCTGACTACATATCTGGGGGTTAATGAGCAATGATTGGATAAAGGCAAGAAGATGTTTTCTCAATTCACAGGGGTGTTTTTCTCGCACTAGGCTGACTCCTGGCATTTCCTTAGATCTAAGGTTTGCTTTCTGCTCCTGGAGTTCAGGTCTCACGCACTTGATGGATTCCGGCCTTAATTTGGTGTGTTGCAGATATTACCTTAAGGACATTCTTTTGAATATTAAATTAGAATAAATTAAGGCATGCTGCATATTAAGCCTAAATCAGAGTTGAGTAATTGCCTTCCATTTTATGCCTCTAAGTTTGTTGGAGACGCAAGGTATTTGTTTTAATTACCAAGTTGTCGAACTGACTCTCAATGAGCAGAGAGCACAGATGCGAATAAGCAAAAAGTTTTAGCAACTTGGTGAGACGCTGGCAGTACTTGGGGAAGACATTTCTATCAGGGTTCCTCCTGCGATTTATATCTTTTTTTTCCCTCCAACATTGTCTACTTTAGAGCAGGAGATTCAGTTGGGGTGTTTTCAGCTTGGGGAGTGGTCTGACATGAGGGGCAGGAAGTATTTTATCTGGGTCTCCATGGGGGCGGGCCTTCCTGTGCTCTTCAGGGAGGTTGACTTTACCATAAACATTATCATCGCAGTACCGTGGCAACCTCTCATTCCCTGCCTGCCATCCTCCTCCTCCAGAAAAAACTGTTGCCCGGCAAAACTGTATCAGCTTTCCAAGCTCTCACCACCTGTGAAAAGTGACCCAAGACCCCCCGGGAGTTGATGTTTGGTTTATATGGGAGGAAAATACCTCTTAAGTATTGGAATGTGATACATGAAAGCCATCGCTTTCTCCTCGCATCACAAACAAACATCCCAGCCCTCACAACAACAGGCGCCATTATGTTGGACCTACGTCTTTTGAAAGGACCACGAAATAAACTACTTCCACTTACCAATAGTGTGTAGCTTTGCTATAAGTTTTAGGTCAGGGTGTGTGTGTGTGTGTGTGTGTGTGTGTGTGTGTGTGTGTGTGTGTGTGTGTGTGTGTGTGTGTGTGTGTGTGTGTGAAATCTCTCTTTATCTTCGTTAATGAATGCGTCGCATGGAACTTTAACCAAATTTCAAGGTTTTTCATTAAGAGCGTATCATGTAGATTGTGGAGGATAAATGTCAAGGCTCCTGGTGATTTACTGTCTATTACTGGATTCCACTCCATAAATATATTATTTAATCAAAACTTCCACTTACATGAGACAGTAAAAATGGCCTGGGTAATATTTAAAGTTTGCATAATTTACACCAGGCCTAGCACACATAAAAAAGCCCAGACAGGCTGCGTTAAGCAGCGGAAGGGCTACCACCCAGATGGGGGAAGTTGCTGCTGTTCGGCTCTGTGACAAAACTGACTCCCCTCCAACAATTCTAGGAACTTGATGACCCCAAACGAGCCAAAGCCCCTCTCATCATCTCTCGACCCACACAGCAAAAACAGATGGTCATGATGACTCGAGAGAATATTGAGGAGGGGGAAGAGGGATTCTTCCTGAAATTCCTGGAGTAGAATTGCTCTCAGTCTAATCATTCTGTCTCAGACAGTCCCCAAATCTGGGTATTTAGGGGTCTTGTATGCATGTGTGTGTTTCCTATACTGACTTTCTGCCCCTTTATCTGCCTGGACCAAGCCTCAGAGCGGCTTTCCCTTTAGAGGCCTAGAAAGGGAACCCGAGGAGTCAAGGGCTTTGGATCTGTGTCAGAATCCAATTAGCAGCTTACATTGATTGATGATGTCTGATTGTAACTCGCCTCACTTTTCTGTCGGTGAGCCTTGATGGTGGGCGGAGAAGTGGATGGCTACTAGATGGAAAATATATATGAACATATGTACACACACACACACACACACACACACATATACACACAAATACTACTCCTCCTGAGTGGGAAGAAACCTCATCTATTACTGTCTTTGCACTCTGATCCCTTGTTCTAGGGCATTATTCGGGCTTTGTGAAGGCAGAGGTGGAGCCCACTGCTACACCCAGAATTCCTTCACTGGGATCCCATAAAGATGGAGCCCAAGGAGAGGAGAGGAGCGGGACAAAGCCCGTGACCTCAAGACTGTTCGGAAGTCTCGTAATGAAGTTCCAGCTCAGCCATTTAACAATGTCTTGGAGTGGGCTGTGCAAGTTCTCTTTGCCCGTCAGTATGACAGCAATGTGTACACAAGGGACTCACACTCTAGTGCTCAGGGCCAGGCAGGTCATATGGACGGTCAGAGTTGGCCACTTGGTGGTCTGGACTGTGGGCTCCATTTGTAAATGGCCAGACTGAGATGTGTGCCCAGTAATGTGTAAGAGGGAACTCTGGTAATCCACATTCTGGGAAAATATGCGACCCAACAAACAAACCTATGGTTGGTTCATGGACCACTGGTTCACGATCTTGGCGTTCACCTTGCAACCTTTTCTTGGCCGGTACCTGTCATTCATTCATTCCCCTTTCTGTCTGGAGCGGAAGAGGTGGGGGTACTCTGTTGGCGGCAGTCATCTGAATTTTGCATGCGTCTTTCCGGCCCAAGGGCTTTGAATGAAGTTTCTAGAGCGTGCTTCTGCCCAGACAGATGTCATTTTGCAAGTTCCAGGGGATTCGAACACCTTCCCCTGGCAGCTGTCACGCTGTGATTCATGATGTTTATCCGGGTGGAATACCTGCCTTTCTTTGTTTCTCAGCTGGAATCAGTTAATCGAGTATGGCAAGTCATTTTCTCAGCAAAGGACCAGACACTAGTCAATATTTTAGGATTTGTAGACAGTATGATGTGGAGGGCAACCACTCAGCAATGCCAAGGTTGAGCAGCGCAAAACAAACCAGCAAAGCAGTCAGGTACTGGTGTGGCTACATTCCAATATAGCTTTATTACCAGAACTGTTGGTGGGCCCTTTCTGGCTAGCTGACATCCTATTGACCCTACATTGATCATCTGCATTGTAGAAAAACACCTGCGTTCCCAGAGGTCTCCAGTGGGGTGGGCTGTGGGTTTTGTGTGGCTTGTTTAACTTCTCCTACTTTCTGTTGATGTTTCTGTTGTGTTGTTTTTCTCTGAAAAAACAAAAACAAAAACCATTCTCTGTGTGAGTTGTGTGTATTCTAAATCTGGTATCCCCAGACCTTGAGTAGGATGGGCTGTTGGCACTCTTTGGAGTTTGATCCTATTTCCTTAGCCGTGTTGCTCTGAGCAGACGATTCGTTTCTCTGTTTGCTTCGGGCCCCTCATCTTCAACCAAGAGAGTAAGGTTTCCTATCCCCCAGAGAGGATTTAAGGAGGGTAAGAACCTGACCCCTGCACGTGATGAAGGCTGAATAGACCCATGGTAACCAGGATGCTTACTGTGATGCTCCTGAGGCTCTTTGCTTGTCCTTTGGGCATCTGCCAAAATGGTGGCTTTCTCCTTATTTGCCTATTTGTCATCTTTATTTTGATGTAAGGTCGCCCATCATCCCCTACTGGGATGTTATTTAACAGTCTTTGAAAGACAAGGCGATCAGTCACCTGGAAGCAGGTGTGAAATCTGAGCCTTTGAATCTTAATCACTCTGCTTAGAAGAAGAGGACTTCTGCCTTCCCTGGGCTGTATTTCAGGGGCTGGGAGCATATGTTCTTGGAGAGTAGGTAGGGAAACATTTCAATGAAGCTGGGAGATGGCAGGAACTCCTCTAGGAACATAAACAGTACTTCCCCCTGCGCCCCCCACGCCTAGTGTCATTGAATGGGAACTTCTAGAACTTCTAAATTGAACCTGTTCTGCCCTTGTCACTGGAGGCCAGTTCTGTTCTTCCTCTGAGCCTTCGTTTCCTGGGACTCGTTCATTAGGTGGTTTTTCCCTTTTGGGTTGTTTGCCGTCCCGTGGGGTTGTCCTGGGATTTGACATGGGATAGAGAAGCTAGGAGGTGAAAATCTACTCATCTTCTACCTTCCCGCTTAGGTTCCACTTAGGACATCATCAGTTTGGGGAGTCAGCTTGACTGGGGGGGGAAATCCAGTCAGAAATACAGAAAGACCAGAACGAGTCAGAGCAAGCAAAATCACTTCATGTGGGGGATCAGACTTGATCGTTTTGGGGGTGGGGGGAAATCTCCATCTTGGATATCGTTGGGGAAGCAGGCTCAGTGTGAAATGTGGCTGGGGCTGGTTAGAATTGCCCCCACCGTGAGGGACACGGCAAGCGTACTTGCTCTGCTACGGCAAGCACGAGGCCCCGAGTTCAATCCTCAGAACCACTAAGAACAGCAAAATGAACGAGAGTCTGCTGATGGGAGTGTGGTGGTGGCAGGAGGGAGACAGAGCCAAGGGAACCCGTCGATCCTTCTATTGATTTTTTTTTTTTGAACTTTGCTCATTTTTGTTCCTTTCCTTCGTTGAAGCAGGCTCTGCGGATGGCTTTTCCTTACACAGGCTGTGCTAGACCGGTCAGGCTGCCATAATAAAATCCAAAGACCGAGCGACTGTTACAGCAGAGATTTATTCTCTTGCCACTCTGGAAGCTGGAAATGTAAGACCCGTCTGTCAGCTGGTTGGTTTCTTTCTGAGGCTTCTCCCCTGGCCTTCACACAGCCACCTTCTTGCTCTTTATAGCTCAGTTTCTGTCTATGTGAATCGCTCTTCTTAAAAGGACAGCAGTCAGACTAGGCTAGGGCCCCATCCTGATAGCTTAATGTAACCAGAAAGACCTACATGCATACAGACTCTACCTCCAAACACTGTCGTCACATTGAGACATTGGAGCTCCCATGTATAACTTGGGGATTTTTGCACATACTTCTGCATTCTGTATTATCGTTTTGTGTATGTGTTTGCTGGTCCTAGGGCTTAGATTTAGGGACTGGGTACTGCCCCTTAGCTTTTACACTCGAGGCTAATACTCTACCACTTGTGCGACAGCTTCACTTCTGGCTTTTTGGTGCTACGTTGGAGAGTCGTACAGACTTTTCTGCCCAGGCTGGCTTAGAACTACAATCCTCAGATTCCTGTCTCCTGAGTAGCTAGGATTACAGGCATGAGATGCCAGCACCTGGCTTTTGTACTGTATTATTTTAAGGCTACAGACACAGGGCCTCCCATTCACCTATCATCTCTAAGCTAGGAGAACTGCCAAATGTACTTTCTATCAGTTCAATCCAATTTAGGTCATCAAATATTTATTAACTGTGGACTAAGGATGCTTTCTGCTGAGCTGGTCCCTTTTTCTCGGGGTATAGACTGGGTAGCAGGTAATGTGTAAGGTAGGGGTGGCCTCGGAAACAGATGCCAAGATGCCTGGTGAGATGAGGCCAGAGGGGAGCGTGCGGTACACAGGAAGGGGTGCCGAGGGAGGACAGGCAGAAGGCGGGGTGCCTCAGGCAGCAAGCTGAGGGTTAAGCTGGCTGGTCTGTCAGGCGGAGGGGCAGCGTAAAATAAAAATGCAGAGAGAACTAGAAAACCCCCACGGCCTGGGCATCTCACCCCCTCCTCTTCTGACTGGAAACAGAGCAGACACACTCACATTCTGCTACATTGAATATGAATATTTTAATATGTGTGTAAGCGCCTTCAGATCCTGGTCGCTCATAAGATTATTTCCTCTAATTGAACCTGATTTTAGGTCAAATACTTAGAATATATAGAATTTCAGGTCAGTTCAAAGACATAGAGTTTCAGGTCAAATGCATAGATTTATGGTGGCACATATCTGTAATCCCAGCTACCTGAGCTGCTAGAAGGTAAGAGGACTGTGGTTCAAGGCCAACCCCGGCCAAATGCACAAGAGCTTCTCTCAAAAGCAAGCTAAAAGCTAATGGACTTGGGGCATGGCGAAAGTGGTGAAATGCTTGGCAAGCAAGCACAAAACCCTAGGTTTGATTCCAAGTACAGAGAGAGAGAGAGACAGACAGAGAGACAGAGACAGAGAGAGGAGAGAGAGAGACAGAGAGATAGACAGTACTGTCATTCTTACTCACACACATCCTCCCCACCCTACCCCCAAACCTCACGACTAAAGAGTAACCTATTATCTATACAAAGTGTTTTTCACATTTTCACCAATCCAATGGGTTTACCTTAGAAGTCAAGATGCAATACTGAGCCGTGCGTGCACAAATCAAAACACAACAGACTCCCCCCTCCCCCCCCCTCCCACGTCAGTCAGTGTCCCAGACTCCTCCCACATTGTAGTTTGGGTCTAGTAGTAACTGTGATTTATTTTGATGTCAGAGAGTTACCCACCTGCTTATGTAAAGAGAAGGCGGCAGATCAGCCGTGCGTTCATTATGGAGGTGCCGTGTCATAAATCAGCGCGGCGGTGGTGGTCATCTTGCCAATTTTGACACAGAGATTCACTTATTTATGGCATGTTTGGGTCTGAGAAGTTGATTTATCCTCGCAGTAACCCGCTCTCATCCATTAGCACTTCCCAAGTGCTTAGATATGTCACTTTCTGCGTTGAATGATTGGCATTCTTTTTTTAAATGGCGTGAGTATAAATTGTCAAGCAGGAACAGAGTTCGGTTTAAACATGTAAATTGTGTCGAAACGTTTATCTTTTCAATAAAAAAAAAATGTGACCTCGGAGCTATGATACATTAGAAGCATGCCATGGTCATTACAATCTAGATTTCAACCACTGGGACTTTTAGGAATGGTCCACGTCTTCCTTCATTTTGGGAGGGGAATTGCCAAGGCTGAAGGAGGAATGAGCTGTCTAGGGGATTCTCTGACATGAACTGGGACACTTTGTGGGGTGTGCAGGGAGTAGGGTCCTTGTGGGAAATGCCATGCTGAGTGGAGCGCTTTCAGATTCAGAAAGATGAAGGACACGTGTGTTCTTTCCCCTGTGGGTCTTAGACCCCCAAAATACAACCTCCTGCCCGACAGTCACACACCAATGCCTGTGCTTACCCACAAGACTTAGGTGGCTAAGCTACAGTATGGACAGCAGTAAATCTCCAGCGAGTGAACCTTCTGGACAACGAACAGTTTAGCAACATGAATAACGAAAGCTGAAACAGGATAGTAAGGGGAAGGGGGAGGATGGGAAGGGGAGAGGGAAATGCGGGGTGGGGGGGTGGATGCTTCCAGAATACTCGGGGTCCACAAGTGAGGAAGGGGAGTGGGAAATGAGTCTTGGGGTGGGGGAAGGAACAGGCGGGAGAGCGGTGGACGAGGTGGTGATTCTGATCAAGAGACACTGGAGGGCTGGGAAGGTGGCTCAGTGGTAGAGCGCTTGCCTTGCATGCCTGAGGCCCTGGGTTCCATTCCTCAGCACCACATAAGCAAAAAGACAAAAGCCGGAAGTGGCGCTGTGGCTCAAGTGGTAGAGTGCGAGCCTTGAGCTGAAGAGCTGAGGGACAGCGCCCAGGCCCAGAGTTCAGGCCCCACGACCGGACCCAAAAAAAAAAAAAGAGACACTGGACACTTCGATGGGTGCATTACATTGTCACCCCTTTGTTACAAGGTCACAAGAGAAAATAAAATTGCAATGCAATACAAGAATCCAGATTTCCAACTCTGCCCTTAGCTACGGGCTAACCCAAAGAGCAGAATCCTCAAGGATTCTTGAGACATGACTTGACCTGGTTGGGGGGCAGGGGGACAGATCTGGAGGCATGGGGGAGGGATCAAATTTTCTTTCACTTGATTACAACCTTATAACCCTGAGCCTTCCTTCGCACCGTTGAATCCTCCCAGAAAGCAGAATGCATGTTATAACCTTACAACCCTGTTATAAGATTCAGTGCAACACAGAGCTGGGGTGGGAGGATGGCCGCCGTTAATGTGTCCTCAGTAAATTCTTCCTCCTCCACCTTCACCTTTCATACCCTCTCCCCAAACCACACGTACACCATCACTTCTGGACTAACTGATGGATTTTAAGAAAGTATTGTTCGACGTCCTACTCTTTTTAAGTCCAGAAAATGGGACCAAATGGGGACTGTCCTGGAATTAAATCAGCTCCTCGCTTGCTTTGGTCAAGGGCAGTCTCTCCTCCTCCTTGAGCATCTCAGGGTCATGTGGGTTTTATAGGCTAGTGTGTTCTTTTTCTCTTCTAACAGTAATAATAAGAAGAAGGAAAACAATAGCTTTCACCGCCCTTCCCAACACTTATTCTAATGAGAACAAAGAGATCTTTACAATTTTTTTTTTATTAAGCTAGTTATCCTTTCATTGTTCTGCAAATCGGAAGAGACAGAGGTAGGGGTGGTCCCACTGATAAATCAGAGGCAGGATGGAGAGGGGATGGAGAAGGAAGGTCTGTGGGGAGATCCTGCTGTGTGTGCCTCCCCTTTATCATTGCCATTCATGTTTTCCTGAAGTCCTTTGGTGCTGGGCGGCTTCAGCATGGTGACTAACCTCAAGAGAGACAGGTGGGCTCCATTCGTTCCTTGGCTCGTGACAAGACCGCGTCACGTGGTGGGATGGGCATCCTCAAAGAGCCGAGCTGGCGGTGGGGCGGCTTCTGTCCTCATCTGCCTGGCACCTGGGTGTGGTTAATCGTAACAACTCAGCAGGGACTGGGGCCTGTGTCTTTTCACACCATCAATCCATGTAACAGCTTAGGCTTCCTTACTACATGGCAATCACAAGGTGGCCACAGCCGAGATACGCTGCCTGACGTTTCCCCAGCATCCCTGTTCCAAAAGGCTGTAAGGAAAGGTGCAGGGCATTTGCGGCTTTAGCTCAGAGGTCACGTGACAGTCGCTTCCGGTTTAGTCTCTGGGTTAGATGGCTGTCAGGCCAGGTCCAGTGGGGGAAAGGAAAAAAATCAAGGTGATATCGTTCAATATGGGATCCTCTCTACAGACAAGCTGGACATGTGGTTATCCAAAGTGGTTGGTGGGGATGGTATGGCTATTTTTCTTTCATTTTCTTTCTCTCTTTTCTTTTTTTGAAAAAGCAAGAGGAGGGGAAAGTTAACTTCATATGTGAGAGCTAGAAAAGTCGAGGCACAGCATTTTTTCCAGTGAGCTTGGCTGTCTTTGCTGAGGGCTGCACTCTTCAGCCATTAGCAGGCTGGGCAACACTTTGCTTTATGAGGCAATTATTCTAACACACTCTATTCAAAATACACATTAGAACTTAACCTTCTGAATCCTGAAGTAGCATTTTTATCACCCCAACATTAGAAAAGAGACGGAGTCAGCATATTTCTCTCCCTTTTATGATCTGGCATCATTAATAAAGCTTTGGATAAAGACCTTTTCACCCATTCTCCCCGGATAATTTGTGACACCAAAAGGCATCCTGCGATACGATTGTCCGTTGACTTATTCTGCAGTGGAGGGAAACACGCGGATTGTTTGGGAAATAAAGCTGAAGAGTGAAACATTCCAACAGGAATGGCTCCACCTAGCATTTCCAGTGCCCACTCAGGGTAGAGCTCTGTCGGTATTAGCTATGCACAAGTGGAAATGGGAAGTTAATATGGAATTTCTGATTAGGGTCACATGCTAATGAACTCCCTCGTCATGTTAGTTTTATGCCGCTTCAGAAATTTTTTATCATATGCTTAAAAATTTATAGCCAGAAACATTAATGAAAATGAGGCGTGAATTGGAAATTGTGTCATTATGCAGATGAGGTGGCCAGCCCTGATGATTTTCAAGGAGGGATCTTTTTTTTTATTGCTTTTTTTTTTTTTTGAGAAATGATACAGGTAAAATTAATGGAAGGCACATCTCCCACCCTGACATAGGCAGCCGTTATATGGAAAGTTATAAAAGTTTGATTTTAATAAGATTTTGAATTAATTATAAGGAGAATATTAATCATAATTGACAGTCCTTTTTTTTTTCCAGAATAAAACTCCGCCATCAAAGTAATATCCTAGTTCTCTAAGTGCAGGGAGATAGGCGTTTTCTTTTTCCCTTGGCATTTTTGTCTTTTCAGAAATTAAAATCTACCTTTTCAGCATACCGTGCCTTGCAAAGTCTCACCTTCCTTCGCTGGGTTTGAGGTGGTTATTTTAAAAGTCCCTCTCCTTTCTGACCTCGGGGGAAGGGCAGTTCTGGGAAGCTGCGTTCAGAAGTTCAGGTGGGAGCAAGCTTTCTCTCTCTGCGTTTTGGTCTCTCTGAGAGATGTGTGGTTTTTCACTCCATCTGATAGCTGTCCTGTGTGAGTGGAGTCTACTGTGTTCTACTGTGTGCGGGGATGCATTCAGAGTCAAGAGCAAGCCCCACCTACAGGGACATACTTTCCCCTCTCGGTCTCTGTGTGCTTTTGGAACCTGGGCCTTCTTACCTTTGTGCCTTGATATTTATTAACTAGCCATATATCATCTATATAACCCATCATAACGTTGTATCTGAATTCATCTATCTATCTATCTATCTATCTATCTATCTATCTATCATCTATCTATCTATCTATCTATCTATCTATCTATCTATCTATCTATCTATCTATCTATCTATCTATCTATCTATCTATCTCTACATCTGTCTTCCCATCTGTCTGTCCATCCATCTGTCTACCTTGTCATTTATCTTCTCTTAATCATCTCTCTACCTAGCCGTCTATCAGCATCGAGAGTTGGGTAGCCTCATTTTACCAGCAAGGAAAGAGGAGGAGCCCAAGAGTCCTTGGGAAGTCCCAGTCAGCAGCTAGACCTTGGAGAAAGGAGCTTTGAGCCGGGGGTGTACGGCGAGAAGAGCCGAGGGGGGGGGGTATTTAGGAAAGAACACAGAAAACATCTCCATGTGCTGAGTCACCTTGGCGTGGCTTTTCCCCTTGTGGCTTTCCACCTCTGCATTCCATTGCTTCTCTGTTTGTCTGCCCGCCTCTCCCCCCGCCCCACAACCCCACCACGCTCACCACAGTTTGCTGTGGAAACTGGGAATTCTTTGCTCAGAATTCTGTTGCTGTCATCCAAAGCTAGAACTGAGGTGTGGGGCACAGCGGCCTTTCCCAGTCAACTGTTGGGCCATCATGGTGGAGCAGACCAGAGCATCCCTGGGGAAGGAAGGGTAGAGATCAGGCCCTAAGAAGCAGCAGCACCTCAAGAGAGAGGGTTGAGAAACAGACCCAGTTTCTTGCCTTCCCCTCCATCACTACTCTGGTTTCTCTCACCAGTGGTGCTGAGGAGGAAGATGTTGTGGGAGATGGGTGGGCAGCTCTGCTGGCGGCAGGCAAGGTGCAGCCTCTGTGCTTGTGAGGAGCTACGGCGGGGGGAGGGCTGGCAGCGTTGGGGTGGGGGCATCGGGGCTGACCCTGCCGCCCCACCCTACCCCAGGCAGCTGTCACTCTGAGAACCTGAGCTTCGAAAAAGGAGCCTGGTGAAATTTTGCAGCAGTGTGGAGTTGATGAACACATTCCAGCTTGTCCCTTCTCTTCTCTTGGCTCCTGCTCCCCCCCCCCCCTTCATCTTCTTCTTCTTCTAAGGGAATTTCGGATTTGTGTCTCTCGTCTTGTTCCTGTCTCGGAAGGCATGCCTGCTGCCCAGTCCCCAGTGAGGACCCACAGCTCCTCTCTGCCTCTGGCTAAACTTCCTCAGCTGCCTTTGCTTCGAGAACCTTGCAGATGGAGAGAGAGGAAATCTGGCAGGGGAAAAAGAAAAAAAAAAAAACCTCTCAGAGTGATTGAGGGTTCAGATGATGGATCCTTCTAGGCTGTCAGTAGCAGTTTGCATTTACATAGCTCACCCATCCTAGAGAACTTGGAAAACACCCATCAGGACCTGTCTGGCAATCTCAGGCACATAGAATTCCTCCTTGTAATGGCCAGCCCCATCTCCCGCTGCCCCCTCCCTCCTTCTCACTCATTGCCTACAAGCTGAGACCTTCACTAACTCTAGGAGGGGTTCATCCAGATTCCTTTGTATCAAGATCCGTGGGTCTTCTGGTAGCTGGAGGCCGCTCAGGGCTCTTGGCTCTGTGTCGGGGATTCACTGAATAAGCTCTTTTCATGATGAGCTCCCATCTGCAAAGGCAGGATTCGTGGGTGCTCAGGAAGTGAGCTCCTAGAGACCAGCCAGAGGCCAGCAGGGGGCCCTGAGCTGTTGCTTTATTTAAGAAAGGAGACAGCCTGACATTTTTATTTGGGTGGAAAAAAAAAAAGGATGAAATTCGCCTTCTGCATTTTTCTTTTCAAATATTAAGTAGATGCACAGGGCTGTAAAATAAGATCTCCAGAACGTCTTTTCCTTTTTCAATCTTGCCTCAATCCGAAACTCTCGCTGAGTCACTGACGCTGTTCTCTGTCTTTTTATTCAGTGTCTGGTAACCACCGGCCATCCTGCTTTTCTGCCTCTGTAGCTTTTGTCAACGTAGATGTCTCGTGTCAGCGGGGCCATCGTAAGCGATCGGATTATTAAACTTCGCAGGGCCCTCTGGGTGGTGCCACGTGCCGAAATTCTCCTCCTTTTTAGGCTAGACACTAGCGCGATACACGTCAGCTCCACTCCTGATTATCTCTCTCTCTTTCAGTAGACCCTGGGGTTACGTCTCCTCAGTGTCGTGAAAAGCATGTGGAGTCGCCAGCTTTCTGTTGCTGTGACAAAAATACCCATGAGGAACAAGTCCAAAGGGGAAATGTTGGGGTGCCCCGGCTCGGAGCTGCAGAGATTCCGGTCCTGGGTCGCTTGGCCCCAGTGCTTCTGGGCTTGGGCTGAGGGGGAACATTGTTGTAGGAGCACAGGATGGAACACAGCTGCTCATCTCCTGGAAGCCAAGGAGGGGAGAGGATGCAGCCAGTGGGGGAAGGAAAGGGGGCAAGGGGGGGAGGAAGGAGTGGGGAGGAGTGAGGGGAAGAAGAAGAAGAAGGGGAGGAATTAGAGGAGGAGGGGGGAAGAAAAAGGAAGGAAGGAAGGAAGGAAGGAAGGAAGGAAGGAAGGAAGCAAGGAAGGAAGGGAAGGAGGGAGGGAGGAAGGGAGGGAGGAAGGAAAGACAGAAAAGAAGGAAGGAAGGAAAGAAGGAAAAGAAAGGAGGAAAGAAGGGAAGAGACAAAAGAGATGGAACAGACACCTCCAGGAACCCCCTTTCCCCAGCCTGGAACCACCTCCAGGAGCTCAGTTGTCTCCCCTATAATGCCATGGGCTAGGGGTACAGCTTGCATTGGATAAGTTTTGGGGGGACATTTAAGCACCAAAGAGAAGAGCCACTGTGATTAACCTGGACAAATTGACAAATATATGTCCACATGAGTTTACCCTGCCCGGAATATTCCAGAAGATGTTGAATATGGATGACACAGGACAAAGAGAAGAAACCTAGAAGAAAAAAAATGAATACATCTCCTGAGATTACAGGAGCGTTGGGGCAGCCTCAGCGGCTAGGTGTGGCGCCGGTGGGTCGTGGCTGGGAGGTAGGAAAATGGAGGATGAGCAGATGGGGGAATTTTTGTTTGAATGTCTATTTTCTCAGTGGGGTTAGAGATCAAGCCTGTGTGTGTGTGTGTGTGTGTGTGTGTGTGTGTGTGTGTGTGTGTGTGTGTGTGTGTGTGTGTGTGTGTGTGTGTGTGTGTGTGTGTGTGTGTGTGTGTGTGTGTGTGTGTGTGTGTGTGTGTGTGTGTGTGTGTACTTGAGAACCAAGCTGAGAAACTTCCCCACGAGCCAGGGAGACAAGTGTGTGTGTGTGTACTTGAGAACCAAGCTGAGAAACTTCCCCACGAGCCAGGGAGACAAGTGTGTGTGTGTGTGTGTGTGTGTGTGTGTGTGTGTGTGTGTGTACTTGAGAACCAAGCTGAGAAACTTCCCCACGAGCCAGGCAGACAACCTAAGGCTCAGCTTCGCTGTCAGACAAAAGCCGCACAACAGTAAGACTGCACGCAAGTCGCAGGCATACCCCGGACGTGGACAGTTTTCTTCTGTGCTGAGCTACTATTGCTAGCCAGAAAGCCCCATGTTGGTATTTTGTTCGTTTGTTTCTTTATTTCTATTTGGAGAATCTGTTTATTCTTTCCTTCCCGAGGGGATAGTGAGATTAGATATTGTAAGTAGTGAGGGCTTGGTATTGTTTTTGACAGTTGTCAAAGATTTATTTAAAACTTAAATAAAGCTAACAGAACAAACAACATACAGGGCTTCATACTTTCTAGGCAGGTGCTCTACCCACTTGAATCATACTTATAGCCATTTGTGCTTTGGTTATTTCTGAGATAGAGTCTCTCTCTGTCTCTCTCTCTCTGTCTCTGTCTCTCTCTCTCTGCTCTCCGCAATGCACAGGGTTCCAATTTAAAGTGAATAAGCAAAATGAATTGCAAATCTCTGTAAGACACAGAGTCTCAAACTTATAAAGAAATTCAGGCTCTGATGTGGCTTGGCTAGAAGACTGCTGGTGGGCTGCTCCAAGGCCAGAGTGTGTCTGTATTCAAATTCTTTTTGGTTTTTCTTTTCTCTTTTTAGTCCTGGGGCTTGAACTCGGGGCCTAGCCCCTGTCCCCGAGCCTCTGTGCTCAAGGCTAGCACTCTGCCACTCAAGTCACAGTGCCACTTCTGGCTTTTTCTAAGCAGTTTATTGGCGATAAGAGTCTCATGGACTTTTCTGGCTGGGCTGGCTTCAAACCACAATCCTCAGATCTCAGCCACCTGAGTAGCTAGGATGACAGGCATGAGCTGCCAGCACCTACCTGAATTCAAATTCTGTTATTTGAATCCCTTTGGCTTTTGCTATCGATTGATTCTTTTGTTAAAAGCATCAAGATGTCCTCAAGCTCAGTTCTTGAAGGTTTAGGGGAATGCCTTTGTAGCAGGCTGCTTGTGATCAGCATACCCTGACCTCAGAAAACAGCCCGCTCACTCCTCTCTCTAATCGCATCTCCTTCTGACGGGGGGGGGGGTGTCAGCCATTCCTTCCCCCCACCCCAGACCTGGGGAATTTCTTGGGGGAGCCTGTGTGGGATGGTGGATTGAGCTGATGGATTCACCTGCTTGCACACAGTGACCGCCATCTCTGTGGACATCCACCCTCTTTCGGTCTAGGCACATGGTGAATTTGGAACCTCTGGTAGCCAACTTGGCCAACTGTGTCTAAGTTAACCGAGAGAGTGTGCAGACTCCACCTTGGTACCGACCCACTGGGGGGCATCCTGGGCTGGGGGTGTCCCATAGGTGACAGGGCCGGGGGCCTTCTCCAAAATGGAGGCCGAGTGTGTACCCTCCTCCGCAAGTGTGTGAACATGGGGATAGATCGCTCTACTCCCGTGCTCACGGACTGGGTGTGAACCTACACCCCTTGCCTGTGTGCGTTCATGAGTGTCTGGAATGATGACAGCAATAACTGAAATAATCATGCAAATTAGCACTGACTGCAGGGGGACATCTCTAGGGATTTTACAGGCCTCGTCTCCGAGCATCCTGAGACAAGCGTGGTGGTTAGTCTTTGCCAGATGGGGAAACAAAGGCACAGGGAGTTAGAAGCTGGCTCTGCTCTACTGAGAGCGGGGAAATTGAACCTGGGGATTGTCGACTCCAGAGTCCACTCTAGCTTCTCTTCCATCCTGCCCCTCACCAGATCTTCTAGAACTTCCCAGACATAGAGGACGCTAAGTGTTCTTTTCAGATGCCAGTCCCTGGAAACAGGTGTCTTCCCATACATCTGAGAATAGTAGTTTTTTTTTTTTTTTTTAATTTTATTTTATTTTATTTGAGAACATACTGTACAGAGGGGTTACAATTACATGGGCAGGATAATGCATACATTTCTTATCAAGCATTGCAGCCTCCTCCTTTGTTTACCCTTCACCTCCCTTCCCAGCCTCCCCCCTCCCCCCCACCCAATCATACCCCCCCTCCCTCCCCCCCACCGACATTGTAAAGCTGGTTTTGACATGACATTTTGTACTTCTCATTGTTGCAACAGGTCCACCTGAATCCTTAAACGACTTGTTTGTCCCCATCTCCTCCACATGTTCTACTGACATCAAATATAGTGAAAGCGGGGGTTACACTGTGGGGGAGGGACATACAAAGCAACAAAGAAATAATCTTATAAATGCGTTAGAAACACATGCATGAAAGAAACAAAAACATTAAAATACATATTTGAGGTTTTGTTTTCCTAACATCACATTATCTGACTTTTTCCGCTTGACTCATACCTATACTAGATATTGCAAATAAGGGAAACCATGGGACCTATGTTTCTTTGGGCCTGGCTTACTTCACTTAATATAATTTTTTCCAAGCCTTTCCATTTCCTAACAAATGGGGCAATGTCATTCTTTCTGATGGAGGCATAGAATTCCATTGTGTATATATACCACATCTTCTTGATCCATTCATCTACTGAGGGGCATCTGGGTTGGTTCCATGTCTTAGCTATGGTAAATAATGCTGCAATAAACATAGTTGTGCTGGTAGCTTTAGTGTGGCCTTGTTTGTGATCATTTGGGTAAATGCCCAAAAGTGGGATTGCTGGGTCGTTGGGGAGCTCTATGTGGAGTCTTTTGAGGAACCCCCATACTGCTTTCCAAAGTGGTTGAACAAGTTTACATTCCCACCAACAATGAAGTAAGGTTCCTTTCTGTCCACATCCCCTCCAGCATCTGTTGTTGTTAGAGTTCTTGATTTTTGCTGTTCTAACTGGAGTGAGGTGATATCTCAATGTTGTTTTGATTTGCATTTCTTTTATGGCTAGGGATGTTGAACATTTCTTCATGTGTCTATTGGCCATCCTTCTTTCTTCTTCAGAGAAGCTTCTCTTTAAGTCTTTCGCCCACTTACTTATTGGGCAGTTGTTTCTTTGAGGATTTGTTGTTTGTTGGGTGGTTTAATTTTTTGAGTTCCAAGTATATTTTGGATATGAGACCCCTGTCCGTTGTATGGCTAGTAAAGATCTTCTCCCAGTCCGTGGGCTTTCTATTGATCTTGCTAGCTATGTCATTTGCCCTGCAGAAGCTCTGCAACCTTATACAATCCCATTTGTCCAGCCTTTCTTTGATTTGTTGTGTTTCCGGGTCTCTATTCAGAAAATTTCGGCCTGAGCCAAGGAGACCCAGGGTTTCTCCTATTCCATCCTGTAATGTTTTCAGAGTGTCTGCTTTGAGTTCAAGGTCTTTGATCCATTTGGAGTTGATTCTGGTGCAGGGTGATACATAAGGATCTAGCTTTAGTTTTCTACATGTAGTTAACCAGTTTTGCCAGCACCATTTACTGAAGAGGCTGTCTGTCTTCCATTCTATTGTTTTAGCTCCCTTGTCGAAGATTAGATGGCTATAGGTCTGTAGGTTCATTTCTGGGTTTTCAATTCTATTCCATTGGTCCTGAGGTCTGTTCTTATGCCAATACCAAGCTGTTTTGATTACTATGGCTTTATAGTAGAGTTTGAAATTTGGTATTGATATTCCTCCAGCAGTGTTCTTTCCGTTGAGGAGCGTTTTTGCTATTCGGGGTCTTTTATTGTTCCATATGAATTTTTGGATTGCCTCTTCTATTTCCTTGAAGAATGAGGGTGGAATTTTGATAGGTATTGCGTTGAATTTGTAGATAGCCTTGGGAAGTATTGCCATTTTCACGATGTTAATCTTTCCAATCCAGGAGCATGGGAGGTTTTGCCATTTTTTAAGTTCTGTGTTGATTTCCTTTTTCAAGATTTTAAAGTTTTCATCATAGAGGTTCTTCACTTCTTTTTTTTTTTTTTTTTTTTTTTTTTTTTAATTTAATTTTATTTTATTTGAGAACATACTGTACAGAGGGGTTACAATTACATGGGCAGGATAATGCATACATTTCTTACCAAGCATTGCAGCCTCCTCCTTTGTTTACCCTTCACCTCCCTTCCCAGCCTCCCCCCTCCCTCCCACCCAATCATACCCCCCCTCCCCCCCCCCCCCCCGACATTGTAAAGCTGGTTTTGACATGACATTTTGTACTTCTCATTGTTGCAACAGGTCCACCTGAATCCTTAAACGACTTGTTTGTCCCCATCTCCTCCACATGTTATACTGACATCAAATATAGTGAAAGCGGGGGTTACACTGTGGGGGAGGGACATACAAAGCAACAAAGAGATAATATTATAAATGCGTTAGAAACACATGCATGAAAGAAACAAAAACATTAAAATACATATTTGAGGTTTCGTTTTCCTAACATCACATTATTTGACTTTTTCCGCTTGACTCATACCTATACTAGATATTGCAAATAAGGGAAACCATGGGACCTATGTTTCTTTGGGCCTGGCTTACTTCACTTAATATAATTTTTTCCAAGCCTTTCCATTTCCTAACAAATGGGGAAATGTCATTCTTTCTGATGGAGGCATAGAATTCCATTGTGTATATATACCACATCTTCTTGATCCATTCATCTACTGAGGGGCATCTGGGTTGGTTCCATGTCTTAGCTATGGTAAATAATGCTGCAATAAACATAGTTGTGCTGGTAGCTTTAGTGTGGCCTTGTTTGTGATCATTTGGGTAAATGCCCAAAAGTGGGATTGCTGGGTCGTTGGGGAGCTCTATGTGGAGTCTTTTGAGGAACCCCCATACTGCTTTCCAAAGTGGTTGAACAAGTTTACATTCCCACCAACAATGAAGTAAGGTTCCTTTCTGTCCACATCCCCTCCAGCATCTGTTGTTGTTAGAGTTCTTGATTTTTGCTGTTCTAACTGGAGTGAGGTGATATCTCAATGTTGTTTTGATTTGCATTTCTTTTATGGCTAGGGATGTTGAACATTTCTTCATGTGTCTATTGGCCATCCTTCTTTCTTCTTCAGAGAAGCTTCTCTTTAAGTCTTTCGCCCACTTACTTATTGGGCAGTTGTTTCTTTGAGGATTTGTTGTTTGTTGGGTGGTTTAATTTTTTGAGTTCCAAGTATATTTTGGATATGAGACCCCTGTCCGTTGTATGGCTAGTAAAGATCTTCTCCCAGTCCGTGGGCTTTCTATTGATCTTGCTAGCTATGTCATTTGCCCTGCAGAAGCTCTGCAACCTTATACAATCCCATTTGTCCAGCCTTTCTTTGATTTGTTGTGTTTCCGGGTCTCTATTCAGAAAATTTCGGCCTGAGCCAAGGAGACCCAGGGTTTCTCCTATTCCATCCTGTAATGTTTTCAGAGTGTCTGCTTTGAGTTCAAGGTCTTTGATCCATTTGGAGTTGATTCTGGTGCAGGGTGATACATAAGGATCTAGCTTTAGTTTTCTACATGTAGTTAACCAGTTTTGCCAGCACCATTTACTGAAGAGGCTGTCTGTCTTCCATTCTATTGTTTTAGCTCCCTTGTCGAAGATTAGATGGCTATAGGTCTGTAGGTTCATTTCTGGGTTTTCAATTCTATTCCATTGGTCCTGAGGTCTGTTCTTATGCCAATACCAAGCTGTTTTGATTACTATGGCTTTATAGTAGAGTTTGAAATTTGGTATTGATATTCCTCCAGCAGTGTTCTTTCCGTTGAGGAGCGTTTTTGCTATTCGGGGTCTTTTATTGTTCCATATGAATTTTTGGATTGCCTCTTCTATTTCCTTGAAGAATGAGGGTGGAATTTTGATAGGTATTGCGTTGAATTTGTAGATAGCCTTGGGAAGTATTGCCATTTTCACGATGTTAATCTTTCCAATCCAGGAGCATGGGAGGTTTTGCCATTTTTTAAGTTCTGTGTTGATTTCCTTTTTCAAGATTTTAAAGTTTTCATCATAGAGGTTCTTCACTTCTTTAGTTAATTCCTAGGTATTTTATTTTTTGTGGGGCTATTACAAATGGAGTTGCTTTCCTAATTTCAGCCACACTTTTCTCATTGTTGGCATACAGAAAAGCCATTGATTTTTGGGGGTTAATTTTATAACCTGCTACTTTGCCAAAGTTTTGAATCAGCTTGAGTAATTTGGGAGTGGAGTCTACGGGATTCTTTAAATACAAGATCATGTCATCTGCAAAGAGGGAGAGTTTTATTTCTTCTTTCCCTATTTGGATCCCCTTTATGTCTGCATCTTGTCTTATTGCTGTAGCTAGGCATTCTAATACTAGATTGAAGAGAAGTGGAGAGAGTGGGCATCCTTGTCTTGTTCCTGAGTTAAGAGGAAATGGCTTTAGTTTTTCACCATTGAGTATAATGCTGGCTGTAGGTTTGTCATATACAGCCTTTATTGTATTGAGGAATGTTCCATGGATTCCTAATTTTTCCAAAACCTTCATCATAAAGGGGTGTTGGATCTTGTCGAATGCTTTTTTTGCGTCTATTGAGATAACCATGTGGTTCTTATTCTTGCTCCTGTTGATGTGATGAATAATATTAATTGATTTGCGTATATTGAACCAGCTTTGCATCCCTGAAATGAATCCTGTTTGATCGTGGTGTATGATTTTTTGGATGAATTGTTGAAGTCGATTGGCCAAAATTTTGTTGAGAAGTTTCGCATCAATGTTCATCAAAGAAATGGGTCTATAGTTCTCTTTCTTTGATGAGTCCCTGCCTGGTTTTGGGATGAGGGGAGAATAGTAGTTTTGATAGGTGTCTGTGGCCCTAACTGGATGCAGTATGTACAGTGCCTGGCACATGGCAGACTGTCCCTGGATACTGGTAGGGGCGGGGGGGGGGGGGGAGAGAACTCATTGGAAATGAATCGAAATTAGGAAGGAGAAATGTCAACTAAAGGCCACATCTTTGAAGGAAGAACATTATAAGAAAGGAAAACAGCAAATCCTCTTTTGTACCAGAGGGGACAGGAGAGGCTGGCTTGCAGGACCTGCAAAACCTGTTTTCCAATCTGGTAGGAAGAGGAGCAGTGAGCCCAGGGACCTCTCTGGAGAGGGCTGCCCTCTCCAGAGACTTCTGGAAGGCACACAATCTTGCCTCTGAAAAGGAAAGGAATAGAAGCCAACTTTCTTCTCCACTCATGTGGCTGAGGGTGTCTGTCTGTAAGAGGCCCCCCCCCCCAACACCTTAGATCTTCCTGCTTTTGTTTCTCTGCTTCTCCAAGCCCCACCTTCTCTTCCCCCTTCCTCCTCCACCAGGGTGTCAATTAGAGCTGACTTTGTAACTCCAGCCTCTGAGCACAGCAGCCGGGGCGCGGGGCCCTGGGCCCCAAGGCATAAGGCAGAGCAGCTAATTAGCCAGGCTTGGCTATGCCGGATGCTTCCTGAAAACAAGCTTCTAGCCTCGGAGAGCCTTGGCCGGGTGCTTTATGGACTCTCCTCCGTGGTGTGCGCGTCTCCTCTGTGGTGCTTTGTGCCAGAGACCAGGGTTCATTTTCTTGGGTGCTCTGTCTCCGGCTGGGTCTTGACGTGAGCTGTGAGCGCGATGGTGAGGGCTCACTTCGTGCCAAGAGCAGTTAGGAGTCCTGGATGTGCGTTCTCATGACAGGCTGGGTCTGTTATCATCTGCGTTTTAGGCCAGAGTAACCGAGACTCGGAGACCTTAGGAGACTCGATCGTGATGCTAGGGACCCTTCTTCCTCCTTTCCTTTTGATATTCTAGGTGCTTGCAGGCGTCTACCTCCTGTTCTTCTTAATATGTTCTCCATCTCATCCACACTGGATGGGTTTGGGAACTGAGGTTTCCAAGATTTAGCCGGAACACCATTCATCTTAGAGGAACGTGTTACTCTGGTAACTAGATTCTGGAACTCAGGCTCTCCAGTTCTGTCCTGGTCACCAGGTCAGGTCAGGAATGGCCAACCCTGTTCTTACCTGATCATTGTGACGTTATGGGATCCTGCAGGTGTGTGAGCAGGGAGCAGAGGCTGATGGACCAGATGCATCTCTATAAGATCCTCCACCTCTGGCACCAGCCGCCTGTCCTAAGAGAAGGCAAGTTGTGCACTCCTTTTTAATGACGTTCAGGTGCAACAACGTCTGAGCAGAGGTGATTATGCATTAGTCATCACAAAAGTTAAGAATCTATATTCTTGAAGGCCGGGAGCTTCCAGTGTGATTGTTAGGGTTGCAGATAAAATTTGTAGCAAAAGTCAGGCCAGAATCCAAACCTCAAGTCTGGTAGTAATAGGCTTTGGAAGGAGGAAAGGTTATTTTAATCTCCAAGTGTCAGCTGTCCCTTCTTTAAACTCTGACAGATGGTTAAAACAAACAAACACGAGTAGAAACGGTAGAACACATTACAGGACTTTGCTATCCATATGATGAAACACTGAGAATCTAACAGCATGCAGGTCAAGGTAAAACCGTTCGTGCAATTATCAGGGCATTCATTTGTTGAGTCTGAGCAACACCCACACCCAATAGGACCACGGAATTAAAGTGGATGCAAAGATCTCAAAAGAGGAAGGAAATTAAGTGATTTACGGATCCCCTGTACCCCACCCCCGTACCTTTCTACTGATTGAGTGGGACTGTGTGTTGGGACTAATTAAAACCAATACCTTCACCCGAACGCAGCAATGCTTTTGTAGAAGAGGAGAGGGCAGAGGACCACATCACTGCAAGGCAGGGCTGGTGATTCTCAATTTAGGGGTCCCGCAGCTTTCCCTCAGGTTGCAGAAATACCTCTCAACTGAACAGAACAGAAGACACCTCCAAGACAGTCTTACGTGTGTAAGAAACACCAGAGCCTCTGGGTGCTCCTCATGGGGGTGGGCGGACATTTGCCAGCACGTTAACAAAATGATCTGAGTAGGGATTTTACCACTTCCTCATTCTTACCGAAAGCACCCAATGCATTCACCCTAGCCCTCGTGCTCGTGTGGACATCTGATTGGCCACGTGATGAACTCTGGTCAGAGAAATGTGACTGGGAGTTGGCCGAGGAGCCTCTGGGGCTTGGGTGCAGATTCCTGATGGACGCAGCTCCTCTTCCTTTAATTAATGGCTTTGAGATGTCCGTGCTGTGGTCACAAGGGTGGTCATGGCGCCATAATGACATCATGTCATATACGGGTGATGGCCTCTCGGTGCCCACAGCACCATCATCACATCGTGGTGGTGGTGGTGATCCTCGCAGGTCTGTCCGTAGCAGCTGGTTCACAGCCATGGGGACCTGTGGCTCCGACATCAAGTAACAGCTGCCCAGGAGTTGGCGGGACACATCTGGATTTTACAGTCCCCGAGAATCCCCCCCCTCCCCAATGTATATCCCAAATATTCCCAAATTCAAACGGAGGTTCAGAGAATGTTGGTAAGTCCCGTGGTGTCCCGCAGCGGGGCCGTGGCAGTGCTGGACGTGAGCCGGGCTTCGGCAGGTCCTCATCCATCCCCTTCCTCACAGCGAGCATCCAAGATGCTGACATTCCCCCTCCCAGCGGTCCCCTTTCCCGGCGGTCACGGGCCTTACCCTGTCAGCGATCGCAGCATTCCTTGGAACTGTCGGAAACTTAGTTAGAATGATGCTGAGCTTGGCCAGTGAATTTCGTATGTCACTTCTTTACCTGTAAATAAATAACGAGGAAAGTGTGGAATTCTCCAGGGGGAATCCCAGGGGGGAAAAGATTCAGGAGAAAAATATCCAGCATGATATAATTATCTTTTTTTTTCTTTCTGCTTTGGGTGTGTAGATGTACAGGCTTTCTTTCTTTCTTCTTTTAAAATAGGATTAATAGAAGATGGAAAGGAAACGCTTACTTCGGCTCTTAAGAGCGATGTAAGCAATTCTGCACTGCACTTACTCCCCAGGGTTGGTGGGGAAAATGTTTCTAGTAAATTAAAGTATAATAAAAGCATTGGCAACACGGCACATTTTATATTAATTTCTTAATTTTTTTTCCGCGGGCTTAATTATAAATCTCTTGGGGTGGGGGGGAGGAGGGAAGAGGCGAGGTCTCTGAGAAGTCGGCGTCTACTTTTGGTACACCAGACCGTGTGTTGGGATGCATACAGTGTGGTCACCACGAGACTCAGGCGCCCAGCCTGGTCCGTGCCCAGGGGACAGCAGATCGGGAGACCGAGGGGGTGTCACTGACTATAAAGGGTGGGCTCAGACCCACGGCGCAGTTCCTAGATGTGGCAGTATTGTGTTATCCCTGAGAAAGCAATCTCTCCCCTTCTGTCTGGCCCCTCCTCCTTCATTTGTGTGACCTGGAGAAACTTGGCTAGCTCTCCCGTGTCCACAGCCTCCAGTTTCTGTTGGGCTCTGCGGCACATTGTCTCTGGGGACCCCTGAAGAACACGGCCGTCGCCCAGTGCACATCTAAACAAGCTCATGATATATGTCCATCCTGCTCAGCAAGTTCAGTCACCTGCAGCCTAAAGCACCCGTAGTCTTCCTGGTTCCTGGACTGGAGAGGCATTAGCACTTCAGGGAGCCCCAGAACCAGGCAGGGAGTGTCCATTCTGCAGAAAGCCGGAGGGCTGGCCAGTGAGTTCCTTCCACGGGCCGTTAGCCCTGAAGTCCATTCTAGCAAGAATGGAAAGTCAGGAGGGAGGGACGCGTTCAATCCGTCAGTGGAACGTGCAGTCGGAGGTAATGACGGACAGACATGGAGGAGTCGGAGTCATTTCTTTTGGCTTTCTCATTTGGACCCAAGAATTTTCCAGGCACCTGCTTGTGAAAAGTTATTGCTCTTCTCCGAGCTGAATTCTGATTCGACGGTTCATATTTTACCTCTGCTCTCCTATACTACGGGGCTAAGGTTGGGGAGGGGGGAAAGTTAAAACATGTAATCCAATCCTGCTACATCACATTCTTTTTCTTTTACCTTGTCTTGATTCAGGGCTATCTGCTGGGTATGAGTACAAGTGTATCGTGACCTGCTTTTTCTTATGAGTCTCATTTTCTCTGTGCTTGGCACATAGAAAACTCTCAAAGACAGAGGAATGAATGAAGCAAAGAATGAACGAGGCTTTGTTCCTGAAACAAGGATTCTCAGATAGATTACTGGATGGTGTGCGCACGCACGCACGGGCGGGGGGGGGGGGGGAAGAAGTTCTATATTTTTAAAAGCACGCATGGAAGCCATGTATGGTAGCACACATGCCTGTATCCCTAGTACTTGGGAGGCTGAGGCAGGCAGGAAGACTGAATTCTAGGCCAGCCTGAACCTACAGAGTGTGACCCTGTCACACACAAAGAAACAGTCTGCGGAGCACATTGGGATTAGAATGTCTGAACAGACTTGTTTGTTTTTCGGGATTCTTCTATGCCTTTATTGTGTCAATGAAGGAGAAGAGTGAGTTGTCTATGGATATGGTATATAAAGAAGTGGCTCCTGAACTTACTGGAACCAAGACATCTCTTTCTGTGTCTCTTTTAAGAGAAGATTAACTTGCAGAAAGTAAGATTTTTAGAGAATCGGCTCATTTCCCACACTTAAATCTTACTTATTTTCTTTAAAATGTGAAATATCTTCCCAACTATCTGTTTGGGAAGAATTCTAAATATATGGGAAAGGGCGAGACGCATACAAATTTGGTGCCCCTAAAAGTGCCACGCATTTTCCAACACCGTCTTGTGTTCCCTAAGTCTCTTTCTCTCATCCCAAACTCCGTGGGGCCATTTTTCCTGGCACTCCACGGGGGGGGGGGGGTCACGGGGTGTATTTTAAGGAAGCACACACATGCATCGGGCCCCTAGATGCACACCCAAGCTTGGATCTACACATACACGTGTGAAGCCACACATGCATGCATGAACACAGAAAAATGCACACACGCTCATGGCTGGAGTTAATGAAAACACATCATACCATGCTGACTTGTGTGGATCTTCTGCGGCTAGCAGAAGCAGTAGGGTGAAGACTCTGATGGGTACAGAGAAGGCAGAAGTAGGGGACAAGGGTTGCTGAGTTGGGGGGGTCTCAATCCACTCGCCTTTTCTGTCAGAGCTGAAATGTTTGGAGGGCAAGGATGAGACCCCCAAAGGCACTTTGAGTTTTCTGAGAGCCACATGGTTCAAGCGGTAGAGCGGCCCCCAGGAGTGGTTGAATGGCACCACCTTTGTACCCACAATCTGGTCCGAAACATCCTGCTGAATTCACAGACACCAGTAAAGGCATCCCCAAAGTCGTTCTCCTAATCTAGTAAGCATTTCTCAGTCCGGTGAAGACGACCGTCATGATTAGTCATCTCAAGGGCTTGGTGCCCACTCAGGGTTCTTGGGGTCCACCCACAGAGTTTCTGATTCAATCAGTAGAGTGGGAGGAAGTCCCGCCCCCACCAAGCATTTCAGAACTGGCTACTTTGTAAGACACCCTGCACCAACCATTTTCGGAGGGTGACCCACCTCCAGGACGGGGTGCGGCTGGAGTCCGTGCAGCTAGGATTTTAACCGTTCTGTGTAGAGCTGGGAGGAGGGGAGCAGGCATGCCCAGAGGGAGCGTCCCTTCACAGACCAACGTGGCCTTCCTCCGTAGCCCCAAGTCTGTGAGACTTTGTGAAGAGGGCATTTAAGGATACACGTTACATAACTCGAACCATATGCTGCTCGAGCCACAGAGGGCTTCAGAAAACAGCTGATCATTTTACAGAACAGGCAGCTCGCATCCCGTCAGACCTTGTGATCAGACCCAAGTTCACCCTGGGGTGAGGTAAGAGGCCGATGGGGAACAGCCCCAGCGCCGGAGTTTCTGGCTCTCCGAAATCCAGATCTCATCTTGTCCCGTGTTATGAGTGATGACCACTGACCAGAGAGCCAGAGCCCCTTTCCTCTCCAAAAGAAATAGTCGAAAGGAAAAGTTCTTCAGTGTCTCCTCATAGCCTTGGTCCATGGCCTGGGCCGGGGGAATCGGTTAATGAGAACATTACAATGGTTTCCATTGTAAAATGAATTGAAATGCTTCCCTCAATTACCTCTTCAGGCACGGAGCCAGACGCCCGAACGCGAGGTGTCCCTTGTCTGACGGGTGGGCCGATGTTGCAGTGATAACCTGGGATCGATAGCCCTTCCCCAGTTATGCGCCCAGTGACTCTTCAGAGAACGGAATCACTGTCCGGTTTTGCCTCACACCTGCAATTCTAGCTACTTGGGAGGCTGAGATCTGAGGGTTGGAAGAAAATCCCCGTGAGACTCTCATCCCTAATTAACCAACCCCCCAAAAGCTGGACATGGAGCTGCGGCTCAAGTGGTAGAATGTTAGCCTTGGGCAAAAAAAAACAGAAAGAGAAGGGACTGTACACAGGCCCTGAGTTCAAGCCCCAATACTGACGTGCACGCATATGCATGTGTGTGTGCGCACACACACACACACACACAACCCAGCAAATTGTATCAACAAAATAACAAGGCAAACCTCCATTTACCCCCTTTCTGTACTGAATACATTTGCTCTTGTGGTGCAGGGGTGAGGAGTGTTCTAGAAGGCTTGCTCTAAATGCATCTCCTAATGGAAGAGATCCACTCAGGAGTTGTGCTACCCCACCTCTTCCCAAATAAAAAATTCTCCAGGGCAAAATTAACATAGCCCATATGGTATTGATTATAGCCAATAAGTGACTCAATGATTTGGTGCAGGGCTGGGAGGTGTTGGTCATCAATCTACACCCTCCCCCTCCACACACCTTAGGAATTTCACAAATAGGCCCTAAGTACACTTGAGCTGTTCCTAACAACCCACCCTGCCTGGGAGTTGGGCTTGGGGTGAGCTCCTGTCTCTCCAGCTTGTTGAATAAGGGGGTGGGAAGTATCACCCAGGTCTTTGAAGGTGGAGCTGTGGGGAGTGGAGCATGAAACCATTTCTTCATCTTTCTTTTTTTTCCTTTTTTAATTTAAATTTTTTTCTAAGGTTGCTGTACAGAGGGGTGGTAGCTAAACCAGTTAGGTAATGAATGCATTTCTGTTTGAACGGTGTTACCCTTTCCCTCTTTTTCTCCCATATCTACCCCCCACTCCGACTCATGTCTCCCTCCCCCACCCCAAGTTGTAGAGTTCATTTCCAGCGCAGTGTCTGGTGAGTGTCACTGCTGAATTGGTTGGTTCTACCATTTCTGTGGTCCCTCTTCCCTTCCCCAAATCAGATAAACTTCTATGCAAGGCAAAGTGTACAGAAATCAAAAACAGAGACGACAGGGAATACACCAAAGGAAAGAAAAAAGAAATATCTGCAATAAAAAAATCTACCAGAAGAAAATCTCAAGGTCAGATAGGCACTTCAGCTTTCTGATGACTTTCCAGCCTCAGATATGAGTCTGAACCCTGCCTACCACTTAAACTTTGATGATGAAAATCACACCACAGTCCTTTTAATTTTTTTAGGGGGGGGTCTTTTTTTTTTTAAAATGGTCTATTAAGGAACAGTTTGGAAATGGACCGTCTTTCTCTCTTTTATATAATGGCAAAAAAAAAAAAGAATCCACATTGAGCCCAGCACCAGAAAGACAAATGTATCTGCTAGTTGTGTTATCTGCTAGTGTTTTCATTACATCAATAATTCAAAGACAGTGCCCACGACCACCTCATCTCTTTTACGCCTCCCCGTGGGAAGGACTCGGTTTCATCTCCAGTGTCGTGGAGCGATTACTAGTCTTGGATGGGTCTTTCTAAAATACTTACCATAATTTTTTTATGTTTGAAACATTTCTGTGTATTGCTGACCCCGATTAAATGCATACCATGTTTTCCTGGACTGGTCAAAATCTACTTGGACTTGTAGTTGGAAAGATGAGGTGTTCTTGAAGCAAAACTCCAAATCCAGCTTGGCTATCTCTGTTCTTTGTCTGTTTGTCAGGACTAGCGTGAGGTAGGTGATCACTGACCGCACTTCCAGCTCTTACCTGCACCGTGTATTTTGAAGTCGGGCCTTGTTCTTCACCTGGGTATGTGAACTGGACTAAGATCTGCCCAGTGAGGCTTCTTATTCTTGATGGGGAGGTATGCATGCGCTACCGCGCCTAGCTTCTTTCCGTGGAGGTGGACAGCAGACTTTGCTGTCCATGTCTGGTTTCAAACCATGATCCTCTCAGTCTCAGCTTCCCAAGGAGTTAGGGTGACAAGTACGGCAGTCCTTCCAATCCGAGCCTCCCATGATTATAAGCACGCGCATGTTGAACCTGAAGTCCATCAGTACAGCGTCCGGATGCAGCATACACATCTTGGCTTGTGTATATTGGACATGCTGAAAGCACATCCGTTCTCAAAATATGCCTGGATACGTATGTGTGCGTGTTTCTGTAGTATTTATAGCATCTCACTCAGGTGACAGCGGCTGTCTTTGATTAAATAAAGGATGGCCACGTAAATGGCCGTAGTCTGCTGTCGGCCTCCCGGGACTTAAGGGCATCTCAGTTCAGGTGTCTGTGGACATTTCTCCACCCAGGGCAGCTGTACAAATGTGATGAGTTAATTTGAGGACAGCATTGCCTTACTCATGCGTGTACCGATTATAGAGTGCGCGATCTGGAGGCAGCCGTGTGTGTGTGTGTGTGTGTGTGTGTGTGTGTGTGTGTGTGTGTGTGATGGGGGTAATGTGTGTTGAATGTGTGTGTGGTTACATGTGTGGCACATTTGTATGTAATGTATGGGATCTTGGCTCTCGCACGGGGTCACGGTGGAGCGGAGTGTGTTTGGACTTTGTGTTTATGGTTTGTGCGGGAACTGAAGACATTTCGAATGTCCCAAGTTCATCACAGAGCCAGTAGAGACAGAAGAGGCAGGCTTTGAAGGAAAAAAAACCATCCGCACGTAGGCTCCTGAGCTGTTTGGTTCAGGTCCTGACACTCCACGCACAGTTAGTTATCTGTCCCCCTTCACTCCCTCACACAGGAGTCACTGAATTATTAGAAAACATACGCAGGAAAAAAAAATAAGCACACTCCAGTCCCTGAAGTTGTGAAAGTTCCTAGTCCCTGTCCGCTCGTTCCCCCTTGGAAGTCTGTTTTTCAGCATAGGAATCCAAGCTTCAGCACTCAATAATTGGTCCCATTTGGAGGCCTTGGCTGGGGGACCGTCAGTGCCGTGCTGCATTCGATGCCTTGTGATGTCGGCGGCGTCTCATGCTACCCTACTTCTCTGAGAGCTGGTTGTACACAACGCATAGAAATTCCTGATCAAGCCACTGCTCTTTGATTTCCTGACTGTGCGGGAAGCACGGGAGAGTTAGGTCTGACCTCTGGCTTTTCACTTCAAGGAGACACAGTGGTATTGAAAGTTCCTAATATTAGGAAAAAAAATCGAGCAATAGTGGGTGGGTTTTCTGCTTTTATAAGACAGCGCTGTCTCACGGCGTCTTGTTCACACTCTGTGTGTGTCTGTAAAGACGGATGGATGGATAGATGTCTAGGAAGATAGATGATAGACAGCTGATAGCTGACAGACAAAAAGCTACACAGGCTTTTGTGACTCAAAAATACTTACGAAGAGCTGTGTGTGTGTGAGTGTGTGTGCGTGTGCGTGTGTGTGTGTGACACTCTTCTGTGTGGTTTGCAAATGTTCATCCCATTCAGTGTCTGCACAGCCCAAGGACCACTCTGTGTCTTACTGATGTGACCACGTGTCACAAAAGAAGCTAGATAACTCACCAAGGTCATGGGGGCGCTGTCCTTCAGCTCTTCAGCTCAAGGCAAGCGCCCTACCCCTGGAGCCACAGCGCCACTTCTGGTTTTCTGGTGGTTCATGGGAGCTAAGAGTCTCACAGACTTTCCTGCCCGGACTGGCTTTGAACTGCGACCCTCTAGATCGCAGCCTTCTGAGTAGCTAGGATTACACGTGTGAGCCACCAGCGCCTGGCTTTTTTTCTTTTTAATTTTCAGTTAGTTTTACCATCTTTGAGTAGCGGTACAGAAGGGTTTCAATTCAACATGTCAGCTTATGAGTGCAGTGTGTCGTGGCCAACGTCCCCCTTTCTGTCCTCTCCCCCATCTCTCCCCAACTTCACGTACCCCCTCAAGCGGCCTGGCTCTGTGTTCACGTGTGCACGGAATCGTATGAATGTATCTGCCCGCCCTTCCTCTCTCCATTCTGTCCTCCTCCCCGACCCTGTTTAACTAGGTTTTTTTCCCCTCACCATTAGGTGAACTTGAGCATAGAATTATCGGTGTATCAACTAAATTTAAGGCATTTTAAGAGATAATAAGTCCTTTTGGCCCCAGAGACATTGACTTAAGTTCCTTTTTAATAAAAAATTATTTGCCCACGTCAAGTGCCAGAGACTCACGTCTGTGATCCTAGCTACTCAAGAGGCTGAGATCTGAGGATCACAGTTGAAGCCAGCCTGGGCAGGAAAGTCCCTGTGACTCTTATCTCCGATGCACCACTAAAAAGTCTAGTTGTGGAGCAATGGCTCAAGTGGTAGACTGCTAGCCTTGAGCATAACAAACAAACAACTCAGAGACAGCACCTAAGACTGACATGCACACACATGCACACCCACCTGCAAATCTACAGATGCTAACATTTCACAAAAGAGGCAGCCTGCCCAAAACCTGGCTGAAGTGATAGCATGAGACCAAAGTCGAAGACAGGTTGAACTTCTGAGAGAGAAATGGCTGATGATCAGAGTTCATTTGTATCCAAGAACATTGCAGCTGCAATAAACTTTAAGTTAATGCTAACAAATTTTAATTTGTATCTTTTAATTGTTGGATTCTGAATTGCTTTCCAATTTCCCACAGAGTTTAATGTGTATGCAAATTACCAAACCAAGAAACCCAAGATAGGAAAGATTAGACTGCGTTCTGCAAATACACCATAATTATTGCTTAATTTTTAAAGGGCCTTTCTGCTCATCAGAGTATTGTTCAATTTCCTGACACCGAGCAGAAGACGACTTCTGGTTAATGGTTAGTATAAATCGTGTGTGGGAACTTAATTGAATGCTAACTTTGCTGTTCTGACCACTGCAACCTACTCAGTGAGCTGTTACTCTGAGGTAAAGGTTTCTTGCTCTCCTACCACAAATAATTTGTTCTAATAATAGCGGGAAAGAGTTGTCGGAACATTCTTTCCATGCTCTGAGAGTTATCTGAGCTCTTACAATAGGGGAAAACAACACTGAGTTTTATTCTAAGATCATATTTCTTTTCTATGTTTTTTGTGGTTCGTGGTTCGGGGATTGAACCCAGATTCCCGTGCATTGAGCAGCTTGAGCTACGACCCCAGCTCCTTGGTTTATGCTGATCATTTTTGAGATAGGACTTTTGTATCTTTGCCCAGGCCAGCCTTGGTCTCGAGATCCTCTTGTCTCTAGCTGGGATTATAAGTGTGTGCTACCATACTCCATTTTATTTTATTTCACTTTTTTTTTTTTTTTTACCAAGTGTCTCCTCTGTGGAGGAATTTTTTTTTTCTCTAGAGCTGAGGACCCAACTCAGGGCCTTCCACTTGGCAGGCAAGTGCCCCTTCCACTGAGCTACAGCCCAACCCCTCTGTTTTTGACATACCTTTTGTTGTTATTATTAATAAGTGGTACAAAGTGCTGACAGTTCCCCAGGTCAGGTTATGCGTGTAATACATCTTGGTCAATATCATCCACTTCCATTGTTCACCTCCATTCCCCCCCATCCCTATTCTTGAGTTACATAGCTCAAATTTTGCATAATGTGTATTTGTTCATCCTTCCTCCCTCCATTTGTGTGTCTCACATTGCCCTCCCCTCTGAACATGTTTCTGCTTCTTGGTATTCATTTGTCAAACTGTCTTTAATCGTTACAATTAAGCTTCAGAGAACAAAGAAAAAGGAACAGTCACTGATGGTGGATTCTGTTCTGTTATTAAGGCGTGCTGAGGTTTAGAAAGATATCTAGGCCAAGTGCCAGTGGCTTAGACCTGTCATCCTAGCTCCTGAAGAGGCTGAGCTCTGAGGATCACAGTTCAAAGCCAACCTGGATAGGAAAGTCCATGAGACTCTTTATTTCCATTTAAAAGCCAGAAATCGAGCTGTGGCTCAAGTGGTAGAGTGCCAGCCGTGAACAAAATAGCTAAGAGACAGTATCCATGCACTGAGTTCAACCCCCTGTACCAGAAGAAGAAGATATATAAATATTTCTTCTATTTGTATTTAGTATAAAATAGCATATGTAGTATAATTACGTAGACTACTGTTACTGTCACTATAATATTTAGTGCAAAATGGCAAGTGTGAAATAGTGCATTTGTTTGGTGGACTGCTGGTGGTTTAATGACTAAGCTTTTATTTGGGTATGTATGTATTGGTTACTAGATTGTGGGAAGTGTTCTAGGCAGCTGTAGGTGTCAACACACACACACACACACACAGGTTTGTCTCTGTTTGCATGCAAAACCAAGAACACATATAGGATGTCCTAGATGTCCAAGTCTGACCTGCAGGGGGTACAGTGTAACCAAGGAGAGATGCCAGGGTTTGGTGGGTGGACATCACAGAAAGAGAGCCCTAGAGCAAGAGATTGGAAAGTTCTAGAAAGGCCCTGGGAGGAACACACCCATTGTGTTGAAGAACCCGCACAAGTTTTTCACTCAGTTTCTACCTTTTCAGACAGATTGATGAATCTGTCTGTATTTCTTTCAGTGTCGCAAAACTCAAATCCCCTTTTCCCATTCTGTACCTGGTGTCCTCTGGCTATTGTGGAGGCGAAGGGCACTTGATGGATGGGCGTGATTCCATTAGGACAGATCGAACTCGGTGATCTTGAGAAGATGGGAAGGACAGCTAAGCGGCCGCCTCCGGCGTGGGGCTTGCTTTAGAAAACTGCCCACAAACCTAAGGCCATGCTACAGTCTACTCAGATGCTTCAGTGAACTCTCCTGACTTAATGATTCCTCAACGCTGGTTTTCTTTCTTCCTTTTCGTTTTGCTTTATAAATGGTGGTTATAGATGTATTTTAATTGTGAAACATTGCAAACACAAACAAAAATAGAAAATGTTTTAATCCTATCCTGCTCCCATCTCTCCCCTCCCCGCAGCTTTTACACCTGCCAGAGTCAAGTTCTCCTTTCTTTTATACTGTAATCATTTTCCTTCTTTCTTGTGGATATCTGGAAGCAAATTCCAAATGGCATATGATTAAATAGATCAGTGTATCCGCTGGGTGGGTATTCCAAAGAGAGTGCTCTCTGGGGAAGAAAAAAAAAAAGAATCACATTATCATTAATGTGATTATGGCCTAAAATTAGCAATAATTCTTTTGTGTAATCAAAGGCTCAACCACTGTATTTTCAACATTTTTTTGTATGTATAATCAGAAGATGAGCACTCTGTAGAGGAAAAAAATTACCATTAATGTTATTGTGCTTGGAAATTAATTGCAATTCCTTAGCATAACCAATGTGAAAGTTTATCTGATTATCTTATAGCATTTTTTCATGTTTGTATAGTGATCATAAATCAACACCAGACTTGATATCTCCATTCGAACCCATTGAAACATTTCTGAAACCTCTTTCAATCGGCTTGTCTTCCCCTGTAACTCCCTACACTTTTTTTTCCCTTTATGGCAATGCATTTGCTGAACCTATGAGATGACTTTTATGGAAGAATCTCTCCATAGCCTGATCTTGGTAATTGCATTTTCTGCCCTCCCTATTTTGTGTGTTTGGTGGTAGATTCAGAAAGTTCTGGGCAGTTTTTAAGCAAGTTTTTGGAAAAAGCGCATCCCGAATATTCGTTTTGACGTTCCATCAGGAGGCACCTCATGGCTGTCTGTCTGTCTGTCTGTCCTTTGGAGGAATCTTTGCACTGGTGGCAGTTATCCTGATCATCCCGTTTTCATTCGTTAGGTAGAATAGATCTACAAGGAGAAATTTCCCTTCGTGTATTCTTTGCTTGGGCTGAGGAGAGACACTGTTTGTGGTACCTAAGACGCATGCATCTTCTTCCTTTTATCTTTCTGATGTCCAAGTACTTCATAATCTTGTTTACATTTCTTTCCCTCCCAATGGCCAGTGATCTTCCTCAGTTTCCACTTTATAACCAGCTGGGGCCACTCCCCGTTGGCAGGTTCTTGTCTGCGCAGAGGGCTAGCTCCCTTGCTGTACCAGATGACGGGCGTTCCCGTCTACACTGATGCACGTTCTGCTCCGATCCTGCACTCAGCCATTTCTTCTTCATGGAAGCCTTTCAGGTCTAGTAGGGTAGACCTACTGGTGGTCTACCTGTGACTAATGGGCGGTCTGTGGGCGATGATCCTGTGACTAATGGGCGGTCTGTGGGCGATGATCTGAGCGCGTCCCCAGGGCGAGGTCTTTGCCCTCACAGTGACGCAGAGCCTGGGGTATAATGATGGGGTCTGTGGTGGGTGTGTCATCCGAGTGGGTCACCTAGAGTCTCCCATGGGATGTTGCTTTTAGAATCGATGAAGAAATCACCCTTTCCCTGTGGTTCTTAAGCTGGTGAGAGTGTCACACTGGCCTTCCTGTCCTCAATCTGTACGGAGTCTCCATCTAGGAATTTGAGAAGGAAAAAAAGAAGAAGAAGAAGTCGTCTTGATGGTGCCACCTGTGGTCCTGGAAGTTGAGTTTTTTTTTGTCTGGTTTAGAGATTGTGTAGACTTTTCGTTTGCCTCTGAAGTAAAGCGAGGTTCTCCTGGGTTCTTCCCTTGACGGCACAGGGTAACCATCATCTCCTTTCTTTCTGTGGGAGCCTTCGGGGAAGATGAGAAGAGGAAGTGGGAGACTCTCCCTCCATCTCTCCTTCCTTCCCTTCCTCCCTCCCTGGGATCTTCCTCTGTTCTTTGGCCAGGGCAGAGTAACCGTGAAATAGCAATGCATTTCAGAGGGGCCAAATAGAAGCCTGGGCCTCTGCTGTGTCTCTTACTCAGACCATCTCAGCCACACCCGGCTCACGGGGCCCTCACCATCTGGTGTACAGCCACGCACTTGCCCTGGCCTACGCAGGTTGCTATTGTGGAAAACACTGCAAGCTGCTGGCGGGAGTTGTAACCAGAGAACATGCGTTTGCTCAGTCTGCCTTTATCTTCTTTGCCTTGAGGATGCTAATTAATTAATTAATTAATTAACAATTTATTTATTTATTTATTTTACTGAGTTGGCTCCGGTGAGTCTTGCACGGACGGCATCAAGTTTTCAAAAGTACAACTCAAGCTAATGATGATCATGGGGACAGCGGCCAGCTGTGCGGAGGGGATGTAACTCTTTTTCTTCATTAAAAAATATACGTGTACATGTATAATTTAAAGATGCTGCGGGTATTGGGGGCCTGATGCAGTCTTTTTCTTCATATAATGCCTACTGTTATTATTATTAATTATTATTATTATTATTATTACGTAGTTGTATAAGGGGGTGGCAATTCCCTAAGTCAGGTCATGCATCCAATGTTTCTTGATCAGGGTACCCCTTCCATCCTTCTCCCCCCATTTTCTCCCTTCCAGAGGCGACTTGAAAATGAGAGGGAAAAAAAAAATCTCTCGCCCAAGTGACAAATCCACAGGCCCAGTGAGAAAGCCCACAGCTCCCTCACACACGCACACGCGCACACACGCACACACACGCACACACACACACACGCACACAGCCATAGGAATGTATTGATCGTGCCCGGGCTACGGGGAAATGTGTTCAGTCCGGCAGACTTGCATTAATTGTGAAGTGGAGGGAACGAGGCGATCAATGATAGGAAGGAAGGCAGCACAGCGGCCTGTTTGCCCAATAACGCGGAGGCTGATGTATAGCGTATTGGAATTCCACCGGCTCTGGGCACTTGTCACCATAAAGAATATCACACAATTATCGGGGGGAAAAAATGGAGCAGAAGAACAGTTGTGCCAACATAATCAGCCCAGCGCCCTGGTAGTTTTCTCGATTAAACACTAAATTAAGTGGGACTTGGCTCTGCAACCCCCCCAAAAAAATACTGATAATAGGTAAAGTTTGTATGTTAATCAAAGCAAAAGTATGAATATTAAAATATTCCGGAGCCAGTGTTGTGTCATTTAGACTTACACAGGGAAATTTCTCCATTGGTCACCTAAGGGAAAAGGGCGTTGTGCTGTACGAGGAAGGGTGCTTTTCTGTGCCTAAAGTTACACTGGATACCAGCTCAGAGAACTCTTAAAGAAAAGAAAGGGGGAAAAATTTAAAAATATATATATAGAATGCACTCAAGAGGCCCTGAGAGAATTCAAATGAACTTCTGTGATGGTTTGCCCAAGGCTATCAGCGATACTCTTTGCGCCAAAGCAGGTGGCCATTGTAAGAGAGGTTGGTGGGGGACTTCAGAAGCTGAGTCTCCGGCACGGAGCCCTTGCAGACCTGTGCGGCGATCAAGTCCAGCACACATCGCACCGACAACTTAGGATGTGATAGCACGTTGTCCAGGACACGGAGAAAACTGGATACATCAAGACCAGGAAGAAAGAGCTTGCGATGAGCGTTAGGACTGGCGAGATGCCCACAGCAACTCTGATACATAGCATGGGGACTCTTCTGTACATTTTTCTTTTTGTCCCCCAGTGGGAACCCTCAGAAATGGGCTGTTCATTCACACAGCCTGGTGGCTGGAAGCCTGGTGACCATTGAAGAGATGGAGGGAGAACCGGGGGAGGGCCTGGTCCATGGGAAACCAAAGCCTCCTCACCTGAGCAGCAGACAGTGTGCCCACAGCTTCCTCCCTCCAGCATAAATTCAAGTGGGGCCCGCTGGGGAAATGACCAACTTCCTTCAGTGATCCTGTTCTGTGTGTGTGTGTGTGTGTGTGTGTATGTGTGTGTGTGTGTCTGTGTGTGTGTGTCCATCATGGGGCTTGAACTCTGGGCCTGGGCGCTGTCCCTCAGCTCTTCAGCTCAAGGCAAGTGCTCTATCACTTGAGTCACAGCGCCACTTCTGGTTTTCTGGTGGTTCATTGGAGATAAGAGTCTCACAGACTTTCCTTCCCCGGGTTGGCTTTGAACCGTGATCCTCAGATCTCAGCCTCCTGAACACTAGGCATACAGGTGTCAACCACCAGCGCCCGGCTTTCTGTTCTGCTCTGTTCTGTTCTATTCGATTCGATTGGATTAGATTCAATTGGATTCCATCCTCAACAGTTTTTCTATTCCATTTTCTATCCTAACTTATCCTATTTACTTATTTATTTATGTTAATGTCAGGCCAGTGTGTGGCTCTGGTTTTTCATTGAACTCAAGTTCTTTGGTTCTGCGTAGGAACAGGTTGAGGGAAGGAAAGGAGACATTTGGGTTCTATGCATGTAGTTAAAAAATAACAAGCTGCGGAATGATCCAGGTTTTGCTTTGTTTGTGTCTCTAACTGATGAACAGTCACTCTGCGGCCTTCACTCTATGCCAGAGCCCTGTGCACAGTGTTCCCCAAGTCATTGTCTACTGGATAGATAGCTCCCAGCCACCCCTCCACCGAGCTAGACACCCTGCACTGGGAAGGTACAGGAACAGGCACGAGGTAGGGTGACACGTAGGACATGGAAACCCTGGGCTTGAGCCGTGGCTGACTGGACCGTGTGGCTGTAGCTTTTTGCTCGTGTCTGAAGTGGAGCTTTAGGAGACCGAGGACTTCAACACCCGGTCAGCAAGGGGAGTTCAGGATGTGGCCTGTGCTGGCACCTACTCCAGAGAGAGGCCTGAAGACTCTTTCCTCTCCCAGCTTGTCACTTGAGTCCCATCGAAAATCCCCGACTTGTCTTCCCAGCCCCCAGCGGTCAACATGGCACCCTGACGGATTGACTTTCGCCTCCTCTCTGCGGGTAGACGCCACACCTCTGCGTGTATTACAGCACTGAGCTTCACCTTCCAGGGCCTCCATTTTCCCTTTCCCTTTTCTTGTCTTTATTTATTTATTTTCTTACTCCCACTTCCATGTGGCTGCGAGCAGAACCCATTTTTCAAAAGACAGATGGCGGCAGCCCTGTTCCCTCTAAATAAAAAATCAAAACAGCTGCTCAGGTGCGACCGAGAGTGGCGGCCAGCCGATCATCTCCCGCTTCCAGCGTTGGTAAAGTCTCCCTTTAGGGGACAGCGACCACCGAAAAGAGATTTGCAGCCTAGGCTGGGATCTGCCCTGGGGCCTGCCTGCGTGATGCAGGATGGGAAGTAACGGGAATTTATAGCATCCTAGAGATCCAGCACCTTTCCAGCCTGGCAGGTACATATTTAAATCCAGCATTCCCTAATCACGATAAAATGCCATCACAGAAAGCCATCAATCTTAGACTAGCACCCTTAGGATGGAATACACACACTCCAGTGCTCACACGCACGCGCGCGCGCGCACACATACACACATACGCACACACATGTAAAAATACAACCAGAGACTGCTAACTGAGGAGTCTGCATTTAGAAGAAGCCCATGGAGCAGAGAAAGTAAAGGAAGTGTTTTATAGATGGTTTTAAATTGTTGTTTTCATGAGACTGGGGTCAAGGTACATTTTGGCCTGGAGTTGGAATGAGTGTTGCTTTGTTTCATGGCTGATATATATTTGACCTTGGCGGGGCGGGTTGGGGGACCGGGGAAGGGGGGGATCCTCTTTCTTCTCTGGGTGCTCAATAGCTTTTCTCTTCACCTCTCTCTGGCCTTGCAAAGGCTGCCTTCCAAACAAATACTAATGAATTATAACCCTCCGGGAAAGGAATGCACAGTCTTTCCCTTACGTGTTTTCTTCTCTCGCCTGCTTATTTATTTAGAAGTAGAACCTCTGCAGGGCTCAGCAGAGGAGAGAGCAAGGCATGACATAGATCCAACCACACGCGATTGTTTTGTCAACTGCCCGGCATGTTTGAAGTAGGGGTCTGTGTCGCTTTTATTCAGGCATGCTTGGCATGCAAAGGGTAGGAATTTGCACAGAACCTGGGAGTCCATCATCAGACACATTTGAGAAGCAGGCCCTGCGCATGCCTCCAGCCCTTCCCCCTGGCTGGCTCTCTCTGAGCGGCATCTAGCACTTTCGAGATGAATATAATTTGGAACTAGGCCCCAACCCATTACTGAATTTCTCCCTGGCCTACGTTAATGGATACTTTCAACTCAGTGAAATACCTCAAGGGGGAAGCCCTTTCTACCAAGATCATCATCATCATCATTATCAGCTCCTCTTCTTTCTTCATGTTACTGGGATTTGAACTCAGGGCTTGTTCATGCTAGGCAAGGTCTTTATCTTTTAAGCCGCAACTCCATCCTTTTATGCTTTAGTTTATTTTGCCGATACCGTTTCCTGATTTCATCCAGTATGGCCCCAACCATGATCCTCCTATCTCTGCCTCCAGAGAAGCTAGGATGACAAGTGTTTACCCATCTAAAAAAAAAAAAAAAACTTGTATTCTGGATGGTTCTACTTATTTCTCCTTATACAAGAGGGTTTCTAACATTTCAGGCAACATTTTTATTTTAGCATCATTTTGCAGGAAGGACTGCATTGTGTGTGTGTGTGTGTGTGTGTGTGTGTGTGTGTGTGTGTGTGTGTGTGTGTACACGTGGGGCCGTGAGCTCTTATTTAGCTTTTACACTTACAGCTGGCACTCTACCACTTGAACCGTATCTCCATTTCCAGCGTTTTGCTAGTTGATGGTAGATAAGAGTCTCTAAGAGTCTGCTGGGCTGGCTTCCATAATTCCATCCTCAGATCTGAGTCTCCTGAGAGGCTGGGATTATGGGAGTGAGACACCGTCACCTGACTTATTTGTCATCTTCATCTACACTGATGGAGAGCTGTGGATGATGTTTGTACATAAAAGCCTGCTGTGGCTCAGAAGTGGGAAGACATTGCTGTTTCCCTAAGATTTTATGAACAACAGAGACAGAGGATAGAGAGGGAGAGAGGGAGAGAGAGAGAGAGAGAGAGAGAGAGAGAGAGAGAGAGAGAGAGAGAGAGAGAAGCATGATCCTGAGTTGGAAAGAATGCCCAATCTTTCCGTTGTGGAGTAATTTCTCAGTCTGTGTGTGGTTGTTTTATAGAAAACTTTCCCTGCTCTCCCTTTCCTTTTCGTAGGCTGGAGAATGTGACACGATAATGTAATTTGGTGCATTTTACCTCTCATTTGGGTTCTGTTATGTTGTTGCTTGAGGAGAAACACAAGCAGGTACATTTTGGAAATTTTTGATGCTTACAATGAAAAAAGATCCACATTTTCCTACAAAATTATTTCCTGGAGCTAAGTTCCATGGACTTTGCTGAAGTGTGGGGGCAGGGGAGAGGGAGATGGAGAGACAGACAGAAACAAAGACAGATAAAGGGACAGACGGAGATAGAGACAGAGACAGACATGGAGAAAAGGCTCCTGACCCTGTATCTTTTCTTCTGGCCGCTGCTTTAGCTTTGGTTGGATTCCCAGTAGAAACCATGTGCAATGACCCTGGTAGCCCCTGGACACCCTCTGACCACCATGACCCGGGCTGTGGACAGTCACTTGATTTATAGTTAGGACGTGGTGCCCAGGGCTGTGATCTCTGGCTCCTTCATTGCCGGGAGAGGCCAGGCCGGGGCTGGAGGAGAATTTGAGGGCGTGGATTCCATGCAGAGGGACCAGTGTGGGAGCCGATTCCCTCTTGGGGAGCCCCTCTCAGAGCCCACCCTCCCTGCTTGCAGACACCATCTTTTTTTTCCTTCCCCCCCTCTCCCCCCCCGCCCCCCCCCCCCCGCCCATAACTCACACAGGGCTCCTGGAATCCTCCACACAAGGTAGCAGATTTCCTGTTAATCTCACCCGGGTCTGGCTGACCTGACCTGCTGCTCCCGGTGAGCTCTCCACCGCCGCCCTCCTGGGGATGCGGTGATCCAATAGCCACCTGAGTCCTGCCCTCCCCCCCACCCCCAAGCTCCTGATCATCGTGTCCCAGAGAGGAGGGAGATCATAAAGCTGAACATTTCCTAACAGCGGGCCATGCGTCGGGGCTTGCAGAGATTGTTCTCCTAATGCATCCTAATGACGTGCTTTATAATACCTTATTAAAGACCTCGAGAGCATCTAATAATCATTTAATAAATATTAATGAAGCGTTTACAAATGGCACCTTAATCGACACCACGGGCACCTGTGCCTCGTCCTGGACACATGTATAGAAGGCCACAAGGATGGGGGCGGGTGGCCGGTTCTGTGCCACCCTTATGCCCTGAGTGCTTGGCTGCTGTGTGTGTGTGTGCGTGTTTTAATAATAATAATTCTTGGAGTGCGGTTCAGTGCAATGAAGCTTGATACCCATAGCAGTTTTAGCAAATTATGATTCAGTTTAGGGAACATTAAAGCATAATCTACCATGAATTTATAATCCATAGCGTCTATCCATCTGATGCACTTTTTAAATAATAGGCGATCATGACGGGCCCTGCTACAGACACCCCTGCAGGCGCTGAGAGATGCTTTCTGATGCCCTGAGCCAGACAGGTGGGAAATGGGTGGTTGACGCTGGGCTGCCTGTGTATTTGCTTGTTGTGGAGGGTGTGTGTGTGTGTGTGTGTGTGTGTGTGTGTGTGTGTGTGTGTGTGTGTGTGTGTGTGTGTGTGTGTGTGTGTGTGTGTGTGTGTGTGTGTGTGTGTGTGTGTGTGTGTGTGTGTGTGTGTGTGTGTGTGTGTGTGTCTGTGTGTCTGTGTGTCTGTGTGTGTGTGTGTGTGTGTGTGTGTCTGTGTGTGTGTGTATGGCCTCCTTCTCCTTCTCCCTGGCACATAGCTCTGTGTGGCGGTGGCCTGGGAACAAACTCCACACAGCGCCCTGCCCTGCCTGCATTGCTGAGTTGTGACTCTCTCTTGCTGGTGGTCTTCATCCAGGTTTTTGCGCGGTGGCAGTTACACGGCTGTCACCACCCTGTTTTCCTCCTCTCTCCTTCCTGGGGCATGGGGGACATTTGGGGGCCTCACGGTGATGGAGAGACACAGATAAAATAAGGTAGATCCCAAGGTACCACCTGCCAGGCCTCTGCACGCTTCCCAGACTGGCACACAGAGGTGGCATTCTCTGGGTAGACGGCGGTGGCCGCAAGCTCTGCCCACAGATGTCCTGGGGATAGCCTGGTCTCACTGCATCTCAGGACATCCCAGAGGGCAGGGCTGGAGCCCTGGAGGCCCCGGCCTCCGTATTAAGAGGCGATAGCCAGCAGATGGCGCTGCAGGGATTCAAACTGAAGCCACCACATGGCCCCAGATTCACAGACCCAGGCCTACAGGAAGCCTTCTTCCCTTCCCAGCATGGCTCTCAGAACCCAGGGGATTCCTGCCCAGCCACGTTGAACGCATTCCCATTGGGTTACCTTGGGTGCCCCCGAGCCCAAGGATTTGCAAAGAGGAGTCTGAGTTTTACTTTTCAGAATTGCAGAGTTCAATGGGTACATGACCGTCTAGGGCAACTTTTCTGTCTCTGAGTATTTAGACTTCCTCTTCTTCCTGGATCTCTCTTTCTCTCTCTCTCTGCCCCCCTCCCCTTCTTGCAGCTTTGGCCTTTCTGTGCAGAGATGCAGGTGGAGACATGAAGCTAGGGTCCCCCTGGGCAGGGCTAGGCTGACCCAACCTGCAGAGGAAAAAAAAAAAATCTCTCCTTCTACTTCTCCACCACCAAAGCCCACACCAACCTTCCGTTCCCAGTGCCCCGGCCACACCTTCCCGCTGCCAGAAGGAACTGTGCCACCTGTGCGTCAGATTGAGGGAGCGCCGGCAATTGGCACCTGCTGATGTAGACATTAGAGCCTGGCTGCTGTTGTCTCCCCTAGCTGCGAGCGAAGTATTCTTACAGACGGGGCGCCCGGAGACTTGTGTAGCAGTGGAAGGGCAGTTGGGCCTTCTCTGAAGTTGGCGTTATCACTGCTGGAAAGAGGCAGGAAGGGAGTGGGCGGGGAGGGGAAGGGAAGGGAGGGAAGGAGGAAGGAAGGAAGGAAGGAAGGAAGGAAGGAAGGAAGGAAGGAAGGAAGGAAGGAAGGAAGGAAGGAGACTGCTTTAATTGCCAGGATAGAATCCACCTTCTCACCCTCCTGTTGCTTGGCACCGTTTCACTGCCTAGAAGCCTCAGAAATATTGGAAGTCAGGATCCAATATAATAATTGGCTTACGGATCTGAAGAAGGATCTGCTAGGCGCCTCCATTTCCAAGATTCATTAGTGCAGCTCTCCGGTAATAGAAGGGCTTGCTCTACGTGTGGAGCATTTTCTAATCAAGTTGGCACACGGCCCGTGCTCTGGCTCTGGACAAATGGGCTTCTGGGAAATTGCTGTACCTCTGGGAAGGGCTGGGGTGGGATGGATTGGTGGTGGTGGTGGTTGTGTTGTTGTTGTTACTGTTCTGGCTGGTAATGGATCACCAGGGATTCTTAGTTTAATCACAAGGAGCAACCTGGGACATCCGTGCCCACTGAAAGACAGGCAGTGTCTGGGGGTGGAAGGGAGGCGTGGGTGACAATGGTGAGAAAACTGGACGTCACGGTGACGATTCCAGTCCTTCAGGACGTGGCTAGGGGAAGCAGGCGTGGAGGAAGTGGCTTCCATGTGCCCATTTGGCTGAGAGTCGGCCCACCCATCCAAGATAAAGGGCTCCCTGTGATACCCGATGCCTGGAGGTACCGAGGGCGCGATTCACTTCCAGTAGATAAAACGTACCGCACAACAAAAGAAGTATTTATTTGAATATTAAGTACAGATAAGCCGTCCCCTGAGATTATTTCCAAGCATATTTGGAGAACTTAATTGCCAGGTTTTCCTACTCTATTTCTCTCACAATATTCCTTGTGAAAGTGTGTGCATATATATATATATATATATTCTCTTTGAAGGTAAAGTTCTGCTAAGTTGCTTTATCATTTTCATTAGTAGTAGTAGTAGTTTAAACTTGAAGAGCTCTCTGGGCTCAATCGTTACTTCTAGTGTTTAATTAATGCCGATGAGGACCAAGCAAGCAGCCAGATGAGCAAATTGTGCCAATATCCTGCCAAGGTGGGAATCTAGTTGGTCAAATAAGGATTTCTGAAGCTGGCAGCTTTCAGAATCCTTCCTTCCAAGTGTGTGCCTTCTGGCTTTCCTTCCAGAAAGAGTGTGAACACACACAGCCGTACACCATAGCCATCCACTACCCACACACAGCTGAACCCTTTCAGACAGCTCAGCTGGGAAATGAGAAAATGAGCACTCTTCAGGATCCCACTCCTGTTTCTTAAATGGCGACATCTTGTGAAGTCTGAGAAATCAGATCTAGAAAAGACCCCTCTTAGAGCTGGGTCAAGCTTTGCCCAGACACAGAACGCCATGTAGCTTGGAGAGCCAGTCGGATGCATCTGTATGGGGGTGCTCAGGCTAGAAAAGGACAAGTGTCCCCATGTCCTTTCCCAGAAAACCATCCCGCCAGACCCGGGTCACTTGGATTCCTTTTCTTCACCGTGGTAGAGCCATGGCCGCCTGATTTATTTCTGTTGACATCCGTTACTATCAGCAGCCGTGGACTTTAACATCCCAGTCAACAGTTTTTCAGAAGCATCAAGGTGCCCCAGAAAACCCTAGGGTTCCACTCTTGTGGTTTTGTTTGTCCGCCCTCTGAGTGAGGCCGGGCCGGTCGGTTGCTAACTTGGAGAAAGAACAAATGGCCACAAAAAGAGAGAGGTGAAATGAAATTGATTCTCTTGGAGGAACATAGGTATGCATGTATTCAACGCATGCATGCCATGCAGCCGGAGCTCTTTACATGGCTTTGTGAATATTCAACTCCCTCCAGGACTACTGTTGGGGCAAAAGGCAGGCCCAGGCAAGGAAAGCCATCTCTCCCCGTCCGCCCCCCCCCCCCCCCCACAATTTCCCCACGATGATGAAGTAGTACAGCTGAGATTGGAACCTCAGGAATCTAACTTCAGAGTTGATCTCCTCCTCCTCCTCCTCTTCCCCCTCCCCCTCCTCCTCCCCCTCCCCCTCCCCCTCCCCCTCCCCCTCCTCCTCCCCCTCCTCCTTCTTTCCGTTGCTTTTCCTGAGGCACCTGATTGCTCACTCTGGTAATCTGAGCTACTCAGCCAAGATTTGGAGACTCCAGATTCAAAGCCAGCCCAAGGAGTAAATTCTGTAAGACTTTGACGCCAATAAATCAGCAAAACAAAACAAAACCTAAACCTGGACTGGAGGGGTGGCTGAAATGTTAGCATGACAGTTGAATACACTAAGATTCTTCTCCCTGGCCAGACCCTTAGCATGAGTAAGGTGAGCCAGGTAAAGTCTTGGCCTGTGTGTCTCTGGTGAATCTTTTTAATTGAGCTACAGAGTATACAATTATCAACTTCTGACAGATCTATCGTCAGAGCTCTCTCATATCCGACGAGAAAGGGGGAAAAAAATCTTTCAGTTACAACAGGCTACGTCCAAAAAAATGTCTTGAGAAACCTGTATTTTATGCAAGTGGAGATACACAAATGATATGTAAATCACACACCTGGCCCTTCCCTACTTTTCCCCACCTCTGCATGCAGAAGAGGGGAGAGATGGGAAGGCCTGAGCGGAGTTATTCAGGCTACGCAATCAGGATTCACGGGCCAGGGGGTAAACCTAAACCCCAAGGACTGATTCCTGGAAGTATGCTAAAACCTTCTCATTTCTCAGGACATTCTGCTAAGTATTGTTTGAATTTTCTTGGATTTAAAGAGGCTGGGGGTGGGGTTGGAGTGGGCAATTATCACCTTGCTTATAAAGGGGGAAAAAACCAGTGATTGCTTCTGCAACCCAAACAAATAGAAATCATCTTAGTAATCACAACCGTGGTTTTCTCCAACCCTCCTCTGCCTCGGTTCACCAAGTACCTTATTAAATCTGGAGAATACGAATGTGCCTGGGGTAATGGCTCATCATTAGAATAAATAATAGGCAACGCCTCGCCCTACCTTGCGGGTGTTAGCACCTAAAGGCCTTTTGTTGTTTGGGCTTGGGAAGATGTTTAGACCTGTCCAGCCTAGCAGGCACTGCCCTTTCCTAGCGTCCAGACAACCCCAAGATCCAGCATCCTTGAAGGAAGCAGACAGACAGTGGCTAAGGGGACTCCCGGCCTGACAGGTGCCGGGTTCTGTGGAGTATCTCTGCCTGGACAGGCTGGTGTCCGATTCCTTCGTGGCTGTAACACTCTTGGCATGCACGACACAGCAGCACCAGGAAGCGTTTCTCCCAAGAAAACAGCTCCCTGACACCTGCAGTTTGAGGGCTCCTTTAAGTTCTAGGGCTGTTGTGACTGACGCCATCCCTTCCATCGGACGACCAATGCTTGAATCTCTCCGGGGACTTAGCTCCAGACCCATGGCCCTCTTCACGTTAAGTACTACGATCTTCAAGTAGTAACGGTTTGTAGCTGAAGAGCCGAGGCGCTCACTGTTGTGTGCTGTGGGCAGGATACTTCCAGCGGGCTGAAACTACTAAATATTTTGAGCTGGGTTTGCTCTAAGGCTCTTTATGCCTCACTTCCTCTCCTGAGTCTTAAACATTTGCCATCTTCAGAGACTCCCCACCTCAATATTCCAGAAATAAACCGCCAGCCCCATCAACCCTGAGCGCCGCGTTTGCCTGTCTGGCGTGGCGGAGCCTGTCTCTTGGGGGCTCCTGTCTTTGGAGGACAGGAGGACACTGGGATTGGATATGTTCAGGGTTTCGGTTCTTTCCACAAGCAGGTGTGTGATGAGTAACCGCGGACCGTCCACGCGCGAGGCTGAGCATCTTCTCCGTTCCCTCTGTTCTTCTGTACATTCATGCTTTCTCGGGTGAGAGAATCCATGCCGAAACAACCAAGCAGACAAAATCCCAGGCTGTCCAGCCCGCGGCCTGAGGGTAGTTACGGCCACTTTCAAGGCAGCCCCTCTGGCTTGACCCTTGGAGTAGCTGTGACGCTTTGTCTGAGCTGTGTGTGCGGCGTGTGAGGGGAGGCTTCACACTTGGATGGGCCGTGTGCAGCATCCTCTCATTTAAACCACGCTCACAATCCCACCGCTGATTAACTCAGCTACTCCGATTGCCCGGGCTGCTGATTGGCTGAGCTTCCTCCAAAAGTAGTGTATGCCCATTACAAGATGGCGAGCGAATATGAAATAACATATGAATTATTTCCCCCTCCATCTCCCTTTGTCTCACCATGAATTAATTTTTAATGCCATCTCTTTTCGATGAGTCCAGGTCTGTCCTCAGAAGACCCCATGTCGCGTGTTTACGATCACCCCAAACATGGATTCAGAAAAATAGCAAACGGTCACCCTGGCCCCTACCAGCAGCCGAATGCATGCGGCTCGGGAACCCTGGGATCTTTCTGGAAGGATTGAGAATGGCCGCACGAGCGGCTGCGCTTTGTGGTGAAAAGCCCACACCGATCTGATCTGGTTGGTTGAGCTCTGGGTGGCGAGTCCTCTCTGGTGGCTTTCTGCAAAGTGACACACACCCCTGTCTGCAAACGGGGGTCCCTCGTGCTGTATTATTACAGACAGGGGCACACCATGGCTGTGTGTCCATCTACTCCCTGTGGGGGGGGTTTCTCCACCTCCCCCTTGAGCCCACAGTAAGCGCCTTTCCCGGCATGAGTCTTCTGGTACATGGCGGCAGCTCCAGTGCCATCTTCAATTTTGTATGTTTTGTCATCCATGGAGCGGCTTGCCTCTCTTCCTGTCTTCTCAATACTTCCTCATTTTTTTCCTCCCCTGGAAGCAGCATCTCCAAAACAACATGAAATCAAAATGCACATTGTTTCCTTTTTCTTTTTACACGGAGCCACGCGGATGATGATCTGCTCACACGTCCTGGGGGCTGTCCGAGCTTTCTGGGCAATGTCGTTGTTGGTGTATTTGTGGTAGATGTATTTCACCATCCTCCTCCCCGTAGACCATGAGCTCCGGGCGGCCTTAGGTCCCCATTGTGTTTCCAGTCCCTGGAACAGTCAAGTGCAGAAGCTGCTTGGGGGCGGGGGGGGTGGGGGTGGGGGTGGGATTTGTGGATGGATCAACAAGTGGATAGGAAATATCACCCCGAGCCTGGGGCTGAGCCACCGCCTTCATGAACCCGTGTGGTAGATGCAGAGGGAGAGCAGCCTGTAACCGGGTCAGGCTAAAGCAAGAAGAAAGGATGGAAGGGGAGCCGAGGTCCAGAGAAGGATGAAAATCTGGGGCCGAATCTCTCCGAGAAGGACTCTCCGGTCCCACTGGTTAGATGAAGACAGGCACTGGAGGAAGATGAATTCCTGTGATTAAACATCCCGCTCCACCACGAGAGCGAAGGGACTGGCGTGGACATTTATTGCTTCCATTTCTAACCTTTCACAAGTGCTTACTTGGCAGCCCTTGCCAGAGTGGTATTTGATTCTGGAAGCTTCTTAAGGGAACAGAGCCTGACCTTCTGGTCTCCCCCTCCCCCCTCTCTCTTTCATTTAGGCCATAAACTATATTGGTTTTTTGTGCATTACTACCATGGGAGAGTGGGGCAGGGGGGAGGGGAGCCATGTTACTTCCCAAATGAAATGATATTTAGGAGAGTAGACAGGGTTTTTCTTTTCCCAAAGAAAAAGACTTTGCAACCAGGATCTTTCTTGATCAGGGATGACGACATGGAGTTGCGGGTGCCTGCCTGGCTTCGCCCCACCATGGCGACGGGGGTGGGTTGAAGAGCCGGGGTGGGTTGTACAATAATGCAGTGAGCCTTGGGTGGGAAGCACGGTTCCATCCTGATTGGTGTGTCAACAATGGAGAGGCAGGCCCGGGGTGGGATTCACCCTGGTCCTGCCTCTCCCAGGAGAAGTCCCTGGCTACCTTCCATGGAAGAAGGTAGGTAGCATTCGTTTGATTCTCTAAGTGTCTAGCAGTGCCCACCTTCAAGCAAGGAGGCCATGGTGGGCGTAGACCCTTAGTGAGAGTCAGATCAGCCTGGTGTGAAGACTTCGAGTCTTGAATACTTCATGGAATCCGAAGGGAGCTTGGTCCGAAAGGGGAAAGAAGGTAGGGTTGGTAGAATACAGATGGAATAATCAGCACACTGTGTGGAAAGACCAGGGAATGCGCCGTGCAGAGAGACATTACTTCAAACGCCCTTTGTATCATCTCAGCTCTCGCTTTCGCTTAACGGTCTTCTCTGGCCAGGCCTCTGGTCCTCTTTCTCTGCTACGGGAGCGTTGTGACAGCCCCGCCCCCTGCCCCTGCCTGATCGCTGTGTAGTTCAGCAGGCTACTTGAGTCCCAAGGATCGAGGTTCAGAACCAGCCCAGGCAGGAAAACCTGTGAGACTCTTATCTCCAGTTAATCACCAAAAAGCCAGAAATGGAGCTGCGGCTCAAATGGGGGAGTTCTAGCTAGCCTTGAGCAAAGAGGGCTCTGGGACAGTGCCCAGGCCCTGAACTGCCACGCGCGTGCACACGCACACACACACACACACACACACACACACACACGCAGAAGTCTTAGTTTGGCAAGGTCCTGATATTTTAAGATATTCTTCTCACTAGGGCTGCATGTCATAAAGGGGAGTTTGGAAACCATAGCAAAGCTGTCAGAAGGAAGCGTGGTTATCGCTTCCATTGTCCATTTAGTTTTGAGTCAGACATTGAGGCACGGGGTCCATTTTGAGTTAATTTTTATATGAAGTGAAAGGTTTAGGTCAAAATTTATGCGTGTGTCAATATGTGTGTGTGTGTGTGTGTGTGTGATCCAATTGTGGCAGCACTCGCATTAAGTTGTGCCAGTTTTTGTATTTTTTTTTTTTTGAGGTGGTTATTTTGGTGATTGCAATGAAGACATTTCTCTTGTGTATAAAGAATTTTAACACTGCAACTTGAGTGCTGGAATCTCTACGCCCTCATTACTGAGCTTGAATGTGTTGATTATTTTCCAGTGTTTATGTGTTTATATACATATACGTGTGTATGTATTTATATGGATCTATATCTATAGACACAAATGCTTTAACTATACATAGCTTTTATTCCCTAATTGTATCGCCTTAAAGCCGGGGTTTGTCAGCCATGGGCCTTGAACTCTGGGCCTGGGCACTGTCCCTGAGCTCTTCAGCTCAAGGTGAGCACTCTACCACTTGAGCCACAGCGCTACTTCCTGTTTACTGGTGGTTTATTGGAGATAAGAGTCTCCTGTTCTTTCCTGCCCAGGCTGGCTTTGAACTGCGATCCTCAGATCTCAGCCTCCTGAGTAGCTAGAATGACAGGCGTGACCCACCGGTGCCTGGCTCTCTCTCCTCTTTATGTGGTGTTAAGCTGATGGAATATAAGCACTTGTCTTGAAAAGCTAATCCCAACTTTAAACAGAACTCATGAAGTAATGATCTCAAGAAGAATAGGCCTGTCTTTTCTAATTAGATGTGCACACTGGTCTGCCATTTCCGGGCACTTTCCTGAATTCTCCCGGTTCGTAAGTTTTCGTTAGGTAGTCTATTCGCTTAAGTCTGGAAAGCTTCTGTAGCAATCTGAGAACACGTGGGCAGCAACCACGTGTTCTTGGTCCTTCCTTCCTCCCTTCCACGCTTCCCTCTCCACTGCCTTCCTGTGCTCGGGTTCTAACCCAGGGTGGCACTCATGATAACTAAGTGGATGGATGACAGACAATCCCACCACACGGAGCTTCATCACAACCCTTGCCTTCAATTCTCAAGCATATTTTCATTGGATTCGAATCCTGCACCGCCATTTTTTTATTCCAGCAATGGAAAGATGGTACGGTACCTTCTCGTGGCTTCTTGGTTTTGTCTATTTTTCTTTTGGCTTTCGAGGAAGGTGCATAGTTGTCTGGATGGTGGTCCCTTGGTGAGTATCGCATCATTTGTTGATACTTAGATTCCAAGTTTTCTTTAAACTTTAGAAATTTGCCTGTGACACACCTGGAGATGGGCTTCTTTGAGTCTGTCTCATAAGGACTGAATCATCGTCCTCACCTAGTAGCAGTCTTTCACCAGACTTGGGAGACTTTGGGGCTCTTATTTCTGCAGTGAGCTGACCATCCGCGTTTGAGCTCGAATGCTGGGCATGCACACCTGTTGCTATTGTTCAACAGGTGTCTGAGTTTCTCTCTCTCTTTTTACCATGTCTTCCTCTTTGTTGTTTGAATCGCATACCTTTCATAGGTTGATATTCATGATCAGTACTTTTCTTCTGTCTCTCATTGTGCCCTTGAAAACATTCAGATGGCATTGCTCTCTCTTTTTATTTTGAAATTCAACTTATTGCTTTTACAGCTCTGAAATTTCCATTTGGCTCTTTTTCATGGTTCCATTTTCTTTCCTAAGACTTCCCGTGTTGTGTGCAGTGTTTTATCTTACTTGCCGAGCATTTTTTTTTTTTAATATGAAAAGCTGCTTCAACATCTTTATTTGCTCATTCCAACATCTGTGCTACCTGGGTGGTAATGTCAGCGGACAGTTCCCCGGGGGGTGTAATATTCCACTCCTTCCTGTGCTGAGGAATTCTGGCTCATAGCCCCGGGTATTGGGAGGCTCAGGTTCTTATTTAGAAGCTGTAGAGGTTGGGGATTATTTGATTGCCACCAGCAGTGGGTCCCATCGGGCTCAGGGGGAAGTGCTCACCTGTCCCCCGTGGCTGACTGTTGTTTCCAGTATGTATTCCATTGGCAAAGGTTCTACAGGACCAGCCGGCTGTGGCCCCTGTGTGCATTGTTTCTGAGACATGGGGAGGGGTAGGGGGGGACGGGGAAGATATGCTTTCATTCACTTCTCAAATCTTATGGAATACTTTTTAAGGGTGGTATACATATGTGCAGCTCAGAGGTGAATCAAGATGTTCCCGTACACTCTCTCTCTCTCTCTCTCTCTCTCTCACACACACACACACACACACACACACACACACACACACACACCGCCACCACCACCACCACCACACAAAGTATGGGAGCCAGCCACCAGTGACACATGCCTGTAATCTGAGCTCCTCAGGAGGCTGAGATCTGAGGATTGCAGTTCAAAGCCAGCCTGGGCAGGAAAGCTTGTGAGACTCTCATCTCCATCTAAACCTCAGAAAGCCAGAAGTGGAGTTGTAGCTCAAGTGGCAGCTCACTAGCCTTGAGTAAGAAAGCTGAGAGACAGTGCCCAGACCCTGAGGTCAAGCCTTAGGCTTGGTTGCGTGTGCATACACGCACACACACACACACACCACAGGTTGCCCGAAATTCTTTACTCCTTTGGATCCTGCGATTTTTTTTCTTATATCCTCACTCTCTCTCTGTGTTTTGAACTTCAGCCAGAAAGCTGGTGTCTCGCCTCACCCCTGCCTTTATTCAAGGGCTTGCACTCAGGACCAAGGACTGGAAGACAGGGAGAAGAAAGCAGCGAGGCGAGAGTAAGGGTGCCATTGAGTCCGGTCTCGGAGGACAGTTCCCTCTGCTCAAATCTCCCTGTGCACTGTTGTCTCCGACTCTCTGCTTACCGCCAACCTGAAATGGCTCAGGATGCAGGATTCGAAAGCGGGGCAGGAATGGAAAGCAAGGGAGGGACTTTCCCCCATTTTCTGAGCAGTAAGAATCAACCTAGATGTCTATCAGCTGAGGGAACGGGTGAAGCACATGTGGTTTATACACATACATAATATATATATATAATATGTATATATATATATGAGCACTGGTGTATTATTCATCCATAAAAGAGAATGAAATTATGTCACTGTAGGGAAAATGGAAGGAGACACGGAGTTCCTTAAACTAGGCTAAGTCAGCCAGACTCAAAGCAAATGGAAACGTTTCCCATGCGTCCCTCACGCGTGGCATCTAGGACTTGAAGAAACAAAAATGGCAGAAATGTAGTAGGGGGCGGTTTAGGGTGAGGGAAATACTGAGAATGGGAGGGAGAAAGAAAGGGTGACGGAGGGTGAACATGAGTGAAATACTCCATAATCATAGGTGACAGACCGTAGACCAGTGAGACCCATTCACGTGGTTAAATGCAGGGGGCCTTGGAAGTGGTGCTGTGGCTCAAAGTGGTAGAGTGCCTGCCTTGAGCAGAAAAACTCAGGGGCAGCTGGATGCCGGTGGCTCACGTCTGCAATCCTAGCTACTCAGGAGGCTGAGATCTGACGTGGTTCGAAGCCAGCCCAGGCAGGAAAGTCTGTGAGACTCTTATCTTCAATAAACTACTCAGAAAAACCCAAAAGTAGTGCTGTGGCTCAAGTGGTAGAGCGCTAACCTTGAGCACAAAGAGGAGACTCAGGGACAGAGCCCGGTACCTGAGTTCAAGCCACAGGACCAGAAAAAATAAATCTCAGGGACAGTGCCTGGGTCCTGAGTTCAAGCTCCATGCCCAACCAAAAAACAAAACAAAACAAAAAACAAAAAAAGGAGGGTATGATTAGAAAGAATAATAGAAGGGCTAGAAGGGGTAAATTTGGTCGTAACACATTATATGTGTGCACAGAAATATCACAATGGAACCACTTGGTACTATATATATATAATTATATATATATAATTAAAAAATAGAGTATCCTTCTTTGCTTCTCAAGATAAAGCTAGAGAACGTCTCCTAGAATTCCACATGGAGGTGCTACAATGGGGCTCCCAGATAATTTAGAAGATGCCAGAGTCTGATGATGGTGGTTAGGAAGGAGCTTGTCCCTGTTGGGCTGTGTCTATGGTGATGTCAGGTGGAAAGGGATCGACCACTGTCTGAGAGTGCTTTGAATTCTTGTCTTCATTTCTCCTCCTCTTTGTTACAGCTATGATTATTTTAAGAGACTACAAGTAGTCCCCCTTTCCCCCCCACATCAGGCCTAGTCCATACAGCTGCATCCGGTGGGGAGCTGGGACAAAGCGTGTTCTCTGTGTTGTCTCTTCCCTGTTCACTTTATTATTTTATTTTTGTTTGGTCCTTTGAGGGGCTTGAACTCAGGGCCTGAGCACTGTCCCTCACCACTCACAGCTCCTCTTCTGGTTTTCTGGTGGTTCGCTGGAGAAAAGAGTCTCATGGACTTTTCCTGCACAGGCTGGCTTTGAACTGTGATCCTCAGATCTCAGCCTCCTGAACAGCGGGATGACAGTAGTGAGCATTGTCACTCAACATAGGCTGTGAAGTGTCTGCATTGCTTTGCCACTGTATTTCTTCACCTTGGCCAGTGAGAATCTGCTCTCTGTCTGTCTCTGTGAGTTGACTTCATTTGCAACTTACCATTTTATAGAGTTAACATGGACAAAATATCAAGTTACTCCCTTCAAGTGCACATCAGTATGTGTTTCTCAGTGTCTTTATCCAATGATACCCATTTTCTCCTTAATAGTTCAGAATATTTCTCTCCCTTCTTTCATTTTCTTTCATGATCCTTTTCCCTGTATTTTTTTTAATGTGGCACCATCCCCCTTTGTGTACAATGTTTTGTAGCTTCTTTTCTTAAAAGATGAAGATTTTCGTGTGCATTTCTCGCCTTTCTCCTTTTCAAAAGCTGGATTCTAAGTGCTGCTTGTGATGCTACCCTGTCAGGGTCTGTGATTTATTTTAATATTCCTTTTGTTACATTGCACTATTATATCCTTTCCTTCATAAATAGTATGTGGTTAATTACTGTTCACACATATAGGAGCACCTCTCTGCTATGTTCTTAAGAGCTTTTGTTCTAGATCATTTTTCTCTGTTAAATGCCACAGGAAAACACTCATTTATAGATATTTTTTCTGGTCTCTCGGTTGCATCCAAAGTAAAGATTCTTATTTTTTTCATTTGTTTGTTTTAGAGAAAGCATAAAGTTTCCATACAGAAATGCATAAAATATACATCAAAACTGGATTTCTAAAACTTCTTGTACTTTAGTAAAAGTTTCAGAAACTTGAAGTAGACTGTTGGGTGTCAAGAGACTTTCATGTTTACTTAAAAAAAACAAAACAAAACAAAAACTAGAAAGATACTGAGCCATGGTGGATGCAGATGTATAAATTTTTATTTATTTATTTATGTATGTATTTATTTATTTGGTGCAGGAAAGACACTGATTCTGCCAGTCCCCCGTTCATACAGCATCTGACCTCACCCAGTTTTGTGCAGGTCCTGTGTTCCTCTGCTTCCCGAATCCCTTCCTACATCCCTCTTCCCCTCCCTCTGAAGTCTGGTCGGAATCACTGTTTTATTTTCCTGTTTACAATAAATTAAAATGATCGGAAGGAGGCATCGTTATGTGCTCATAAGGAGAAAACCTGGTCATTAGGTCAAAGGTGATCTGTACGGGGTATATCGCATTACCGATCGCTCTTTGCATCCTTGTAGAGAGGGAGCTACAGTACATGGGGCAAGGTGTATTTCTTTAGCACAGGTACGGATCTCAGAGTCCTGGGTGCTGTATCAATATCCTGTAGTTGGGGATGAGCCAGGGATACGGATCCCATTGGCCAAGGCTTCTGACCAGTCACTCTGGAACAAGATCTATGTGCTCTTCTCCTTGTCATCTCAGCCAACTGAAGAGGAGTGTAGGGAGGACTCTGCGATTCCTCTGGGCCAGGAGCTGGGGGAGTGTTCATATGGAGAGGGAGCACCCACTCTGCACCTTTGTCCCCACCCTCTCCTCCCTGCCTTCCCTGCCCTCCCCCCAAAACCTCCAAATCAGACGTAAGCTGTGTGTACCTGCGGGACAATTAATCCCCTAAGCAGTTAATTCTGGATGGTCTTTGTGCCTTGTGATTAGATATGTTTCTTTCCTTCCAAGTGGCTTTTCGTGAAAAAGACTTCTGACTTTCTCCCTCTTGTTTGTTTTCTTTTCATTGTAGGTTTCGAGGCAGCAGATGAATTCTGAAAGAGAGCAGCTAAGGGTAGGCACACACCTGCTCTGCTGGTCAAATGTTCTTGGGTTCTCATTTCTGTGTGATAAGCAAAAACTTCCTTGTCTCTCCCGAGACATGGATTCTATATAGCAGGTTTCATCTTAACACTGGTGGAGTCGAAAATATTTATCCCAGCTAATTTAGTATTGATTGAGCTGGTAAATACAGTATATCTTCTTTTGAAGTGCCATTATAGTAGCTATGGATTTTTTGATTTAGAGTCAGCAATAAATACCGCTCTTCTGGAATTCGTTTGACATCGTTGTACTGGGCAGGTACGTCACGGGGCCCGAGTAATAACGAAGGTCAAAAGGGCACCTTGCTACCTTCTGAATATGAACACTGGCCTCTCTGCTGAGTGGAGAAAATATGCTGTGGCTCTGGCCCGAGATGAATGATCAGGTCATTCCCCAAGGACTTTTTTTTTTTTTAAGAGAATGTGAGATGTCCCCAGATCCTTGGAATCCAGCCTCATTTGAGTATAAAGGGAGAGAGTGGGACTGGTCAGTTTCCCATTCAGTTGCTTTCCTTGGAATGAGATTTGGTGTTCAAGTGTATTCCATGGACAGTGTGTCCCGTAGGAGAAAATGGCTCCCTTGGAAGCGGAGCTTGGTGGTAATGTTGCGTTTTCATCCTGTCTTACTCCATCAGACGACCTTCTAGTAACACGGAGGGCTCTTTAAGAAATAGCGTAGCCGGGCATTGCTGGCTCACGCCTCTCATCCTAGCTACTCAGGAAGCTGAGATCTGAGGATCACAGTTCGAAGCCCGCCCAGGCAGGAAAGTCCGTGAGCCTCTTATTTCTGATAAAGTACTCAGAAATAAAAAAAGCCAGAAATGGCTCTGTGGCTCCGTTGGTAGAGCGCTGGCCTTGAGAAAATGGAATTTGAGAGACATCTCCTAGGCCTTGAGTTCAAGCCCCAGAATGCTTACAGAAAAGAAAAGACATAGCAGAGTTCCTTGCCACAGTGTCTCGCCCCCATGTGCTTTCCTCTTTAAGTTCGTTCATGTTGTAAGTGGTAGATTCTGAAGTCCTGATTGATTAGTGTCATTCATGGGAAACAGCAAGCCTTACTAGACAATGAGACTTGTGCTCATGTTTCCAAAGTATATGCACTATAGTTGTCTGATGCCTTAAGAGTGCACTGGTAACCCTGTGCTGGTGGCTCACGCCTGTAATCCTAGCTACTCAGGAGGCTGCGAGCTGAGGATCACAAATCCAAGAGTCTTATTTCCAGTTAACCAGCAAAAAGGCAGGAGTGGAGGTGTGGCTCAAGTGGTAGAATACCAGCCTTGAGTGAAAAAGCCAAGCAGGAGTACAAGGCTCCGAGTTCGAGCTCCAGTTACCGGCACAAAATAAAGCAAACCAACCAAGATCAAGCACCAAGCATAGAAAGTGATTTGGGTGTTTGGAGATCATCGAGTCAGAAATAACTGATTAAAGCAGACGAATGCCTTGGTACACAGTCGTACTTGGCAGAGCATTTGCTGAGCCGTTGTCCCCAGATGACAGTGGCTTGTAGAATGTTTCCAGTTTGCAGTTGCTGTTGGCATCAGATTTTTTTTCAAGTCCTTACATGAACTAAAGAAGAGAGTCCCTCTGTGGTGATCAGTAAGATGGCGGTGGGCTGAGCGTTCTCTTCCCCATGTGCATGTTTGTGGCAGGGAGAGGGTGGGTGAGTGGGCAGGAGGTGTCCCAGCAAGGCCTTCCCATGACCCTTTCCCTCCCTCCCTCCCCGCTCCCTCCTCCCTGGCACTTGCACCAACATGATTTGGCAGTTCCTCGGTCGGTGACACAGCCTTCAAGATGTTCTAGGCGTGCTGGAGCTCTCTGGTTGTTTTCCCCTCCATTCTCAATGACTGGCTCAAGCTAGTAAATAATGGATTGCAACTTCAAGCTTCTCTTCCTGTTTCAATGAGGTGTGGGCCAGAAGTAGGTCAGTGCTGGAGAGAGGGAGGGAGAGCAAGAGAGAGAGAGAGGAGGGGGAAGAGGAGGAAAAGGAAGAGGAAGAAGTGGAGGAGGAAGAGGAGGAGGAGGAGGAGGAAGCAGCAGCAACAACATGCAGTGTATGCTTTTGTGTCCAGGAGGCCCTGACAAATTCCCCCGAATTAAGACAATCTTAGACTCTCTCTTGCTGCTCCTTTATCCTCACAAATTCTGGCAGACTTTGTGGGAACACAACTAGGTCCAGCTCCAATAGTGGCAGAAAGAAAAACAACAAAAAGTTAGGAAAGGGATAAAGTTCGTTTTTTTTTTTTAAATGGCCAGATTTTGGGTTTAAATCTTTATTTGTAACTAAATGTACAAAGCGTCATGAACCCCAGACACAGGGATGGATGTAATATGGATGCATTTCGCAGACTCGGTGAGTTGTAGAATGTCAGCTGTGGACCGTTGTTGGCTGTGCCCGGAGAGATGCACTTGAAAATTCTATCTGCGTTTGTCCGATGCCGCTGTGGATCACAGTCCCCCTATGTATACTTCCTGTAATTTCTGGGATGGCTCGGATGTGCCCCATACCCAGGTGTTACTGTAGAGATGTACCCTGTGAACGTTGTGCCCAGGCTGGCCTAGAACCCTAGTCCTGACAATGCTAGCCCCCCCCCCCACCCGCACAAGCTGATAGGATTGGAGACTTACGTGACTGTGCCTGGCTAACTACCTCTCTTAGTGATGGCTGTTTCTGGGCATAAATCATAGAGACTAAGTTGGTCTAGACTTAGCACAAAAACTTTCCGTGGGACATCCTAAGAACCGGAGCTTTTGAATAGAAAATCTCTCCAAAGTCATAAAGCTCTCTTTCCCCTCCTCCTTCCCTCTTTCCTCTCTCCATAGCCGTCTTCACCTCCTCTCTTCTTCTTTCTCTCTCTCTCCCTTCCTTCTTCCCTTTCCCTTTCCCTTTTTCTTTCCCTTTCCCTCTTTCGAGGTGGACTCTGCCCTTTTATGGCCATGGTATTTTCCAAGCCTTGTGATTTACTCATAGCTCCTTACCTGGATAAAACTGGATTGAGGCTAATTACATATTCTGGGAAGAGGACCCTATTGGTCCAAGCTTGCTTGGATCAGCGGTTTCCTCTAGTCCAATCAGATCTGTCCAGGGAAGTGGTCTACGTACATCCAATGGGCCCCAGGTATCTACATAAGGGAAAAGTGTGTGATGAGGGAAGAGAGCCATTGTGAACTGAGAGTTGTCCGAGAACCTCTAAATGTGAGGATCAGAGTTCAGCAAGGGATGTTGGAAAGTTCACTGGCAGAAAGGAGGGACCACTTAGAGGGAAGTTATTCCCTTTCCAATTCTCCCAGAATCCTTTCTTTATGTGATGAGAAAGTCTCAGTTTAAGCTCAAGTAGATTAAACAAGACTCTTAACACTTTCTAAGCTTTCTTTTTTAACTAAAAGGGACTGTGCCTGGGGCTTAGAGCCTGCAGCAGCCTGAGCTGCTTTCAGGCTCTAATCACATTGTTTGCAAATATGGCCGGTTAAGAATTAGGGGCCTGGAGCTAGGCCCACTTGAGATAAAAATCTACAATTGGCAATTTAGTACTTTGCAGGCTTGTGTGTATCACAGAAACCCTCTGTCCCTCAGATTCCTCATCTGTATACTTAATTTACAAAGGGCACGCATGCGTGTGTATATCCTGCGTGCCTGCAGACAAAACAAAATAATAATGAATGCACATTAGGGCCTCAGTGGAGGATCTGGGCTAGCAAAGGATTTTCATCACTGTTAGATTTCAGAGGGTTTATTCTCCACCACTCCTCCCCTTCCCCCCACCCCACACTTAACTTTATTTTTGACTACTGAGGTTGGTTTTTCCATTGCAGTGGCATTACCCGGTTTATTTGGCAAGTACACTTATTTTAGGCTTAAACATGAATTGCTTTAAAGATAAGCATTAACTCCAGCATGTTGCAGATTACCCTCAGTCCTGATGAAAATGGTGATAGCAAAGGACCCAGGCTTTAGAAACACGGGAATCACCGGTGGCTGTCTTGTGGAAGATGTTTATGGCAGATCTATGTTATCAATATTTAATTTGCCAGTCGAGAAGCGAGCTCTCCATTGCTGCTAGATGCAGGGAGGATGGGGATTGCAGGATGCAAATGGCTTGTGCTCATCTCAGCGTAGACTCCCAGGGCTTCCAACTGCCAGGCGGGAGGCAGGAGGTCTTCCGGGCTGCTGCGTGGAGCTTGAGCTGTGAGAATCAGAGAAAGACCATCCCTTCCCGCTTTGCGAATAGTCCTTGCTTTCACAGTCCGGAGCATTTCTCAGAGTGGCTTTTAGCAGAGCGATGAAGGAAATAACTGTAAGCTCTCCCCCCACCTCTTTCCTGCGCATTCACAACACTTTGTTTTTGTTGTTGTTGTTGATGATGATGATGATCATGGGGCTTGAACGCTGGGCCTCGGCGGTGCCGTCCCTTAGCTCTTCAGCTCAAGGCTAGCGTTCTACCACTTGAGCCACAGCGTCACTTCCGGTTTTCTGGTGGTTCATTGGAGATAAGAGTTTCGCGGACTTTCCTGCCTGGGCTGGCTTTGACCCTCGATCCTCAGATTTCAGCCTCCCGAGTAGCTAGGATGACAGGCGTGAGCCACCAGCACCCGGCTCAAACCTTGATTTTTCTTGACTATATTTTCAAGGCGACTGTTCACGAAATATCTCCTCCCATTCAGTTATTCATCCAAGCAGGAGCCATCTGCCAATCACGACGCTAGGTAGAGCAGAGAATAATGGCACCATTAAACCTGTTCAGTTCTTGATCGCCTAGACCTGGCAGGCTAGCAGAAAAACAAAGGAACACAAACAGGCATTAGTCAAATGATTCCTGGGACACGAGAAAAGGCGCGGATGGGAGAAAGCTCACCTCCTCGGCCTCCACTTTATCAAACCTCCCAGACTCACAGTCGGACTTCATGAAACGTTTTGGCGACTGGCCACAGCGTGCTATGGTATAGCTGTCATGCTCAGGTCTACCTTTTCCCTTGCCCGCGGCGATGTCCGCTTGCCAAGAAGCGCTTGTGTTCCTTCCCAGAGCTGCTCCTGCCAGCTACACTTGTTACTGTAATTACATTATTTAGCGGAATATTATGTACACTGATGAAAAATGAGTGGAGTTAAGATTTAGGGGAAAAAAAAAGGAGAGAGAGAGAGAGAGTGGTTTCTGTGAAAACCAAATTAAATGCTTCGGACACACTCTGTGAACGCAGAGCTTCAAAAATTAGTTCCGTGAGCCACGGACCAGAGGCCTGTCAAAGAAGCAGCTAGAGGCGAGCCTGGGAAGTCTGGAGAGAGTCTCCGCTCGGAGCACCCGAGCTGTGCATTGCTGTCCACCATGTCCTCATCAGCCAGACTGGCAGCCATTCAGTCTGGGATGGGGCCGGCAAACTATCCGAAAGGGTCGTATTGTCACTGTGGCCGGGACACGGATGCCACCTGCCAGATGAGCATTGTACACAGAACATAGTCACAGACAAGAGGAGCAATGGGGCGCCTGAGCCCCACCAACTGTGCTTTAAGCATCGCAGAATAATCCTGGTTTCTTTTTTGAGAAAAGTCTAGTGGATTGCTGTGTGTGTGTGTGTGTGTGTGTGTGTGTGTGTGTGTGTGTGTGTGTGTGTGTGTGTGTGTGTGTGTGTGTGTGTGTGTGTGTTTAGTGCACACATGTTCATACCAGTCCTGGGGCTTGAAATTAGGCCCTGGGCGCTCTCCCTGAGCTACCCCTGCCCTCCCCCACAAGGCTAATGCTCTACCACCCCATCCAGATAGTTAATGGTTAGTTAGGAGAGAAGAGTCTCACAAAGCCTGCCCAGGCTGGCTTCGAACCTCAGTCTTCAGATCTCAGCCTCCCAAGTAGCCCGGATTACAGGCGTGAGCCACAGGTGCCTGGGTGTGAACTGCTTCTTCAGATTGGCCCCTGATGGCAAAAGCACAGCTGGGCCTTTCTGGGTGGGGGTGTCCGTGGCAGGCTCTCACGGGACTTGAGTGAAGAGCTCAGCCGGAGAGGAGCAGACACCGCAGGGTGGCGTGGCGGGACCCCTCGCTCACACGGGTGCCAGTAGGTTTCTTCTGAGTATGTGTGCACGTGCCAACAACAACAACAACACAACCAAAACCGAAAAGCAACCGGCAAATGCTTCCTTCAGTCCTATCTAATGAATGGTCCCCGTCTTTGTGATTTATTTTTACTGCCTCCCCCCAAGAAAAGGAGAGAGCTGCCCGCCCCCTAATAATTAACTCTCTACTTAGAGAAGCAGCACAAGCTCAGTCGACCAGGTCATCTACGTTAACCTGGGCAGGTGGGCCCCTCCCTTCCCCCTTCATCTTGGGTGCGGAGTCCTGTCACACACACACACACACACACACACACACACACACACACACACACACACACACACACACACACACACACACACACACACACACACACACACACACTTACCAGGGAAGGTAAGAGACATAAGCAGAGTACCAAGTTGCCTAAGGTTTTCCTGTGCTCAGGAGGAGGAAGAGGAAGAAGAGGAGGAGGGCAGGGGCTGAAGGAGAAGACGCTCTTCCTGATGATGCAGGAGACCTCGCTCCCTCCCCCTCTGGGGCCTCTTTTTTGGAGTGTATTTGAGCCGTGTGCCCCGCCATGTCCGGGTGTATACTGGGGGGAGTCCAGCGCATACCCTGTCTCCTCTTTGTCTGCTCACTGGAAGTAGCCAGTCTCCCTTCTTACCCTTTGGGGTCAATTCTCTGCCCTGTGGTGGTGGTGATGGGGGTTGGGATATTCTTTACTAGCCAATGGGAGTGGACTTCAGCTATCCAATGACCTTCTCTCTTGAGGTTTTGGATGATCAAAAAAAAAAAATCTAGGAGAGAAGAAGTGTGATGGAAAGCAAGTTGCGATAGTCATACCAAGGTAAGATTGAGTGTGGAGAGATCCCAGGGCTGGACTTGGGATCCACCCGGATTCCTCTCTTTATATGTCTTAAGCCTGATCATCCATCCTTTGTATCCTCTGCGTGATCTCTTTTTCTGCCGAAGTTAGTCGGAACACATTCCTTCCCCCCCCCCCTTCCCTGTGATCAAAGACTCCTACACAGACACTGGGGAGATGTGTAAACTTGGAGAATTGCAGAGCCGAGAGTTTAGTGAAAGGTTTGCTAAAAGCCGGCTCTCCTCACATTCTGCCGTCCTCTCCACCCCATGCCACTGAGAGAGAGACAGAGAGCCCCTTCCTCTCCTTCATGACCGGGGGAGATGGCGGCACCCCCTGACTTCCGAGGGGCCTTAGTCCCCTGCAGCCAGGAAGTCCGGGATGCTTTTATAGGGAGTGTAGCACATACTTATAATCCCAGCGCTTGGGGGAGGGAGGCCCAGGCTGGAGGCAGGAGGATTGTGAGTTCCAGGCCAGCCTGTACTGTGTTAGAAGACTCTGACACACACACACACACACATACACACACACACACACACACACACACACACTCTTTACAGTGTCAAAAGGCTGTGTTTTGAGGCTAGCTTGCAGGCACACAGCTAGTGGGGGGGGGGGGTAGGTAGAGGAGGGGATGAGCAGGTCGGTTGGGGAGAAAAAGCCCCGGAGAGCTTCCCTTGGCACAGCTTTCTCCAGATATACCTATGATTTTTCTACCCAGAAATCTCCTCAGGTCCTGTGGAGTTTTAGCTCAGTGTGTGTGTGTGTGTGTGTGTGTGTGTGTGTGTGTGTGTGTGTGTGTGTGTGTGTGTGTGTGTGTGTGTGTGTGTGTGTGTGTGTGTGTGTGTGTGTGTGTGTGTGTGTGTGTGTGTGTGTGTGTGTGTGTGTGTGTGTGTGTGTGTGTGCTGGTGGGGGGGGGGGGAGTTATTTCTCTGAGCCACTGGCTTCCTGGTGAAGCATATCATGCTCGATCAAACTCATCCTCATTTGGGAAAACGCAGGAGAAGGGAATTCTGGCGGCAGTGGGCAAGAGCTCTATATTCTCTATCAGCCGGGTTGCGGCCCTTGGGCTGAACTGGTTGTAAACCTCGTCCGCAGACTGCGCGGTGAGTCTTACAGGGTGGATTTTCCACAAGAGGTCAAAGGGGACGGTGGGGTTCTGGGAGGGAGTGAGGGCGGGCGCTGTGTATCAGCCTGGGGAGCAGAGATGCTCAAAAAGATGGACGAAACCGCGAGGAATGGAGCCATTTGCAGGGTCACGCACGGGAGGACCGCGTGGCGAGTGGGTGTGGCCCCGGGCTGGCGTTTGCAACCTGTCCTTCTGTGAAGTCCTGCGATCACCTTTGCAGCCAGGTCTCCTGGCTGATGTCCGGGATCCAGTTTGTGTCTGCGTGTTGTCCTTTGCGCTGCCTTTGCGCCATTTTATCCTGTTAATGATTTATTTTTTTTTCCTTAAAATTCCTTATCTTGATGGGGAGGTGATAGAAATGGAAGGTTCTGGAGTTGTGTGGCTATTAGGCTTAATACACCTTACCCCCTGCCCTACCCCACACCCCCATGAGCGGCGCTTGCTTGTGCTGATACTTAAATGAGGTCTTCACGTATAACAAAATGCGTTTGTGAACTATGCTTCTTCCAGCTCCCAACCAATTTGTCCCAGCCCTTTGTGTCCCTTTTAAGAAACTTGAGGTTGAAGCTCTTATTGGGGAGGAGTCGTAAGTATTTGCCCCACTCACCGTGTCCTGTGGACGGGAGATTCAGAGCCTGCCATCTGTGATGCTTTTTGATGGGTGCGGAGGGCCTGCAGAAAAGCATGCCTCCTGCTCCTCCCCAGCCCCCGAGCCCGGCCAGCATCCTTTGAGACCCCTCTTGCCCACTTCTGTTTTTACCCACTGGACTCATGGTGGATGTGAGCATCAAAGTTCCCCTATAGGAGAAGAGGAGAGAGTGTCCACCTGTCCAGTTCCACGGTGCCTCCTTCCCAGGCCTTTGTGGCATCATCAGAGCTGAAGTAGAAACTGCCCGGGCCCAAGGCCTGACACGAACACCCTTGTCCTGTCTATAACCAACAGGATGTTCTTCTTGTTGAAGGAGCCTAAAATGCCATAGAAGGTCAGAGTATTCATCAAACAAACAAACAAAGCCAATAAACACAAAATTCCCTACCAAGACTAACACCCATGATTTGTGATCTCATAATCGTGGAGGGCAGAGATCTGCAATGCAGGTCCCCTCTGAGGGCTCCGGGAAGGGTGAGCCTCCGTCAGGAGCATCTCCCAGCCTTGGATCGCTTTGGTGGCTTGCCTGAGCCTGGAGGTATCATGAAGGTAGCCCCATGTGCATCCCTGAGAGGAAGCCATGGGGGAGGGAGGAGAGAGGCTCTGGGCAGGCTCTACTTGCCTCTGTCCTTCCCTCCCTGCCTCCCTCCCCCCCCAACCCTACCCTGCATAAGGCAATGCCCAGCAACTCTCTAGTCTTTGCTCTGTGAAGCTGAGGTTGTAAATTCTTGGAGAATTTAGTGGTGGCGTCCCTTCTGTGTGTCTCCCTCTGTATAAAGCAAAAATAAAATGCCATCTTGAAGAAGTGCCTCGTAAAAGCCTTTGCATTATGATGGAGAGAAAAAAAAAACGAGAAAGATGAGAGGGGAAAACAAACTTTTTAAAATTTATTTATTTTTTCCTTCGGTGAGGCAGGAGGACTTCTGGGCACTCATGATATTCAGATTCTTGCTGTGGGTGGGTGGTAGTTTGGTGTGTGTGTGTGTGTGTATGTGTGTGTGTGAATTTCACTGTGCATATTAGTGTACTTTGTCCTGTTGTGTTTTTCCCGGGGTGGGGTGGGTATAGAATGTCCATTTTGCAGATGGAGAACTCATCTGTGGAGGTGTGGTGGTGTCCTGTCCTTCATGCCGTAGTAACTGAGGTAGTGACCGATGCTCTCCCTCCACCCCAGTGTAAAAGTGGGTAAGGATTAAAAAATAATACAAGATCACGCTCAATTGCCCTTTCATCTCCGAAGCCCCCGGACAGAGGTCAACCAGATCGGTCTCTGACGGTTCCATGCAGAGCAGAGAAGTAAGTTTGCAAGAGTTCCCGCCTTTTTCTCTCAGCAGATGGGCCAGGCTGTGTGTGCCTAGGCCATCTCCACCCCCCAGTGACTAGTCCAGCAGCCTGGTTGGACATCTCTCTCGGAAGCCTGTCCTCTTCCTGGAAGAGCTGTTGTTACCATGATCCAAACCAAAGAATCTGGATTGAGTGTACTCCCCCGGAAGGGTGGAGATTCCAAGGCTCTCTTCTTTCTTCTTTTCTATAAGGTTTGCAAACTGGCATTCCCAGAGTCCCTTGGGCTCCGTGGCTCATTGAGAGATCGCGCTGTGATTGATTCTCTTGCTGACTCTCATCCCAGTCCCTGCTCTCCCTGGGATCATTTGTGACTCTGTTTGTCCCGCTGCATAGCTATGTTTCGGAACTGGCTGCCTGGTGGCTGATGGGTGGGAAGGTTGGCTTCCCGGGGTGGATGGTTCTGAACATCCCCAAGCTAGCCCCAGGAAGCCATCAGTCACTGCCTGGAAGATCCTGGGTGGTCCTGCTGGTCTCTCCCTGACGCTCGCTTGGCCTAGGGGCCAGCATCTGGCAGACCACGCTTTTCCAGCTCCATTCCTACGTTGAGTTGTCATCCCTTGTAGACAAAAACCAGGGTCTTACCCTGGAATGATCAAGATCCCACAGACCCCGGACCTCACCTCACTCTTCATTGTCAACTCTTGCATCTTTCAGGTTGTAACAACACCCACCTTATCAGGAAGCAGAATGTGGGTCTAATGCTCAGTCATTATCTCTGCTTGTGCACTACCCTTTGGTCATTGTAGCTTGGCCAATCCTTATAGTGTGTGTGTGTGGTTGTGTGTGTGTGTGTGTGTGTGTGTGTGTGTGTGTAGCAGGAGGTGGCCCAGCTGAGGATGTTCTTGGCTTTGGAGAAGTCTACCTCTAATGCTAGAAAAAATAAGGGATGGGCAGGGAAGGAGGGAGGTTGTTTTTTTTTTTAATATGGAGGACAATTATTCCAAAGGCTGAATTTGCTTTCTGCCTTCTGATTGGATGCACGCTGATCATTTCACCGCCCTTGTTTTCCACAGCAGGAGCTAGGAGTTGAAAACTTAAGCGATGGCTTCCCCGATCACGGTCCACAGCAGTTACATATTTTAAACGTTTTATAATGAATATCTTTTTTAAGAAAATGGAACCAGCTCCCATGGCCTTGTTAGTATAGATCACTTTATACCACCTGCTGGGACAGTCCCGTAGTCAGCCAGCCCTGGGGGGTGGGCTGTATGTCTGGGCGTTCCTCGGTGGAGGTCAGTCCTGCCAGTGGCTCAGATATTCCTTCAAGGAACTAGAGATGGATAATGGCGTGCAAATCACTGCAGTTTTGGGTTAACGGAATGCCACCGTTTGAATGTTTATCCCAAACTTACACTGAAATTTCACTGAGGTTGTAACAGGGCAGGAGGGCCGGGTCCTCATGGGGCACATTGGCAATCTTGTAGAAGTACAGGGTTGGCTTCTCCTTGTGTTCTCCTTCCCTCCCTCCCTCCCTCCCTCCCTCCCTCCCTCTCTCTCTCTCTCTCTCTCTCTCTCTCTCACACACACACACACCACACATATACACACACACCCTCTTTTTTTCTCTTTCCCTTTACTTTCCCTTCCTCTCTGTCCGTCTCCTCTTCCCCACATCTTCTCCTTCATCACACATCCATCTCCATCTCCTCATTTCATTCCCCTTTTCGGCTTTTGACTTACCCCTTCTTCCCCTTCCTCCCTCTGTTTCCCCCTCCTCCTTCATTCATGCTTCCCTCCCTCCCTCTTTCTCCCTTCTTCCCTTCTATCCCTCACTCCCTCTTTCCTGTCTCTCCCTTCCCCTCCCCCATCCCCTCCCCTCCCTTGGCTTCCCTGCTCTGCCATGGATTGATCCCCACAGACCCCAGCTCCTCCATCTTTCCTTTCCCAGCCTTGGGGGCGGTGGGGAGAGCTGTGGCCCATGGGACTGGACTAGGAAAGGAGAATCCATGTCATTTTCAGCGGGGAGAACAGATTGGTCCCCATCCCCGCCCCTTGCTGCTGCAGAGCCCATGGTAGCAGGGTCACCTGCCCACAGGGTCTGGGAGAAGCTGTCTGGAGCTCCTCCACTGGGGTCCAGCTTCTCTGTGGCCTGACTCAACACCACGCCAGCATTTTGACAGCAGGGTTTTCCTACAGCCTGGAGACAACCAGTTCGAGGGGATCCCGAATGTCCCTTCTCTAGAAATGGGGTCCAACGCGGGCCCCTGGGGAAGCATGAGATCACATGTCTCAGTGAGAGGAGCACTCTAGTCATTTTCCATGTTCAGTTGACCGTCTGGGAATCCCTTTCATGATGACTTTCATAAAGCTGAAAGCTGGCTGGCGATGGTCTTGTATGATTCACCCTCGCACCATGGGATTCAGTCTCTGTAGCTGGTGAGAAGCCATTGAAATGGAGAGGCCACTGGTAGGTTTCATCAGGGCTGGTTTTGAAGCCACTGCTTTGCCATTGATTCACTATTCCATTGGGCTGGTGACGGATAACTGGGTTAATTAATTTCGAATCATTCCTGCGTGAGCCCGAGAAACAAAATGTCCAGCGTCTCCAACTGGAGCAGCAGCTCTTGCTTTCAGCCAGGTTGAGAGGCAGGGGGTAGGGGTGGGGGGTGGGGGAAGGGGCGAGTTGGTTTCTAATTGAATATTCGGATATGTTTACCTTGTTATTAAAATGATTTAAAACGGAAGCTTTGGGGGCTTGGCCGTAAATAGCAAGTGTCGTTCTGCTCATTTCAGGGGACAAGGCTTGAGCAATCGATTGGGTCATCAATTCTCTTAGCAGCAGAATTTCAAACATGGATGTAATTGGCCGATGGGGGGTGGGGGGAGGTGTTTGAGTCACAGCCCACCGGATATTCCATCCTATCTTTTTAACCTCTGGACTCCTGAGTCTGGGGCTTGTAACCCCTCCGGAAGTTGATTTATGAGGAACAGCTATCTTCTGCCGGTGTCACAGCGATACGATGCTTTCTCCATCTTGGGGTGAATCTTCTTCCCCGCAGCGGCCCTGCGGGTTTCCGCACACGGAGGAAGGGTAGAGAGGTGGAGAACGTGGTCATTTACACAAAGTGAAGCCACACAGTCAATGCAAATCCCCACAGCACTGGCAGGGATTGGAGCCACAGTCTCGAAAGCTCCGGCCTCCCAGCAATCCGCACGGACCAGCTCTCCACTCTCCGGGCTGCTGCCCTTATCTTAGTCTGCTTTGCTTACCTTCCCATCTGGCCTTGCATAACTTGTCAGGCAAAGAGGAAAGAAAGGTTTTGTCTTCCATCTTAGGGATGTGTCAGGCTCTGACAGCTTGGTGGCGCTGTGATGGCTCACCTTGGTTGCAACTTGAAGGGACTGAGAGTTGCAGAGGTGAATAAAAGACACTGTGAGTGAGCGTGTCTGGTTAAGTAAGGCCTCTCCTGCCGTGGAGACAGCAGATGACCTGGGATGGAAAAGAGGAAGCCTGCGGGCACAGCCAAGCGCTCTCTCTCTCTCTCTCTCTCCCTCTCTCTCTCTCTCTCTCTCTCTCTCTCTCTCTCTCTCTCTCTCTCTCTCTCTCTCTCTCTCTCTCTCTCTGTTTCCTGGCCACCACACAGTGACTAGCTCTGCTCTACCCCCCCTTCCCAGAAGGCTTTGGGATAGGTCTGTTGATCGTACTTTGCATGCCGCCCCACAAACAAAAGGCTAGATGCCGCTATCACCCTTGCTCCTCCTCGGGAGGCTGAGAACTGAGGATCGTGCTTTGGAGCTATCCCAGGCCAAGAAAGTCCATGAGACTCTTATCTCTAGTTAACCAGCAAGAAGCTGGAAGTGGAGCTATGGCTCAGGTGGTAGAGCACTACCCCTGAGTATTAAAAGCTCAGGGACAGCATCCAAGTCCTGAAATCAGGCCCTAGGACCCTCTTTCCCCCTAGCAAAACCCCCTTCCACAAATAAAAACAAAGCAGCTTGAGCTATAGCTCAAGTTTACATTGCTAGTCATATGGTTAGAGTGCTTGCCCTAGCAAGTGAGAGGCCCTGGGTTCAATCCTCAGTACTGTATGAGTAAGTGAGAGAGAGAGAGAGAGACAGAGAGAGAGAGAGAGAGAGAGAGAGAGAGAGAGAGAGAGAGAGAGAGAGAGAGAGAGAATCAGCCTATCCACCAATAAATAATAAACTGAAGTGTGTATATATTCTCACCTTGCAGCTCAGATCAAGTTTGCACAGTTAAATGTCTCTGAAACAACTGCAGATTAATTGGCCTACTGGCCTATCTGTGTCTGACTTCCAGATGATGGTGTGGTGCTCTTAGGAGCGGGCCAGAGCCTGCGTCCTCCGCTGGGAGCTGCCCCCTCGGTGCCAGTCCATGCCGCCCCCTGAGGAAATGCAGGCCTCCCATTGCTGGATCCTCCCGTCTCTCTCAAAAGCACCAGCAGACTTTCCTTTGAAATCTGCTGGACATTTAAATATTGGCCAGCAAATTAGACTTTAAAAGACATATTGGCCGAACCAAAATAACATCTTCAGGCTATTTGCTGATGCCCAACTTGAGCCATCCACACTCCCTTTCCCACTGTGCACAGAGATGGATTCTGAGCAGGTGCTGGGGAGAATTCACACCACTGAATCGACAAATGGCTGCATGCATGTGAATAGCTAAGGAATGGGCTGGTGGATTTGTTATCATTCACCCCCTCCCCAGTGTTTTCCTATCCAGAAGGACCCAGTTGATCCTCCATGCACCTAGAAAATTAGTAGAGATCATGTAAGAGAAGTAATCTCCACCAACCCCCCCCAAAAAAAAAATCGTAAGGAAGATGGATTAACCATCGGTATGGCAAAGAACCAGTAGGCTATCTCTCTGCCTTACATGATGGTCAGCATCTCCAGCTTGCTTGGAAGATCCTGGTTTTATAACATGGGAAGTTTTGTGCCCCAGGATAGCCACAGCCTTGGTGGACAGAGAACCGGCACAGTAGGTTGGTTGGTCAGTCCCTGTCCATGGTACTCGCTGTGGTCTGAGCAGATAGATTGGCATTTTACCGCCTGAGGTCTCTGTGGCTAGGATCTTTGCACCGAAGCACCAGGTATCCCGTTGGTTCCAGTGGCTGGTGTGGTGATGGAACCTGCCACAACCCCTTATCCATGAAGCATCTCAGTGGCATGTTCCGTGCCTGTCGGTGCTCTAACAGGTGTCCTGCCGTCTTCCCAGCGCTGCAGATGAGTCTACAATTTAGCTTATGCACTTTAACGATCTAAGTGGCATTCTTCCCTCCTGCCATTTTAGGGAGAAATGCCAATGCATAAGGGCCGCCCCTTAAACCCCCTCTTCTCTGTGTACCATGTAAAAAATACAACCCACGGTCAAGACTCGGGTCTGAGCATGAGCTAATTTACAACCACACCCCCCAGCAGCCCCAGTGCACGTCATGTGTTCTAATATTAATTTCTCCCTTATCCATATATCAATAATTGAGCTCTGCCTCAATTAATATGCCCAGGCAAATTGTATTCCCCATCCTCTCCTTCACGACGCATTGCGGTAATGGAGATAATTTTCAAGATAAAGTATACAATTTAAAATGGATTAGGACGAACAACTAATAAAGGAGGATTGATTCGTGGATGGCAAAAGGGGTTTTATGGGGGGGGGGGGGAGCGGCGGAAATCCTGGATAATTTCAAGCCATGGCTATCACACATCCAAGTCTGGGGATTTCTCAGACACCCCGTGAACTCGGTCAAGTTGGATGCACGTGGCGTAACACTGCCAGGGCTGACGGCGTCTCGGGAGGAGAGCGGAGTGTGTGCATACATGTGCATGCATGCGTGCGCATGCACATGCACACACACACACATATGCACATGTGTGCGCGCTCACACTCAGAGAACACACAGCATCCAAACGCTGATCTTCTGCAGGGTGTGTGTGTGTGTGTGTGTTAATCAGTTCCCATCCTAGTTCAGGGAGCTTCCTGTCTGCTGATGAGGTTTGCTCTTTTGCTTTGGATTTGCTGAGTTGGCACGCAGGCTCCCGACGCCATCCTCCCAATGCCCAGTGAGAGCCCTGGACTGCATGGCCAAGCACTGAGAGGTGAGTAAGGCTGCCGCTGCTGCAGGCAGGGCCGCCGCCTCTGAGCCCGCAGTGCCTCGGCGCCGCCAGTAGATGGCGGCATGCAAGTGTGTTGTGCGCGTGTGGTAGGGAGCGGGGAGTCTGGGGAGGCCTTGACCTAACTGGAGGCTTCTTTTTATCTGAAGTACATTTAAAGAGATAAAGGGGAAGCCGGGGAGAGAGGCACGTGTTCTTTTCTCTGCGGCTGGAGCTTTACTCTGAGTTATAAAAAAATAAATAAATAGTAAAATAAATAAAATTGCTCAGAGTCACCTGCTATGTGCAGATAGATGTCTGTACCCAGAGAAGATGGACAGCCTCCCCACGGGTTCTTCCAGGAGGGGCCGGAGGGGGGGGGGTGGGAGGACTGGGGGTTCTCCGTCCTCAGGAAAGGCCGCCGCGCCTTCCGTTCACCCCATGGCTGTTCTATTATTATTGCTGTTGCTGTTGTTGGTGGTGTGGTGAGCGGTCTCATTTTCTGCGTTTTGACAGTGTGGGGATGCGCTCATTAGACAGATGCTCCAAGAATTTGTTCCCTAAGCAGACTTGACAGGAGACAAGAGAGGCAAGAGTTAGGAGGGAAAAGAGAGAGAGAGAGAGAGAGCAGGGAGGGAGGGAGAGGGAGAGGGAGAAGAGAGAGAGAGGCAAGAGAGAGAGAGGAGAGAGAGAGAGGCAGGCAGCCTGGAGCAAGTTACATCAGAGTGCCACTGAAAGAATGTGGTCTTTATAAACTCATAAACTAGCACACCAGCCCTGTGTGTAAGGAAATAAGAGAGACTCTAAGGACTTGGCAGGAAGAGACAAGAATTTCTACCCAGTGGTTTCAGTTTTGTTTTTTTTTTTCTTCGAGATACTCTTGGCGAAGTGAGGTGACTTCTGTCTGCTGTGGAGCCTTTGGTTTGTCTTACACGATGATGATGTATCTGTGGGTAGGTAGTCTCTGTCTCCTCTCTCTCTCTCTCTCTCTCTCTCTCTCTCTCTCCCCCCTCTCTCTCTCTCTTCCCTGATTAATAAATTGACTTGGGGGATAAAGATTGTGCGTGAGGCGATGGTGTGGGGGTGCGGTCGTGGGCTTCCCGGCTGCGGCCCATGTGTGTTCATCTCCACCGGGAGCCGAAGCAACACCTGCTTCTTCATTACCATTCTGCTGCAATTTTATTTTATTTTTGTGCCTGCAAAACAGAGAGAGAGAGAGAGAGAGAGAGAGAGAAAGGAAAAAAGGGGGGAGCAAAAATACGTGTGCGTGTATGTGCCGGCGGGTGGTGGTGGTGTGGGGGGGTGGGGTTGGTGATGCGTGGCTTTTCTCTTTTCTTGAAACATTGATGATGGGAATGGAGAAAAGAAAAGAGCAATCAGGTCCAGGGAAGCTGGTTTTAGTCATGGACGAAATTTCCCCCACCACTGTGACTCGTGTGGGATTTCATGTAATTACCAAGAGAAACTATCCTGGGAAGTGCTATAGCTTTGTTTGTTTGGTTTTGTATTTTCTCTCTTTCACTCTCTCAATCTCTGTCTCTGTCTCATGAATGACTACTTATTTCTCAGTTTGAGGGTTGGGTGTTGTGGCTGTGAGCACTGTGTTTTATTAGCCTTAAGCAGGTGTGTGTGTGTGTGTGTGTGTGTGTGTGTGTGTGTGTGTATGTGTGTGTGTGTGTGTGTGTGTGTGTGTGTGTGTGTGTGTGTGTGTGTGTGTGTGTGTGTGTGTGTGAAAGAGAGAGAGCTTATAGTTACCAAGGCTGCTTATACCAGAAGTAAATTTGCTGTGGCTGCTTCCCGATGGATGTTAAGTAGTTATGATAGTTATGTAGTTATGATCTTTTTTTAAAAAATTGGTGTAAGAGATGTCTTTAAATTAAATACACTGAATCAATGTGAGTTATGACCAACAATCCCCTCCCCTCCTGTGTCTGTGTGTGAGTGTGTGTGTGTGTGTGTGTGTACACACACACACTCTGGTCTGGTTGTGCCAGTGAATGGCACATGTGGATTTGTTATTTAGTCACAAATCACCCAGGTCTGTGATCTCATGTTAGAGAGAGGTGCTCTCAGATTTCCCAAGTAAGGGAAGATGTTTAGCCTGGAAAACTCTGCCTCTTTTTTCTTGTTCAGCAGACTTAGGGAAAACCTCCTCCTTCCCCCTCCCCCAGCCCTGCCTCTCTCCTCTCTCTCCTCACTCTGCTGGTTCAGCTCAGAGCATGGCCTTCTCAGTGCTGGAAGAGAAGAGGCCTCTTGATTGAATGCTTTGTCAGGGATGGGGCTCTGTCCACCTCCGTGGGGGCTCCGTGGCCTCTGGGTGTAGACACCCATTGGGCCTTGAGTCTGTGTGGATGTTTTTCCTTTGTAGGGACTTGAGCCTGTCCTGTGCCCATCAACCTTTCAAGTCATTGAATTTTAGTAGTTAGAGACAGACGAGCTCTATTTGTATTCACCTTTCAAGTCATTGAATTTTAGTAGTTGAAGACAGACCAGCTCTGTGTGTGTGTGTGTGTGTGTGTGTGTGTGTGTGTTTAAATTTTAATCATCAAGTTTTCTCTTCAAACTCACCTGTCTTTAAAGAGGTATTTGGAAACATCAAAAAAAGGGTGGGGGAAAAAAAAAAGAAAAACCAATACATAAACTTGGCTGAGCTGCTTTTACATGAAAACACAGGATGCTCTTCCCACCTGGTCTTGATGGCACAATTAAAAATGGTGACGATGTAGTCACGTGGGATTCCCATGTGTTCATCCTGAAGAAGTAACTACTGTATGTGTGTGGGAGAAGGGGCTACTTTGGGGCCTTTGGTTTTGTGCGTGGGTTCGGGTTCATCCTAAACAAGTTTCAAATCCTGTAGGCCTCGGTGAGAGAGCTCACACTCACACTCTGACCCGCTAAGTGATGGTGTGGGTTTTATTTATGAAGTTTCTCCCTTGTAAGTATCCCATGCATGTCTGTGGCCCAAAGTCAGGGGAAGGAGCTGTTGAAGCATTCCTGAGACCCTCTTCCAGCTCTGCCAAAAACCCTTGCTGACCTGTTTCCTCATCATTCATCTCCAGCTTTTAAGAGCTGTATGTTTTCTTCTTTCTGACTTAGTGGTTTTTGGTGGTGGTGGTGGTGGTGGTGTTTGGTGCTGTGTTTTCACGAATTGCCATGATCAAATCCAAAAACGGTCGCAGTGTTCTTTAATTCCGATTTCTTCTTGTTTTTTTTTTTTTTCCTTTCAAATTTTGCATTAAAAAATGGCCAAGACTTTAGAACAGCTGGCTGCATGCTGTTTAGGGAGAGATAAATTAGCAAGCTAGCTTAGCGCTGCGAGGTCTGTGGGATTTTCCACTCCTTTCTCCTCTTTTCCTTTCCTCCTCCCTCCTCCTCCTCCTCCTCCTCCTCCTCCTCTTTTGCTTCTTTCTAACTGAAGTTTCTGCTCTTGCTTCCTAGTCTGTAAATAAATAAATTTTAAAATATGAGTGGAGATCTCATCTTGCTTTAGGAAAACCAGTGCCAGCAGTAGTAGAGATGTATGCAAGTGGGCTCCGCTCTTCTCCTGTGGATAGAGAACTGGAGAGGAAGAGGCACAGAGAACCAGCAGAGTTGTATTAACTCCACTGCTGTCATTGTTTCTTGAATCTGTGAAGCAGCCTCTTTAGATGCGCCCGTGTTAATGTAAGCACGTAGAATTGCGGGGAGGAGTGTATTTTTATTAAAGTGGAAAACTTCTGGCTGGAGGAGGGGTGGAAGCAGACAGGGTGAATACTGAACTCGCACCGTCACATGAGGGCCTGAGATGGTCTTTTCCGGATTTTGGATGAGAAAGGCTATGGCGAATTCGAAAATAGTGCTGATTGGAAGACAACACAGCCTCTGTAAACCAGCCTGGTTAAGTGATCTGTGATGCACAGCATTTAAGTCATTTACCCCGGGGGGGTGATATTTTAGATATATATAACCCCCCCCCAAATTTCTTTAAGAAGTCTTTCCTACTAAAAACCAAACAAACAAATGAAGTTAGTCGTTTTCAGCGTACTTAGTTTTCCCTGAGTGAGCACCAGTGGTGAATGGGGAAATAAATGGCTGTTGAGTTCTAGGTGCTGGGCTGTGGTTTCTGGGCAGTTTCCATTCTTGTTCTTTACCCTATCTGGACAGAGAGGGACAGCAGCTGGCATTTTCTATGGACTTCCAGGTCAAGCAGGGAGATGTGTTTGCGTGGGACCCCGTTAGTGCCGCAGGATAAACGAGAGCTTTCCTTTCTTCTTCTTCTTTCGTTTTTTTTTCTTTTTCCTTTTTGTATGTTTGTCAGGACATCACATTTTTTTCTGTGTGCGGTCCAGGGTGGCTTGGAACTTCCCATCCTCTGCTTCTAGAGGGCTGGCCTTACAGGTGTGAGCTCCCAGACCCATCTAGAAGGCCTCGAGTTCCACTTTTTCCCTGGTCCATTTCACCAGCATCTGACCTCCGTTGGGACACAGAGAAACCATTTCTGCCAGGCTGAGCAGAGTGACAAGAGCCAGCAAGGTGACACTTCTCTCTTGCAACTGAGAAAGAAGAGACCCGAATTTCCTTAGGTCCTGGTTGAAACGCGACCCCACATAAATTCCAGGAAGCGCATGAGTGTTTGTAAAGTCCATCAGGTTTCCATTTCTTTTTTTTTGCTTATGTGGTGCTGAGGAATCGAAGCCAGGGCCTCATGCATGCAAGGCAAGCACTCTACCACTGAGCCACCTTCCCAGCATCCATTTCTTTCCTCTCTTCTAGAACCCCTTGGATTTTATTTCCACTCATGTGCCCTTTTAGGTACCAAGCATCCTTTCTTTTGCTTTTTTCTTTTTGTTTGTAGTCATCTTTCTTACTTCTCTACTCCTGCTCTGTGGTTCTGTTCTGTTCTATACTTCTATACCTCTTCTGTTTGATTCATCAGGCAATGTTTTGTTGGTGTGTTTATCCCCACCATTTCTTCAAACATCATTTAATACATGAGAACCCGGGCTTGCTGTAGAAGGAGAAAAGTCAGAGTAGAAGGTTCCTGAGCGATGCTGGGAAGGACTAGACGGGGGATGGGTGGGCCTCTCTTCAGCTGGCTGGGTTATTATAATACCCTGTGAGCCCCAGTCAGATTAAAAATAAGGAACCGATGACCCATCCTTCCTATAGAATCCTGAGACTCTAGAGAGTTCCCCCGCCCAGGTCCATCTGCCTGTCGGTGGAGCCCCCACAGACCAGTGCCGGTCCCCCATGGCTGCGGCTCTGGAAGAAGCTGAACCTCCCCGAGGCCTGCCCCTGCGTTCCGACCTCATCCTGCCTGCCCGGCCAGCCTGTGCTGGGTTCTCTAAATTCTTTTTCCTCCTCCTGCATGCCTACCAGCTTGGTAAAATTTTCGCCTGAGCTCCACAGTCTAGGACCTGGGTTTTAAGCGGAGTGTGGATGGCTGGGTGGGCGGCATCTGGGCGGGTCAGCGAGGAGGCCTACATCACGGGTGCAGACGGTACCTGTGTGCCGTTGCCTGGGCCCCCAGTGGGCTTCACCAGCATAGCAATGGTAACTTCGGCTGCTTTCCCTGCTTTGAGGTCAAACAAGCCACACGGGGATCCCCGGGAGTAAAACTAGCCAATGGGGAGAAAACGAATAGAAAGGACACTTGTAGCTCCTAAAATATTCCTGGGAATATCCAAAATGTATGTTTCTAACACACCTGCCCGTACTCCACTGTCTCAACGTAGGGAGACGTCATTGATTGTAGGAATGAGATGGGCACAGACCCCTGAGTGGCTTTTGCTGCAGTGGGGGAGGGGCAGACATGCCTTCATCTCTAAAGGCCTTACCAGTTGTGTTTATCCACTTCCGGCCCATTAAAACAGGAGGCAGGACAAACAGGCAAGACCACTGAGAGGGAATATTCTCTTTCCTAGGATGAGATTGTAAATGCTTTAAAACCTACTGTTTTGGTAACCCGGCTTGACTGCTTCGCATTTCATGCATAAAGATACTCTTCCAGGAGGAGGTGTTTGCATTGGCCAACATCTAGTGAGTGGATATTCCAAAATACACTTAACCAGTTCCCCAGCAGTCAATTCTTTCTGGGTATAAAATTCCAACATGGGGGAATATGTTCACCTATGGTATGTTTATCCCATTCCAGTATTATTTCCTAAGTCTTTCCTGAGTAGCTGCCGTGTGTCTGTCAGGACTGGGGGCCTTGGGTGTGATAGCTTAAGTTTGCAGTGTTGCTGGGGAAATCTTATGAAAGCCCAAAGCGTAGAGCTTTGACTGTTAATGAATCACCAGTTGACTGCAAGGTACCGGTTGTTGACTCCTTGTTCCCACTTCTGATCATTGCTTCGCTTTGCTGCATGCCATTCTAGGATCCTCCTTTTCGATTTCTGTGTCTACTCTGGTCTACTTTTGACCCAAGGAATGTCTCTTGTTTTGTTTCCCAGTAAGTTGACTCATTAGCTGAATAGTTTGTGTGTGTGTGTGTGTGTGGTTGTTGTTGTTGAAGTTAGAAGTTGTGCTAGAAATGGTTTGTGGCAGCCAAACGAAACATTCCAATTTTGGACAAAAGAGATGTTACTTCTTTATCCCAAAGTTCAGAATATTTTTCTACGACTAGGACTGCATTACAGAAGAGAAGAAAAAGAAAACCCTCAGGAATACAAAGATGCCTCCTGTTCCTCTTAGGTTTTTCTCTTCAAGAACTTCATTTCGATGGACATTGCTGGAACAGACAGCATCTGCCTGGGTCCCTCTAGGTCCCCAGGGAATAAGATTGAATGGGACCTGAGGCAGAGAGCGGAATGGCCTCTACCCAAGGGAGACCACTCACCTTCCCTGACTGGGACTTACCTGGACTTCCTCACCCAGAGGAGACCAAATCCCCCCCCCCGCCCCCCCTGCAGAACAAAAGCCGCACTGTGTGCTTTCAAAGCCCCACCCCCACCTTGCCCTTCCCCGAGTCCCGCTGGCCTTCTCTCCATCCAAAGGAGCACTGTCTTGTTTCTTCAAGGTGTCACTACACATTGAGAAGGGCCTGGGCTCCCACTTGCACACCTCCTCTACAGGTAGAGGAAGGGTGAATGCCCCTCTCCCATCATTCCCCCTCCCTCCCCCGGCCCGGCTGACAAGGGGTGGACGGACAGACAGGACTGGTGGAAAGTAAAGTAGTGCAAGCTCACTGGAGACTCAGGTCTCCCCCTCAGCCTGAGCCACTCTTGGCCTTTCTTGCTGCAGGCTCTCTCTCTCTCTCTCTCTCTCTCTCTCTCTCTCTGGCAGAGTGCGGAATATGTTATTTTCTGCTTGAGCAACCCAGAAGACATTGATGTAAATTGATCAGTACTTTTATGTATTTTTTTCCCTTTGTATTTCTTTTCCCTGAAATTTTGTTTACACGCACACTCCTCTTTGTCCGTCAGGTGATCTGTATCATCATGCCCCCTGTCCATTTTCCTCGTTTCTAGATAATAAGGACACTCAACTCATTGAATGCAGGGGCTTACAGATTCTTACCAAAAAGAATTAGGGTTCAATGATACAGAAGAGCAAAGACAGCTCTAGCCGAAGGAGGCAAAAATAGAAGACTGGAGCCAGGTGCCGGTGCCTCTTGCCCATCATCCTAGCCATTCAGGAGGCTGAGATCTGAGGATCTTGGTTCAAAGCCATCCCAGGAAGGGAAGCCGTGAGACTTTTACCTCCAATTAACTACTGAAAAAGCCTGAAGTGGAGCTGTGGCTTAAGTGGTAGAGTGTTAGCCTTGAGTTAAAAGGAAAAGAAAAAAAAAAACAAAAACGCTCAGACACAGTTATCAGGCCCTGCGTTCAAGACCCAGAACTAGCACCAAAAAATTAAAATAAATAGAATGAAAGACACGCTCAGGCTTTGGCTAGGAACTTCTAGGCACCGAGTTTATATTTCTTCCAAACAAGTGTTTATTTTTTTAAAATACGTTTTCTTATCTTTAAGTAGTTGTACAAAGGAGTTGCATGTATTTATTTTTAAGGCAGAAACAATGATCATGAACTTGAAAAGATTTATGTGTAATACATGGTAGGCAAACAACTTTACATATTCTTTATCTTTGGGAAAAAAACCATAGAAATGGGCTCACTGTGAGACCGCCCTTCTTCCTCTTCCTCTTGGAGTGATATTTCAAATACCTTTAGAAAATCTCCTAAGCCAGCCGACAGGTACTTGATCAAAGGATGCCGGTTTGAACGACATACACAAATGAGTTTCTGTACAAACCTCGTGTCCCCATTCAGAGAAAAACAAATTGAAAAATTGATATTCAATACCAACAGGATAATTTCTGAAAGCAATAGAGGATTGTTTTGACAACCCAGAAACACAAAACACTTAGGGATAGTCAGAGAGAGAGAGAGAGAATGAGGGGGGGGAGTTCTACATTGTGTTTTCCATTTATTAGCCTAAGACATTAGAGATGGAAGAAAGACAAATCGGGAAGGGAAGGTGGGTGTCTGAAGGGAAAAGTTTTGGGAATGTTGGAGACCAATTGAACCCCCATGTCCTACTAGCAGCACTGTGGACTGGATAGAAACATCCAAGCCCTGCTCACATGATATTGTAGTCGCTTAAAGTCAGACTTGGGGTCCGGGATGTAGCTCGGTGACTAAGCGCTTGCCTAGCAAGTGCAATGCCCTGGTGTTCCATCCCCAGAACCCCAAAATGAAAGGACAAGAATAGATCAAGTCAGGCTGTGGTAATGTCTTTGGTTTTTGTTTGCTGGTGTTGTGTTTGGTTATGGACTTGGTGTTCGTGCTGCTCCAATATCTTATCAGGGTTTCGGTGATGATGGCTAGCCAGAAAAGTTTCTTTGTCTTGTCTTGGCCAGCGGGAAATAGGGTTACGTTTTGATCCGCTTGGTGGAGTCCTTTGCGCTCGTAGGTTTGATTGTTGTGTTGCCCTTTCTCTATGAGAAAGAAGGAAAGTAGACAGTACGTTGGAACTGGCAGGCGCTATGGGGAAGCTGGGAGGGGGATTGGAATGGGCTGGGGGGGGGGGTGGGAAACACATGGAATAAAAAATCCTTGAATAATACAGATCAGAAGCACAACACAGTTTAATAATCGCCAAGTGTCCTCAGGAACGCAAAGTGTCTTCAAGGGCATTTGACTTAAATGAGCTCGGTGATGGAGTAGGCATGTAAGGAGAGTGTGGTTAATGTGCTAAATTAAAAGGGTAATCAGAGAGGCAAGTGTACAAATGAGAACGGGAACACAATTAGTTAATGGAGGATTGAGGAGAAGATGGGAGGGATTCCCCCCCCCCCCTCCTCCTCCTCCTCCTTCTTCTTCTTCCTTCCCATATGCATGATAACCTTACATTTTCCCTGAAGTCTTTAATGCAAGGAAAGGCCCATAGCATTGAGGTTAATACTTTCTTGGTAAAAATTAAGCCAAAGGGAGCCAGTATTTCTTTACAAAAAGAGAGTTCACATGCATGCAGGTGTGTACTTGCACACACACACCCACACCCACCCACACACGTTTGTAAACAGATACGTCCTTTCTATTTGCAAGTTGCTAGATGTGCCGGAGGTAAGATATGATGATGGTCTTGGGAGTGAGGCGTATTCATCAAAATCAGGCTCCCCGATATTCTTTGAAAGTGTATCACTGCCCTAATCTGCAGGTCTGCAGGAGGCTCGTTCAAAGAACACCTGCCGGTGGATGCCTGAAACTCCAGGTAGAAATACACCTACACCCTAGGCTTATATATATTCCTATATTTACATACCTATCATGAAGTTTTATTATAAATGAGGCACAGTCAGAGGTTAACAAAGCAAGGAGTGATCAAACAGACCCATGATAACAATATAATAATTGTCAAAGCTATTTAATGCTTGCAGGTTCTGTGTGTGTGTGTGTGTGTGTGTGTGTGTGTGTGTGTGTGCACGCATGCACACATGCACACATCAGTACTGAGCCTTGAACTCAGGGCTTGTGTGGTGTCTCTCAGCTTTTTTTGACCAAGGCTGCTGTTCTTCATTTGAGCCACACCTTTTGGTGGTTAATTAGGGGCGATGTTCTCACAAACTTTCCTGCCTGGGTTGACTTGAAACCACTGTCATCAGATCTCAGCCTCCTGAGTAGCTAGGATTATAACCGTGATCCACTGGGCCTAGTTTATCCTTGGCGGTTTTTTTCATTTGCTCTTCCTCAACCACGGCTAACCGAAAGGCTGAAAGTTGAATGCTCAGATGAAGAAGTGACTCCTGGAGCCCTTGTTTCTCCAGCTTGAAAATAGGCAGTGCCTCTGTCCCGGGTTGCGGTCATGGGGCCCTGGCCCTATTACTTAGAGCAGTGGCTGCTGATACCATGTGGCTAGTCGATGCTCAGGCTGTATTGTTGGCCCAACAGGTGGCAGGCCACCCTTCCCTAGTTGTCTTCTACAATGGTCATAGTGAAGGCCAGACAAAGCAGTGTAAGAGGAAGAAATAGAATCATAGAAGGGAAGCAATAGGTATTTGGTATAAGTGAGCTCTGGCCATGAGAACCGCTAATACTGGAATGAAGCAAGCTCTTCTGGGAATGGATGGATGTAGGGTGAAGGAGGTTGGCATGGTGTATAGGAGTCTTCTCTAAGCAGCAGCCAGAAATGGTTCAAGAAGGAAGTGTGGGGGAGACATACGGGTTTGTGTGTGTGTGGGGGGGGTTCCTCACTGTATGATCCCAGGTGTTCTCTTCACCCCTTTCTTCTCCTTAAAGTGAGGAGATTGGGGGCAGGGGTGGCTCACGCATGTCATCCTCGCTACTCAGGAGGCTGAGATCCAAGGATCGCAGTTCAAAGCCAGCCCGAGCAGAAAAGTCCCTATGAGACTCTTACCTCCAATTAACTACCAGAAAACTGGAGGTGGAGCTATGGCTCGAAGTGGTAGAAGGCTAGTCTTGAGTGAAAAAGCTCAGGGACAGCATCCGGGCCCTGAGTTCAAGCCTCACAACCGACAAAAAAATAAATGATAAATACATAAATAAGGATATTACTGGAGGAGACTAGAAAACCAAATTTAAAGCCCAGCTCAGTGCTTGGCAGTGAAATGTAAGACTTTGTATTCTCCTCAAGTTTGGGCTGTAAAGGAATAAATTAGTATTGAGTACCAAACTCAGTATTCTTGCAAAATGGGTAGCAGAAAGTGGTCGTGAAGTTTCTCCTTTTGTTTTAGTTTATTAAATGTTTTGATAATTTTTTTTTTGGAATTTTGTTCTGCTGGATGTCTTTCAAGACTTTTAGTAAACTCCATTAATTTTTAAATTTATTTTGACTTATACAGAAAAATTGAAATATTGTATATATAATGGAAACTTCTAGTAAAAAAAACTTTAGTTTCTTTTTAAAAAGAACAATAATTACCTTCTTTCTGATGGTGAAATTACCGCAGGGACAATAGAACGTTGGGAATACAGATGGAAAAAAATAATCTTTTCTGCCAATCAGTTATTACTATCATTATTTTGGAATCTTCTCCCCACCTCTTAAAGTATTGACATATTGGAACTTACTTGGATAAGTATCCTTGGCAAAACTGGAATCACTGAGTTGATTTGTACACAAACTGTTTCACACATGTCTGTGGTATGACTACTTTCATTGAACTGTGAGTTTTTAAACGTTGTATCACCTGTATTTGGCCTCTGAATACATCACAATTCATACACATCCCATATTTTACTATTGGACATTGGCACTTACCAAATAGAGTCCATGGTAAGGATTTAAGGAAGTGCACAAGAGAAACTTAAAATGTACAAAGTGATCAAGGCCTTGAAAACCAGTGAAAATGAAAAGCAACACGTTCCGTCCATTTGAGAGCGTTTGTAAATAGACCCTCTTACTGAGCGGGGTGGGGGGCAGGATTTGGTAACAGGATCTGATAACCATTCACGTGCATTTTTTTTTGGGGTGAGAATCAAAATGGCTAAGCATTTGTAAAGACTCATTCACCAGCAACAAGATTGATTTATTTATATATTTTTTATATATACTGAAGAAACAACCAAACAGTCATCTTCCCCCTTTTTCCCAAGGAACTACTCAGACATACAGAGAGGGGGGAAAAAATTACATCCAAGAATACCTGGTACCAAGTTGTCTACACACAGCAAATGTTTTCCCAAGCCTTCATTCAAAGCCAGCCAGAACCAATAATGTCATATTACAGTATTTATTTATTTTAAAAAGAATAAAGGGGTTGCTTTCCACTGTGTGCTCAGGATTAACCTTGAGCTACTCGCGCAGCGGGCGCACACGTCAGGCCTGTGCAGGATCCATTCTTGTGTCTGAGAATCTCTCCTTTCTGTAGGAATGTGGCACAGGTGGAAGCCGAGTCAGCACTTGTGAAAGAAAGTTCTGGTTTAGCTTGGGGGGAGATTGGAGGCTTTTCCTTTCAGCTCTGCGTTGGGGGTGAGGGAATTCAGAGACGTGTGCGCTGCATATCTGGAGGATTCGGGGGGGGGGGGAGGTTAATACTCATTTGGCCAGATATCTCTGCGTTGCATTCCAGGATCTTGGTGAAAGAATAAAAAAGTAATTACTGAATTACAGTAGTCCATGGTGAGTGAGAACTAAGACTTTGACAGGAAAGACAGGGAGAGAGGCTCAGGGGGGCGCATGGGTGAGCTCGTTCAGATGCAGCCAAAAGCATCGACCGAGAAGAGGCTGGTCACCTAGTAAAGGGTGATGCTCTTTGTAAAGATAGAAGAGCTCTCTGGTAGCAGGGACAGCGATGGAAGAGTGTAGGGAGGTTATTAGAAGATGCACATTGTGAGAACAAGACGGGAAGGTGTATAGAAGACAGCATCCAAACATGTTTTTACAAATGACTGCTTGCTTCCTCTGACCCTGAGACCAACCCGATTCCCGCTTCGCCTTAATGCTCGAGCTTAGCGAACAGCATTGTGGCTCTGGTCTGTCATCCTCCCCATGTCTGAGGATGCTTACGGGAGATGAACTGCAAAAGCTGTTTTGCTCTTACGGTCCACCAAACTTTGTGCCTTAGCCTGGAGCAGTGTCCACCAGAGAGACGGCTGCCTGATTCTTTGCACAAGTGTTTCAGTAGCTGCCGAGTGCTTGAACTCAGACAGGGCTGGGTATCCTTGGAGAAGGGTGTGGTCAGAAAAGGTCTCATCTGTGCCTACTTCTTCAAAAACAGAAACAGAGCCAGCATCGGTGGCTCCTGCCTGTAATCCCAGCTACTTAGGAGACTTAAATCTGAGGATTATTGTTTGAAGCCACTTAGGGCCGAACAGTCCGTGAGACTCTTACCTCCAATTAACCACCAAAAAAGTCGGTAGTGGAGCTGTGATTCAAGTGGTAGAGGCCTTGCTTTAAGCAAAAACAGCTCGGGGACAGTATCCAGGCCTTGAATTCAAGCCCCAGGATGGGCACCAGAGATTCAGGGGGGTGGGGAGAGGGAGAGAGAGGGAGAGAAACTCATCTTGATCATATTTATTATACCTTAATTCATCATCAGACTTCCCTCATTGGAAATTCTAACTAGGAAAAGGAAAAACCTGATTGTGATTTCGGCTTTTTTTTCTGAATATCTCTGGACTACTGGGTTCTACCAGCCACTGTATGAAGAAGGCCTCCTTATTAAATACCCAATTGTTCAGTGGTCACCTTAGATCACGTCACAGGATTTAAAGAAACAATAATACAACATGCCCAGATAGTTATGAATTCTGAGATTTAATAGAGACCAAAGTAGATCTTATTATTGATGTGCTCACTGCTTCATTAAATTCCCCTTAAAGTTTGCAGCAGGGATATGGATCATTTGCAATAATAATTATGCGCCGATCAATTGATTGGGGCTGACATTGCACGTGTCACCTTGGAAGGCAAAGCCCATCTATTTTTCAACGGTGTGAACCTTTGCTTATGAGTCTGGCCCCACCGCCGTGGCAGAGTTTTATTCTGATGGAGAAAGTACCAGGTAGAAAAGTTTTGGAGGAACTCACCGGGAACCTTTTGTGAAAGAATTGAAGTATCGCTTGTCATTTTGCCAAGAAATGGAAAACATCCAATCAGCCATATTGGGGAGCTTAGAAAACAGGGCCTACTTTTGAAAGGATTCTTTTTTTTCAAACCCTAAATGCCCACAGTTCAGCTGAGTGCCACAGGGGTGCTGTGCGTATTGAGGTTACCCACGTGTGAGCCACGCTTCAGACAGATATGTGTTCATGCATACACACAGAGAAAGAGAGAAACCCATTTGTCTTCTTAGTGATCTACTCATCTCTCTCTGTCTCTGTCTCTGTCTCCCTCTCCGCCTGTTTCCTTACCTACCTACCTACCTGTGTGCCTACCTATCATGGATTTATTTCTGCATACAACTCTCTAATTATAATCCGTGCCTGAACACATAGTGCAGAAATTGCTTCCTAGAAAGTATGGATGCTTTTGCAAGCTGACCACCCTCCATGAGGACTTATATCTTTCTTTCCAAGTTGTGAATTTCATTTTATTTTGTTCTGACAGTCCTGGGGCTTGAACTCAGGGCCTGGGTACTGTCCCTGAGCTTCTTTGTTGTGGTTTTGCTCAAGGTTAGCACTCTACCCCTTGAGCCACAGCTCCATTTCTGAACTATTTTTGTGATTAATTGGAGGTAAGAGTCTCACAGACTTTCCTTCCTTGGGCTGGCTTTGAACCTCGATCCTCATTTCTCAGCCTGCTGTGTAGGGTGCCTGGCTTGGAGTTGTGAGTCTCTCCAGAGGAGAGGAGTCTTTGTTCCTCACACATAAAGGCCGTATTCTCTTGTCAGATCAACCGTGCAGCGCACCTGTGGCAAAGTAATACAGTTAATCTCAAATGTACATGATCCAGTGTACGGTTTTTCAACTTGATGGAAATGCTCTGGTTACCCCGTCACCCAGGCTTCGGGTTGTGAATGCTGGTCTTTCCTTGGGCTATGGACGTGCCTTGTGATGTCTCCCATGCGATGCTGAGCAGAGACCGCGGGCCCGGCTCTCACTCAGCATGCAATCTCGGGGGTAAACAACCGATACTCTACATTGCTCCTGTGCTGTGTCAGCATCTTTTGGATACAGATATTCAATAAATTACATGAAATATTCAACACTTTATTATGGAATCTGCCTTGTGCGGGAAGATCTGAGGCCCATGCTCAGTCAAATGGGAGCGCTCTGGGCACGCGTGGGGGTCGGTTAGGTGGCGCTAGGGTGTTTTTGCTAGGTCACCAGTTAACCACTTAGCCTCACATTTCCAACAGCGAGGGGTCTGGTTGTGCAACCCATTGCGAGCAGGGGAATGTGCCATTTTAGGAGATGGGTGTCTAGATCTGTCTGAAAATTAAGGCCGAGGTAAATACAAATAAAAGCAGCATGCGTGCATTTCAAACTGCCGGAGACTGTGTATCGACCTCCAATTCCTCCCCCCCACCCCCCACCGTTGCACACGTTGAAACAGAACTAAGGAAGTCAATTCAAGCTCCCTTTGCTGATGTGCGTGAGGATGGAGAAGGAGCAGTATGTCTGGAGCATCTTCAACCTGAGCCTTGCCCATGTGGCTCACTGTCCCGCAAATACAAATGGACCTCAGTAATCTTGAAATGGACGAAGAGAGCACTTAATTCGTGCAGCCGGGAACGTAGCCCCTGTAGCTCCATGTTCTTTGCCTAGACACTTGCTTGCCTTTTCTAGAACTGGATATAAATGGAATCATGGCGTAGGCAGGTTACTTTTAATAGCCCTTGAGTCTACACATAATCCAAATCTTAGGATTTTGTGTTCTGTCTTTTGCGTGAGTGTGTGTGTGTGTGTGTGTGTGTGTGTGTGTGTGTGTGTGAGAAAAGACTCTTCAAAGTCATTTAGTGATAACCTCTTCACTTTCCTTCCTTGAAGAGTAGAACATATAATTCACTTGGCTTTGGGGGGATTTTCCAACATAAAATGTAGTATGTGCCCACCCTAGTCTTCCCTGCGGCGTTTAGAATGTGGAGTTAACTCAGAATAATGAAAGGGGGAGATAACAAATGCAAAAAAATATATGGAGGAAGAAGAGGCAGAGAGAGAGAGGAGAAATGTTGGAGCCAAGGAAGATAAACACTTAGTCATTCTGATCCCGGAAATGGCATTGTAGGGGTGACCAATCTTTGGACAAATCATAAAAATTCCTTTCACCAAAGTAGCATTCAACATAATTTAATCTCCAGTGATTCACGTTGGACTTGGGGGTGGTCAGAAGTCCTGAGGAAGTGGGGGACTGATGGCAGACTCCAGTTCAAGGGGCTTGAATCTCACACGTGTCTAATTCTCTCTGTGAAAATAATAGCCTTCTAGTCTCATTTAAAATTAAAATAATCTTACTTACAATATAAACATATTCTACTTTCGTTTTAAAATACCGTTGGTGACACTGGGAACCGGACTTGGGGCCTCTCGCTCACTGTGTGGATTCTCTGCCCTGGGTTCCCTTCCTGGAGCCCTTTGCTTTTTAATAACTTTGTTTTGCAGATAGGGAGGTGTTGGGATGGCCTTGGGCTATAAAATCTTCCTCCCTGAATTAGTTGGGATTGTAAGCAGGCACCACTGTACCCGGCAATAAAGAGTTTCCTTGTGTTTCTTCACTTTAGCCCGATTACTTAATCCTGGCATCTCCAAGAGTTTGAAAGTCTTCACAAGCTGGAGAAGAGTGTGATACATAACTCCTGGATAGTAAAATAGGGAGAGGCAGGGGAGGAAATAGATTTATTCATTAAGTGAGCATGTGCTAAGTACTTACTGCACTTAGGATATGTTTCTAGAAACTGGGTGGGTCGAGGTACATAAAACCATGACTTCATTTGGTACATGTGACTATTTGGAAATACGAATTTGCATGTAGGAGCATGGCTGACTTGGATTGGTTAAATTCGTGTGTGTGTGTGTGTGTGTGTGTGTGTGTGTGTGTGGTGGGTTTTCATTTTTTATGGGAATGCAAGAAGAGAATGTATATGTACCCACATATACATGTATAGATGTGCACAGGTGTGTATGTGCACACGGATGTGTAGAGAATAAATGCATATATACATGAGTACATCCTTACATTTAGCTCTGCGTGTGTATATATATGCATATATTTTTATACCTTAGAAAGAAGTACAAAATGCCAGTAAGTTCCAGTAAGTTGTTCGAGCAGTGGTGCTAGATGCGCCAAAGGGTGACTGTTTAGATCGTCTACAGTATTCACGATACGCGTGCCCACATTGGGTTTTCAGTCTATTTGTTTGTTTTTAATAAGCTCATTTTAAATGTAGTTGCATCTGTGAAGTACATAGCAAATAGATGTTCTAATCCTTCACTCCAGCTGGGTTTGCATAATTATCTTAGGCAGAAGTTTCCTGGTGTTTGTCTCCTCTTCCTCTTCTATCTTGTCCTGAAGCAAATACAGAAAGAAAGGTGGGGAGGAGGAGAGAATTCTTTGCAGACAGCCCCTTGGATCAGGTGTGCCCACTTCCTGAGAATGCGTGATTTGCCCACTGCCTCCCGGAGGCTCGGGGAATTCAGAGCCCAGACCTGAGAACCGTGAGGTTGTGTGGCTCTGGGCTGGGATCCGGCCCACCCTGGAAAGCAGTGTTCCTGGATCCTGCGGCACTGAGGGCGGAACCCGAACCCCTGGGCCTGGGGGAGGGGTGGGGTGACTCAGCTGAGCAGAGGCAGGGATGCTGGGGTCCCCAGGAGAAGATGGGGCTCTGCCTTTCACAGGCAGACTCAGCGCCTTGCCCTAGGCCTCCAAAGGATGCTAAGAATAAAGCCGCCCTGTGGGTACAGAAGTCCTCTTCTGTTTAATACCACCGGCAGTATCTGGGAAAGAAACAGTCTCAAGGTGGAGGAGAAAAAGGCAGGGGCCTGATTCTAAACTAGGTGCTCGGCCTGCGCCCTGCAGCCAGCCTCATTGGCTCACTACCCCGTGCATATGGACAGATGCCCTCTTTGGCCCAGCCCGGTACTACATGACCAAGTGAGGGTCCCTAGCCTTTTTGCCTTCCTTTGATTTTTCAAAGAGTCTCAACAAAAGTTATGTGGAGTGGGAGGAATCATCAAGGATGACTTCCGCAGCGAGGCAGATGGCCCACTCGAAGTGGTCCTCTCTCAGCCCGGGGAAGTTCTCACTCACTCTCCTTATTTAGAAGGCTTCTAATATTCATCGTGAAAGCATTTCACTGGCAAGCTGGGTGTGGTGGCTCAAGTCTGTAATCCTAGCTACTTGGGAGGGAGGCGGAAATCGAGAGGTCATCGTTTCAGGCAAGCCGGGCAAACCTGATCTCAAACCGATGGCTGGACACAGTGGCACCTGCCTTATTGTCCTCCCTGTGGGGGAAGCGCAGTGGCTGGGTGCTGTGGTGTGCACCTGTCATCCCAGTGAGACATGGGAAGTACAAGTAAGATTGCAGTCTGACTTACAGCCAGACCTTCTCTCAGAAACAACCAGTGCAGTAAGAGCATATGTCAAGTGGTAGAGCAGCAACCTAGCAAGCCTGAGGGCCTGAGTTGACTCCCAACTACCACCGAAGTAGTAATTAATCATCATAATCATAGTCAATCAAAGCCATTTCTTTCTCAGCAGAGGACTTGAGGTTGAAGGGGATGATGGAAAGAGAGATAAAATGATTTGTCCTTGACATGGTGAGTGAGCAGCCAGGACCTGAATGAATTTGCACAGAGCTCAGCCTATAGAGAGCTGGGGCATGCATAGTTGTCGTTTTGTTTTTTTTTTAAATTTAATTATTTTATTTATTTTTTGTTGGTGGTGGGGCTTGAACTCTGGGCCTGGGCACTGTCCCTCAGCTCTTCAGCTCAAGGCGAGCGCTCTACCACTTGATTCACAGTGCCACTTTCAGTTTTCTGACTAGTTCATTGGAGATAAGAGTCTTGTGGACTTTCCTGCCTGGGCTGGCTTTGAACTGTGACCCTCAGATCTCAGACTCCTGAGTAGCTAGGATGACAGACAGGCTTGAGCCACCGGCACCTAACAGTTGGTTATTTTAACTATGAAATCCAAGGCTTCCAAAAGATCTGCGGCAGCATCTCTCTGGATAAAAATCGGGACAGTTTCTCCCATGACACTTGGAGCATTAACTTGGGACAGACACAAAGGACCCAAAGGAATTCTACTCCCCAGAGCTAAGCAAAGCAGGGACCAAACAGAGTTGAATCTGCTGTTGACAGTCTCAGAAGACTTATGGTTTTACTTTATTTTTTTTCTTCCGTTGTGAAAATGAATGTTAAACTGTGATTGGCTCACAGGAGAAAATTAGCATCTAAGGATTAGAATCTTTATGGTTCATCTAGTCCCAAAGCTATAGCATGTATGTAAGGCTCTGCAGAGATTATCTGGGAGACACAATGATTTTATGTCTGTGCTATAAAACGAAGAGTTTAGTTTTGGGTTGTGGATGCACATGCATTATCTGACATGTACAGTCTTGGTGGGGGAAAGTCTTGATTACATCTGCTTCTCCTTCTCCTTTTTCTTTTTCTTCTTCTTCCTCTGCCTCCTCCTCCTCCTTTCTTTTGTTTTTCTCCCAGAAAGGCATGTTACTTTAAAAAAAAGGGGGGGGGGAAGAAAAATGTTAGGAACATAACAACCCTTTTTGAAAAGCCAAAGAACTTCGGTTTCCTCTCTTGAGACAATTGGTAATCCTCATTTTCCTCCAGATGGAGTTGGACATGAATTGATGGCTTCAAGAAGCCAACGGAATATTCTGCAGTGCTCAGAATTAAGGCATTCAATGTGATCAGGCTGGGCGCTGTCAAATGGAAGCGTCTGAATTAACTTGCACTGTACCAGGGAAAGTGTAGCGCTTTGCTCTTTCTCCTTTGCTAATCAATGCAGATTAATATTCCGTGGGCACGCGATTGTCTGGAAGGAGCTTTCCTCCCCTCCCCTCTTCACCATTTTATTTTTTTTGTTTTTGGCCTCATAGTAAATAAATCATTTTTATGATACCGTATGAATTTACTTAGCTCTTTTAATAGCCTTTGTGTGAATAATGCTTCCTTTGATGATACTACATTTTTAAATGTATACCGTGTGCAATACAGTTATCTCTTGTGTCTCCTAGAAATTTTTGTTTTCTACTCAGGCTGCCTAGATGAGTCTGATACGGGCTGAGTCTTTGTCAAAATATTCTGATGGTTTCTTTGTATTTTATTTTATTATTTGTCTTTGAAGGTACTGGACCATTTATTTGAATTTTTTTTTCTTTGCTTTCCCAAAGGAGGGAAATAAACTTTATAATTCCAGGCCTGTGGTCCACATGCATTGATTGATCACCTGAATTGGAAAGTTGCTGACTCTAGGGTTTGAGCAGATGCTGTAGGAGAGTCTCATTCACAATTAATAGACTGACTTCTTGCCTTGGCTTCCAGGAGGGTTTAACCCTTGAGGGACAGTTCTGTTTTGATGTGTGCATCTTACACTTTCATGAGACAAGGAAAAAGGGAGAGAGAAGGAGGGAGAAGTAATAAAAGGGGAAAGAGTCATTTCATGGGAAAAAGAAAAAATGACCTATGACCTTATGAATTAGGCCAAGTCTTGAGTTAACAGATTTCTGATGAAATCCACAGTGAACAGATCCACACTTCAAATACTTCTTCTTCTATGGGAGCCAGAGCCGTTCATATCTTATATTCTGAGCCTCTCATGGGTTTGTGCCGTTTACAGGAAACTGTTTTAAAAAGCTTGAGTGGAGACCTTCCTGTGAAGAGAAGTTAGCCAGGTGCCAGGTGTAGATGGACAAAACGCAGATGTTTTCTCTTACACGTAGGTGCTAAGGAAAAAAAAAAAGAATCATATGCCTGAACACAGGCAGGTTCCTGTGTGTGTTTACTCCTCAGTAACGATCCCTCTTCCCCAGTCTCCTTTTTTTCCATTCGGTTTAGTCGTCTTGATCTGTTCCGCACTTGAACTTTCATACAATGTGTATTTCATAAATTTGTAATTGTCAGGTCAACAGTAAACGTAAGAGGCAAAGAACTCTTGCTTGGAAGTTTGGCAAATATTTCTCTTTTCTCAGACTTAGGCCAAATTAAAAAACAAACCCCCCCCCCCCCCAAAATTGGCTAGGCGCATGAGTGGTACGCCTGCATAATCTCAGCCACCTGGGAGGCAGAAGTAGAAGAATTAGAGTCCAGAGCCATCCCAGGCATAACGTACTATCTGAAAAATGAACTAAGGCAAGAGAGGATGAGCAGTGTGGCTCAAGTGGTAGAGTGTGCACTTAGCACGTGCAAGGCCCTGATTTCAATCCCCAGGACTCACAGGATATTATCTATCTATCTATCTATCTATCTATCTATCTATCTATCTATATCAAAGGAAAGGGGAGGTAGGAAGGAAAACATGTTCAAAACCACAAAATACTTGGAATCCTTAGAGCTTTTTAACTCTCAGTTACTCTTAAGAAATTAGCTGACGTACAGCGATAAGTCATGGCTTGAGCAGAGTTCCTTAAGTTGCAAACTGAGCAGGAAAGAGGCTGTGTGAGCAAGAAGGTGATTGCATACAAATTTTGCATATTGTTTCTTATCCAAGCCAGAGCAGAAAAAAAAGAAACCAAAAATTCCTAACATGTGTTGTCGCTGCTATTTTATTGTGTGTGTGTGTGTGTGTGTGTGTGTGTGTGTGTGTGTGTGTGTGTGTGTGTGTGTGTGTGTGTGTGTGTGTGTGTGTGTGTGTGTGTGTATTGCTTGGCGGGGGAGGGGGTGCAAGGCTGTACATCCAGCAGCGATCACTGTCCTTCCAGGTCAGGAAGTGTAGCCTCACGAGAACTTGAACACCCCAATTCATCTCCATCCACATCTTTCTCGTCTGTCATTTCCCCTGGTCTTGAGCTTGCCTGACCCTTATGCCCACAGTCCCTCCAAGGCTGCTAGCAGCTGCCTCTTCCCCTGCTCCACCCCTCACCCTCCACCTCCTTGCAAGCCTGGGTCTGCCTGCATCTTTGCCCTGCTCACCGTTCCATGCCCTATTTGGCATTGACCCCTGCAGCGGCCTCCTTCCTGCCTTGGATGTCCCTGTGTCTCTGGCTTCTCTGTTTGGCGTTAGAAGTGACAACTGTGGTTGTGACTTGCATGAAGTCCAAACCTTGCAGAAGCCATGGTGGGTACACGCCATACCCGCCATGTGTTTGGTTGATTTGGGAGCCAAACAGACGTGGAAGAATTGGGAAGAAGAGGGCTTGCTGGGCTGCGCCACCCTGGCTGATGGAAACCCGGGAATTCGAGGTAGAAAACAGGGAAAGGGTGTAGACACTGAGCCACAGGGAGGATGCTTCTTTAGTCCACCGAGTGGCTTCAGAGAACATACCAGAGTTCCGCCTTGAAATGGGTGTGTTTCATAATGTGCCTGGACTAGGGTCTGCCCATCTTAATGAGCCCTCTGGATGGCCTCTGTTGGTTCATGGAAAAGATGTGGTTTTTGAGTACGTGCAGGAATGTCAAGAGATGCGTGTAGGTAATGAAATAGATGTATGAAGGCCCCACCGCCCTGGAGCTTATGTTAACGGGAGACAACAATGAATATAAGTGTCTGATCTACCCAGCGTTGTGTGGGCCGGGCTGAGTGGATCGGGGAGGGAGGTATTGGCTGGGCTGGGCCCCATGTGCAGGCTGATCGCCGGTGAGCACACATCTCTGTGCTCATCCTCAGGGCTTTGGGAACGTGGGGATAATCCACTGCCCAGTTCCTCATCTGGACTACTCTAGAATGAGATCACAGAACCAGGTGCCTGTTGACCCTGGGAGGGAGGGAGCTGCTGTAGGGGGAATGGTGGGTAACACAGAGACCACATTGCTTCCAGGTTTCCTAACACCATTATTATCTGCCTGCCCTTTGGGATCGCTGAGAAATACCATGAAAACAACAGTGAGGGAAGTAGCTAGTACCTGGCATGTATTGAGGGCTTCATTTGCTTGGCGATCAAGATAATCACGACAATAAAAGCTACACATACGGAACAACCGTTGTGTGCCAGGTATTCAACTGAGTGCTTCCAGTAGCTTGTTTTTTCTTTTAATTATAATTTTCTTATCTCTAAGTAGTTGTACAAAGGAGTTATCGTTCAACAGATCAGTGTATGAGTGCGATGCAGCTCATTTGATTTGATCCTCACAGCAGTGGTATATATCTCTGTGGGCAATGGGAGCAGCCCACTCCCTAGCAGCCAACACTAACGTTCCCTTCTCAGTGTGGTTGGCCTTTATGGGAGAGGGAGTACTGGGGTTTGCATTCAGATCCTGGCTACTGCCCCTCAGCATTTTTGCTCAAGGCTGGTGCTCTACCACTTAAGTCACATCTCCACTTCGGGCTTTTCTGGCAGGGAGGGCGGGGTGCCGTGGTGGTTAATAGAAGCTAAGAGTCTCACAGACTTTCTGGCCCAGGCTGGCTTTGAACCATAATCCTCACAACTCAGCCTTCCTGCATAGCTTTGAGTACAAGTATGAACCACCAGTGCCTGGCTCTGATCCACATTTTTTGCTACATCTATGAGCTGCGCATTAGGTCATGACTCTCCCTTTCCTGGATATACTAACAGAGAGAATTCAGAGAGACCAAACCACTGCCAATCAGTTGCTCTATTGGACTCCAGGTCCCGGGGTCCCACTACCCTCCTGAGCAGACCTGGGACAGTCATCCAGTCCTTTTGAAGCGAATCTACTGATGTCGTGTTTCCCCCTCGGTGGCTGTAGTGGTGTTGTAAGCACATGTGTCGGCCTTGCTGCTTCCCCCAACCTCTCCTCTCAAACCAATTTATTGCAATGAATACACTTCATTTCAATTTATTGGAACGAGTCCTGACTTCGCAAGCAAATAAACAGGCAAATAGAGTCCACCTCTGGATTCGTTACTGCTCCAGCTCACTGTACATTTCCATTCAGTGAATCCATTTAAGCTTAAAACTGAACCTTTTGCAACAGAGAAAGAAGAGCCACCAACTGCATCAGTCAGGGGTTGTGGGAATCGGAAAATGTGATTTGTGTGACGGGCGGGCACGGGGTGGGGGGGAGCCCCAGAGAGAGAGCAGTGCATGGTTTATAAAGCAGAACTTTGCCCGCCATTAGGGGACAGGGGTGGGGGGTGGAGAATTCTAGGAATTCCCAGCATGCATTTGGCTGATGGTTATTGACCACTTTCTCTGTCTAGCATGATTTTAGACAGAGGCACATACATGGGCAGGAAGGGGTCAGCAGGTGAGTTCTCCTATGTGGTAGCAGGAGGAATTGGGGATGGCATGGGGGCCTCTATCAAAGAAGGTCTTCTGGAAGAGAGGCATTCTGAGATGAGGTGTGTCAGCCAGGAAAGAGCTAGATGGGTGATGGCAAGAGAGAGACTACTTGCCAAACGGCAGGATTAAGAGCAGCCCGAGTCATGAATCAACTGCAGAACACCAGAGTCTAGGGTGATTGAGAAAAGACAGTCAAGCAGGAACTTGACAGTCAAGGTAGGGAGGGTGATAGATTGGAATATAGCCAGGGTTCTAATTACACTGAGTCTTTCCAGCTTTGTAGCAAGTACGTCGACCTATTTATATTTTAATCTTACTGCAATAATTGTAAGTTATTTAATTTATATTTTTGTCGACATGTAATTATTTTTACATATCCATAGGAATGCAGTGGCATATTTTAAATACAGAAAGGGAGCAAACAGTCATCCTCTGAATTACCGGCTATGGGTCATAATTTCAGTCTACCCAGCAACCTTTGAGTCCTGTTGTTCTGAAGGCCATGTAAGGTGTTCACCAATATAACCATATTCTGGGTTATCAAGCAATTGAAATCATGCTAAATTTCTTTTGGACACAATGAAATGTAACAAGAATTCAGTCACATCCGATGAACAAGAAAAAACAATCTAAAAGAATGCAAGAAATTCAACACATTCAGCCACATAGTCTAAAGTAATGCCTAGTCACAAAAGGAAATTTCCAGGGAAATTACATTTCAATCTAAAAGAAAAAATGAAAATTATATTATACAAATAAAATATGTGATCTAAGGGCAATGTGTTTCTTAGAGAGAAAATACTGGATCTAGAGAATACATGCTATCAAATGCATCCTCAAATCAGTAATCTAAGTAATTCTCATAAGAAACTTAAAAAAAAAAAAGAGAATAAACCCCAAAGAAATAAACTAATAAAGCCAATGGAAAACACCAAATACTAAATGCAATAATAAAAATCAATGAAATTAAAAATAGAGAAGCAATAGAGAAAACTCAATCAGATTTAAAAGCTGATTTGTTCAAACCACTGTTGCCTATCCGTATTTGCAAAAAAATCAGTGCCAGAACTCTGTGCATATACCAACAGCCAAGGATGCTTAAGCTCCAGATATAAAATCGTGCAGTATTTGCATAGGACATCAATTACCTACAGTTTATAACCCCAAACCACTGCTACGTGAATAGTTGTTATACTGTATTATCTGGGGTATGAGCATAAGAAGAATGTTTGTATTTTCTTTTACTACAGACATGATGTTTTTAAATTTTTTTTTAAAATCCACGATCAAGAAATATTGATTTGTATGTGCAGAGCTCCTGGATGGAGAGATTTGATTTTATATTTTTACTGATACCAGGATACTTTACAGCTTTAAAAGATGCTGTTCACATTTCGAATTTTCCAATGTAAATAGTCCCAATGATGGGTTTCAGTGGCCCAGAGAGGTGGCTGAAGTTGTAAGAAGTTCACACAGCTTGCAGGAGAGATAAGGAAGGAGGAGAGTAGTAGAGAAAGTGAATGTTTTAACCCGTGCAGTGCCAGTAGATAGTCTTCTATGTGGGTTTCTGTCCGCTATCTGTCTTCCCATCTATCATCTACTTTGGAGAACAGAATTACTAGCTCAGAGGATGAGTGCGCTACAAATGCAGCTCATATACCCACATGGATCTCCAGAAGAGCTAGTGTTTTATACTTTATCAGAAGTCTTATAAATGCATGCTGATACAGGCTGCAAAGCTTGAAATATGGACTGGGTGCTTCTATATTCCTCTCCTAAGTGCTCTACCCTGCTTTCCTTCTGTTCCCCCCCCCCCCCCCCGCCTCTCTTATTCCCTGCTTCCTTCCTTCCTCTTCTCTTTCCTCCTCCATTCCTTCTCTGTAATAATAATAACTTCAAAGTCTTTTTCCTAGGTGGCATTTGAACTTAGAACCTGTCTCTACCACTTGAGCCCTGCTCTCTCCCCCGCCCCCCGTAACTTAGAAGATGTTTTAAAGGATTCTAACACTATTTTAATCCCACGAGGCAACATATTGCACACAGCATTTTTCACATTTCATCCAAAAAAGAAAAATTCCCAAACTCTACCCATAGGCATCAGTCCTGCCAGACGTTAGCAATGCAGAAGGCCCTGCGTCTGCTAGAGCAAGCCAGGCCGTGTAGAAACAATCCGTATCTCATTGCTACTATGTGATTCCGATTCATAAATCACTAAAGTGTATTCCTGAGAAATAAATATTTCACCAGCCAGTGACAGACTTACGAGCTAATTAAAATCAGAGCCCCTGAAGAAGTGGTACTATTAGCTCCGCGCTCAGGGCTGGAAAGCGAAAATGCTGAGATCTGATTGAGAGGTAGACATTTATGTATGAAGAGGAGGGCCCGGCTTACGAAGAGCAGCTTTGGGTTTCGGATGAAGGATGTGCTCAGTCGATGCTTGAGATGTTTAAAGAACACCCAAAGAGACAATACAGGATGAGCTTTAGTCTTGCTCATGGGAAGGGGTGGTTGTGAACAGTACAGTGCTTCGGTGTGGGCTCTGGGCTCAGTTCCCAGCTGCACCCCTTCCCGAGGTGAGTCGCTCCATCTTTCTCAACCTTGGTTATGTTCATCTGTACAGAGGGTATAGACACATCCTCTTCCTCACTGGGCCTGGGTATAAATCCAGAGAACTCATGGAGTCTCAGGCAAATAACTGCTTAACAAATGTGAGCTGCTTGTCACCAGCATCATCTGTTGGGTGCGCACGGCCTCCCTGAGTGTCTGGATCTCTGGTAGGAATTCACTACCTGTAGGATGCTACACATTTCTCCAGTGGGAAGTGTGTTCTTCCCGGCCCGAGAAAATACAACGACACGCATTTTAAATATTGCATTTTTTTTAAAAATAAGTTTTTTATTGTGAAAATACCGTACAGAGGGGTTACAGTCCCATGAGCAAGGTAATGGGTACATTTCTCATCAAGCATTGTTGCCTCCTCCTTTGTTTTTCCCCTTCCATCCCTTCCCTCCCATCTCCACAACTACACTCCCTATTCTCACCCCCCCCCCCACCTAAATTGTAAAGTTCGTTTTTCAACATAACATCTTGTACATCTCATTGTTGCAATGGGTCCACCTGTATCTCTATTTAAACATTTCGTTTTTTCCCCTTCCCCTCCCCAAATTATACCAATATCAAATACAGTGAAAACAGGGGTTATACCGTGGGGGAGGGATGTACAAAGCAACAAAAAATACTGCTTTTAAGGGTCACATCTATGCCAAATCATTTTTCTTATCTCTTTTCCTTAGACAATACAAGTAAAGAAACTCTTCGTAGATGCAATTTGGCATTCTGTGTTATATGCAATTGATGTTCTATGCACCTACTGCACAGTTTTATATTAGGGGCTTACGCAATCTTGGATGTGGGGGCGTATGCACTAATTTTTGAGACTCGATATTGATGGGCTATTTCCTCAAAAATTCAGCTCTACTAAATTTATATGACATTCCAAAGACTCAAATGACTCCAAAAGGGTAGCCTCTGAGTTTGAACCCTGAACTCTGGGGAGTCAGAATTGATTGGTCCCTTGTGGATCTCTCTTAGGTTGAAACCTCAGTGACCCAGGAGATCGGTGATTGGTTCCTGGATTGGTTCCTGGCATTCTGGGATCTTCTGTGGTGGTCTGTGTGCCACCACTGTGGGAAGGAAGCTTAATTTTAGAGGAAGATAGTCTCAGGGAGATAGGCATAAATGGTTGTGCAAAGGAAACCCTCACTGTCTGGCATTGTCCCTGTTTCCCTTCGTCCACTGTTTTAGTCTTGTGTCACCTCCGGTCCAACTCAGCCTGCTCCTGCTCATGTGAGCTCAAACGCCAAGATGATGTTAAGAGCAATATGAATGGTCATAATAGGAAGGATGGATAATTAGCCAAGCGTATCATCTGTGCCAGGTCTGGTTGGAAGCATTTTATAAATACTAGCTGATTTGATACTTACCATCTTTCTCTATAGTTGAGTATTGTCATTCCATTTACAGAGAGTCTGTTACAAAGGAATGCGGGAAGCAATCTATTACCATTATTAAAGAGAAAGCACAGGTGTGGCTGGCAGAGATTTGCTTACTGTTCTTCTGGGATATGGGGTGATGTATATGTGTGTGTGTGTGTGTGTGTGTGTGTCTGTGTCTGTGTGTGTATGCATGTGAGAATGTTGATAATGAATGTAATAGCTCTGCACCAGCATGTAGATGAGATGTGAACAGAGTCAGGAATGAATAGCAGGAAAATTCAATTCCTGGTGCAATGGCCCCATGTAAGAGCCTAATTGAAGAAGCGTGAAGAAGTTTCAGCTGGAGCTGGGGTTATGTACAGTCTCCCAAAATGGGCTTCTGCCTTTGCTGCTTTTCTCTATTGCTGTATGGAGACAGCCTAACGTTGGCACCCTGGTATGAATGCCCGGACTTCACACCCAAGTGGTTGATGAGCAGGTCAGAACCGTCTCGAGCAACGTGATAAGACAGGGCACCTTGAGTGGCCAGTGGCAGGATCAGAAGGATTGTCTGAGTAGGAGACAGACTTTGTTGCTTACCTGACTGCAGCATCAGAAAGGAGCGGAAGAGGGAGGCTGGGACTGCATGGTGGTCTAACCCACGCACTGCGAGTTCAAATCCCAGCTCCACCATTTCCCAGTTTAGTTGTTGGCTATCCAAGCACCCTGCACTGCCTGAAATCTGTTTTCTTCTTCGTTTTTTTCCTTGGCTGCTCTGTTCTCTGCTGATGTCATCCCCTGGCAGGCAGTTCCTTGACGAGGGAAGAATTTCAAGTGATACAGTGGCTCCAGGCTTATTTTGCACCAAATGGGCATCCCTAATGGAAAACAAATGCAAACACCTCCTTCCTAAACATTCCACCCAAACAAAAGAGGAAAGCTAAGCCATAGCTGACGTTGAATGCCAGACACTATTTTAAGTTGCTTTAGGTATATGAACTCCATAGTTTCTTCAGTGCTCACACCGTCCTATAAAATGGGATTTCTAGCTAAATAATACTTTAAAATATATATACACGGACTCTTATCAGCCCCCTTGTAGTATGATTATGTGAGTGTGTGTTATAGCTGTATCAGGGAGCTATAGCCGTGTAACAAGCCAGCCGCATATATAATGGCTTGCAAGCGTGAGCATCTCTCCCCAACCCCTGGCCTTTAAGTGGGTCCAGTATCTACCCTGGTTGACCTAGCTTGAGATGGCTCAATGCTGCATCACCTATCTATGAGGTGCCTTTGGGAGGATGGCCTCTTTGATTTAGACGGGTTAGACACGTCTCAGACAGACAGCTGAGTTGTGCACAGAAAAAAACAAACGTGTGCTTGGAATTTCTATGTTGTTCCTTCTGCTCTGTGGTTTGAGCCAAAGCAAGTTACCAATCCTGTCTAGATTGGGGGAGGGAGGTGGGTGGTAAAACGGACGCTGCCGTTTTTGTGGGAGGATGGCGTTATCCTATGAGAAAGGGCGTCTGTTAAAGAGAGGGTGAAGAATTGGGGTGGAGGGTATCTTTATAACGAGTCTGGCATCCCGACCGTGAAATTTGCAGAAAGTTACATTTTTTTTTTTTTTACAGCTGGATTCAGACCACAAATGCCTGGCTCTAGAGTCCAATTTCTTGATTACTCCAATATCCTTTCTCATCTTGTTTTTCACATTAACTCAGAGTGGATGGTGGCCCTACAGCCGAGCCAAGGCATGAAGCATTCTCCTGGCTGGTCTTGGGTCACATCCAGCCCCGGCGTAAGAGGGAGGAATTGCTCACCTCAGCCACAAGTTGAAATGGCATAGTGCCATAAAGGAAAACTATTTTCAGAAAATGATGTGATGAATTGCAACCAGGCCACAGAACATTCCCCACTGAGATGCCTAAGGTAGGCACAACTGGGGAAGAATTCAGTGGGAAGGCCTGGACTTAAGACTCCCGGAGTTCCAACACGAAGTGATTGCTTCCTCTCTGGTTATGTGGGTGGGAAGATAAGATTGAGGGGAAAGTTCACGCATCTGGTGGACCACTAGCTCATAATAAGGATGATGTGGGAATTAGGAACAGGGGGAACCTTGTAGGAAGGGGAAAGGAATACAGACTTTCAATTTGTGTCTTTCAATATCACAATCCCTGGGACTAACACAGCCCGTAGCTGAAAGAGAATTTTATTATACATTTTAAAGAAAATGAACGGATGGTTTGGTGCGTGAGTGGATGGATAGATGGATGGATGGATGGATAGATGGATAACTAGGTGGATGGATGAATGGATGGATGGTTGTGTGGGTGAACAGAAGGATAGATGGGTGGTGGGTAAATGAATGGATGGAGAATGACTGGATGGTCTGGTGGGTGAGTGGATGGATGGATGGGAGTGAATAGATGGATGGATGGATGTTGAATGTATGATTGTGTGCATAAGTGAATGGGTAGGTGGATGGGTGAATGGATGGATGATGGCTGGATGGATGAGGGAGGGAGCAGGTAAATATTGGATAAATATGGAATGAATGAATCTCTAGTTGATAGATTTAACACAACATTACTTTCTACTTCCTGCCTCTGTGTTTATTTGTGCCTAGTTCTGACTTAGATGTATATTCCTCCGACTCCCTGTGTAGTCTTTCCCCTTGTTCAAGTTTCACCATTCTGAAGGAGATTCAGCATGTTGAGTGTCTTTCCACCATGCTGCCGGGGAAATCTCCACGCACAATGGTGTTATTACAGTTGGTGTATTCTGTGGCCATCTTACAACCTTAGAAGCTCCTGGCAGTGAGCATCATGGTCTCACTCGTTGTACTTCCTCAAGGTCTAACACAGAGCTTGACCCAGAGAGGATCATGGTAAGTCTGTTCTGAATGATGGAATGATTGAAATAGTCAGTGGGTGTTCCCATAATGCACCTTGGTGTGAGTCATAAGGCTCTATGGGTAATGTAGAGTCTACAACCACTGGAACTTCCAGGGCCCTGTTTCTTGATAAATATCGCACTATAAATTAATATATGTATGTATATGTACATATATGTCTATACATGATTCAGGAAACTTACACCTGGTAGGAGTCCCTGCATTGACTATTGTGTTCACGTTTTATCAGTACATTTTTTTAAGATAGGTGAAGACTCCCCATCTCATTGATAATCAGGAAGATAACTACAGGGTACCAAGGGGAGCTCCTGAGGGACCCGCGGGGCAGAATTACTGCCTGCGGCTTTATGATCTGTCCTGTATCGAGAAGGAAGACCCTTCATCTATAAATGGGAGTGATCGATTCACTGGGTTTGAATCACATGGGTCTTTTTAAAGGCCGGGCTTTATGGTTTGAAATTGTCTTTTTATCTTAAGAATAATTGCTTTGGCTTAGGCAGAGCCTACTTCTCTTTCAAATCCTGGCCAGCCGCTTTATGTCTATGGCTCCTGCTCAGGTAGGTTTTACAACCTCCATTTCATAGTGGAGGGACTTGCTGGAAGCCAGGACACTGGCACGTGGTTGGGGTTGGCATGGGAGTCTGGGTCGTTTGATCCTGAGATGGTGTCTGCCCCATCTACCATCCTTCCTGCAGGGAAGAATAGGCGGGGTCTCCTTTGCACTCTACTATTACTGGCCTCGTGTGGATCTCTCCAGAGGCTGATGTGCAAACGAGTCACTGGACTCCTTTGAAGGAGCCGTGGATAGTCACGTGGAAACTGGGATTGGTAACATTAAAGGTTCCCATTTTTCAGCGTCCGGCTTTGAGGGGGCTGTAGATCTTACTTCTAGCAGCAAGGGTCTTTGCACTGTCTTAGATGGAGGAGTCTTTATCTCACCTGCACTTTAGAAAATAACACTGGCCCTGTCCCACACACGTTCACTGCCGTAAGTCACCAAAAGGCAGGAGCCACGAGATTCCAGTGATGGGTGGAGGAAGCGGATGGGGCGTGCACCTTGCAGGGAATATTACGCAGCATTCACGGAGAAGGAAAATTTCCAGGTGTGATAACCTGGATGTTCTTTGGGGACAGCATGTTCAGTGAGATTTTAAAATAAAAGACAAGGGCTGGGAAGGTGGCTCAGTGGTAGAGCACTTGCCTTGCATGCTTGAGGCCCTGGGTTCGATTCCTCAGCACCACATAAGAAAAAAGCCGGAAGTGGCGCTGTGGCTCAAGTGGTAGAGTGCTAGCCTTGAGCTGAAGAGCTGAGGGACAGCGCCCAGGCCCAGAGTTCAGGCCCCACGACCGGACCCAAAAAAATAAAATAAAATAAAAGACAAATCCAGCTTGATGCCAACTGCATTAACCATTTGAAAGAGATTCTTGCAAACGGCGACCTTATCAAAATTGTTATTATCTTAAAATGGGTCATTAACGACCGTAAAGCAAGTGATACATCCTCATGATGATGTAGCAGATGAGCAGTTCCTGCTCACGAAAACTATGACAGACTCTGGACATGGGGTTGTTTAGTGTTCATCTTCTTCTGAACTGGTGCATTGTGGGACTGGCCATGGGGTTCCCTGTCTTTCAAAAGCACAGTGACTCGAATGAGTAGCCAAATAATAGTAAGATGTAGCCGGGCACTGGTGCTCATGACTGCGTTCCTAGCTACCCAGAAGGCTGAGAACTGAGGATCAAAATCAACCTCAACAGGAAAGTATAATGCTTAGCTCCAAGGAGCTACCAAAAGGCTGGAAGTAGAACTGTGACTCAAGTGGTAGAATACCAGCCTTGAGTTAATACCTTCAAGGATAGAGACCAAACCCAGAGGTCAAGCCTCAGTACTCATACCCCCCGCCTACACACGCATACACATGCCACACACACAGGTACACATACACACACATGTACACATACACAGCAAAATGTTTACAGGAAATAGAGTTAATGTAAGTAGCTTTTGTGGTAATAAAGAAAGACTCAAAGACAAAGGGAAATGCTGAGAGCAACCCTGCTTTTCACTCACGGGCAGAGAGGGATGATGAAGTACCAAAGCGACCTTCCATTTTGTGTATAGACTCCAGATACCATTTTTAAATCTATTTACCTTGGTAGATGGCACAAAAGAAAATAATTAGCTGTCCGTATCTTTTTTTTAAAAAAGGTGACACTTATTTGCATTGTACTTGCATTGTCAACAGTCATACAATAATAGCAACACTATTAAGAACAGTAATGATTGATCTGCTACACTGGGAAGGAAAACAGACAGTAACCGGCCTAGCTTCTTTTATCATCGGGTCTTTTACTGTCCAAACATAACGTTCATTTAGTAATATAATGCCTAATCCAAATATATATGCATATGTTATATATGTGTATTAAATCTATATCTCAAATACATATATATATATATATATATATATATATATATATGTATGTATGTAGAAAAACAACATCAGCTCCCACAATGAATTCATGATCTGCTACTCAATATGTCAGTGTATCCGTCAGGCTGATATCATTAAGGCTCTGAGACATTCACTTGTAAGCTTGGCAATATTTGAAGTCTGGCATTGTGCTTCACTAAATTTAATACACGGGCCCCAGTAATGGAGGGAATCAAGTTAGCACTTGGTAGTTTGTTACGCTGTATAAAATTGACTACCCTGCAAATACAATAGCGATCATAAAAACGGTGGTCAGCAGAGAGGGCGGTGTGTGTGTGTGTGTGTGTGTGTGTGTGTGTGTGTGTGTGTGTTTTGAGGTTTCAGGAAAGGTCTAGCTGAAATGTATTTTTTTTTTTGCCATTTGGGCGATGATCAATAGAGCTGTGCTAATTGTTCAATGCGTGGAAATTTCTCCTGGGAGATGACATTTTTGCTGGGAAACTTTGGGCCTTCTGAAAGTGGACCATGATATCAGATGATGATGATGATGATGATGATGATGATGATGATGATGACGATGATGATGTAGTAGTATCCATAACCATCAAACACTTTAACAGCACTCCAGGAAAGGATTTATTGTGATGGCAGGGAGGGTACGGCACATTCATTTATTGATAGGTTTTTCTACATTTCCCAGGTTGGGTTCACAATCATTGGATTGTTTGCAGCCCAGGGTTTTAACGTGGTCTGTTTCATTTCATTCACGAGCTGGTTTGCTTAACGATATCATTGATTCTTCAACCTCCCCCACCCTCTAATTTGACCAGAAAATGGTGCTCTGTGGAAAAAAAAAAGGAGAGGGGGTGGGTAAGAATTCCAGGTAGCCTTCGTTCAAATGAGCTGAGCTGGCTGGCAGATCCCGGCTGTGCAAAAGTGAATTGTGGTGTTGCGGTTGCTTTTCCTACAGCTTGTTGCTGTGCGCAATTTGCCATTGAGCTGCAGAGTTCACATGGATGCGCTATGCAGCCTGCCCTGGGCGGTGGCGGTGGCAGTGCAGGCAGCAGCGGCTGCATCCACGCACAGATGCCAGGGGAATCTATTAAACCCCTTCATGTGGCTGCTGCTAGCTAGCTGGCTTCCCTTTTCAACAGGAATAAGCTGCATTCTGAGAGAGGGGGCGGACCAGATCTTTGCCCAAAGTTGGATTCCTCCATGGACCATGGCGGATGCCACTTGTGGAAGAGAAACACACACACACACACACACACACACAAGGACAAATTTGAGGGCTGGACATCAGTGGCTCACACCTGTAATCCCGGCTGCTACTCAGGAGGCTGAGATCTTGAGGATCTAAGCCAGCTGCCCTGGCAGAAAAGGAGTATCTGTAAGACTCTATCTCCAATTAACCACTCAAAAACCAGAAGAGGAGCTGTGACTCAAAGTGGTAGAGTGCTTTATCTAGCCATGAGCAAAAGAGATCCAGGATCGTGCCCAAACACTGAGTTCAAGTCCCACAAGTGACAAAAAATAAAATAAGAACAAATATAAGCTCACTAAAAATCTGCAAAGTTTACACTAGACAAACTAGCCTGTTTTTTTAAATGTCTATAGACTTTGTAGGAAAAGGATGTTTCCATTTACTCCCCTAAATACAATATCACTCTCTTTCCTCATTGTATTTTCTGAACCTGACCAATCTGGGTGCAGCTATCTCTGAAAAGGAGTTTGTTTTCCAAAGTAGTTCTGGGGTGAATTAAAACAATTAAAGCAGCCTGTGGTGTGTGCATAGTAGGTCTACAGGCAGTCCAAGGTAAGTTAGAGGCTGGCAACCACTCCCCAGCATTCTGGTTTGGCAGAAAGAACACCGAGACTAGGCACAGCAGAACAATTTGTTTGCAGTGAGCCCCAAACACAAAGTAAGATTTATGACTCAGGACCTCTGGTGGCATTTCTTACATTGTCACTGAGCTACAGCAAATTAAAGGGATCCCTGAGTACGAAGGGGTGTGTTTTCATAATGAGGGAAAAGAGACGGAGCAATAAGAAGATAATTGAGGTAACAACTGGTGAAAAATGAAAGTGTTTCCGTCTTTCATTTCTGAATCTCTGAGCATAAACTTTGTAGTTGTTAATTTAATTGCCGATGCTTCTGCATTCCCCTGAAGAAAAATGGGGATTAATCATCTGGTTCCCTCCAACCAGAGATAAGGCCTAAGTGAATTGAAATTTCACCAATTTAACCCTGTCTCTTTCCTAATATGACATGATTAACATTTTTCAATTAACAACCTGTAATTATTCGGAGGAGGCCTTTTTTTCCTACTTATTTTGGTCCTCTTTTTTTTTTTAACTGGATGTTTGGGTGTAGAATAACTCAAAGACAACTCTATCTGTTCTGTTTTGTGTCTGGCACACCTGTTCCTTTGAAGTAGGTTCCTGGAGCCGCCTTTTGATGTGTAGCAAATCTACCCTTGGAACAGCCACTCACAGTTTTGCCCAGGGGTGGCCTATTGTGCTGCTCAGTGAGGCCCAAAGGGCCAGCCTGCTCTCTAGGGGAAAAGGTCTCTAGGAGAGGCTCATTCGAGGTGGGTGGATGGATGGATGGATAGATAGATGGTGGATGGATGGATGGATGGATGGATAGATAGATGGTGGATGGATGGATGGATGGATAGATGGGTGGGTTAATGGATGTATGGATGGGTGGACAGATGTATGGATGGTTGGATGTATATATGTATGTATGGGTGGATAGGTGGGTGGATGGATGGATGGGTGGGTGGGTGGATGGATGGATAGGTGGGTGGATAGGTAGGTGGATGGATGGGTGGGTGGGTGGGTAGAAGGATGGATAGGTAAGTGGGTAGAAAGATGGGTGAATGGATGGGTGGATGGATGGATTGTTGCATAGATGGATACATAGATGAATGGATAGATGGATAGATGGATGGATGGGTGGATGGATCAATGGGTGGATGGATGGATGGATCAATGGGTGGATGGGTGGGTGGATGGATGGATAGATGGATAGGATAACTTACAGAGTGCAGACAGGTGGGCAATTCTGAAGCATATCTGAGTCACTGGCTCTCATGTAAAATCCTTACCATACCATTTCCCAGAGTGATAACCTGCACAAGAAGTGTTGGAATGAATAGTGTGTGAGATGGGGCTATGGACCAGGAAGAACCCTTAAGCTACAGTGTTGAATTTTTTAGGTGTGTCAAGGTACTTATAAGCCCCTCTTCTCAGAGTTTTCTGAGTTGTCTGGTGTAAGGGCAGATTTCCAGAAGGAATTAAAATATGGCCTCTGGTGTGGGGAGGGAGTGGAAAGGAGGGAGGGATGAAGCCTCCTTCTGCCTACAGAGCTCTGCCAGGAAGCCACCCTCAGAGCCCCTGGGATCTCTGGGTGGTTTCTGAGCCATGACTCATCCATTCAAGCAGACTCCAACTGTATCAGAATGGTGTCTAGACTTGCAGTCGGCTGGGAAAAGGGAGGAGGAGGAGGAGGATCTTTGTGAAGACATCAGGAAACGATGGGTGGGTGTGAGGACTATGCTCAGATTGCTTCCTGTCCCTCAAGTCCTGGAGACTCCGAGAGTTAATTTCAGGCCATGGGTTTCACATCCAATATTTATTCATTTCTCTGAGCCCACGCGATGCCAAACACCAGTGCTGGGTTCTGGGAATGGAATGCTGACCAAGACAGCCGGGAGCCCTTTGATGACAGACCTTAGATGAGAATGCAGTTTGGAAGAGAGCTGGTCTACCTTATCAGATGATCCTTTTGAGAAAGCTATGAGGGATGAAATGGGGTCAAGGGTGAGGGTAGGGGAAGCATGCAGGGTTCGATGAAGCCAGAAGGCACAAAGATGGAATCCTGGCAGAGCGAGCAAGTCATGGATCATTTCGTCCTTATGGAAGGGAGCTGAGACTGGAGACTCCCCAGGCCCAATAAAAGACCACTTGTGAATCCACATGTTACTGCCACTTGTACTTCGGGTAAATTAAATGAACTCCAACATTTCCAGATGTTGACAAAGAGCCCACAGCTCAAGGTTTGATGAGCGTACCTTTGTCTTGGTGGACCTCCCTTTGTCTTTATCTTGGTGCCCAATCCACCAGCAAGGCCCAGTCCATCACCTCCTCTCCCTCCACACTGTCCTTGGCCTGGTTACCGCCACCCTCATCTCTAGCTGGAAATGTTGTTGTGATCTTCTGTGCTTCACATTGTGACTGGAGGGGTTGGTGGGGGGTGGGGATGGGAGTCTTTGGAAGTTCCAAATCCTGTCATGCTGATGGCAGCCAGGTTTTCTTCAGGATCACAGAGGTACTGCTTTTAAGGGCATACCACCCATTGGGTTAAGGACCTCCCATCAGGAAGATGCTCTTCCCTCTGGAAGACTCTCACCCCTTCAGCGCTGTCCCTTTGGAGGCAAACATCCAAAAAAAATGAACCTTTGGGAACCTCTATCATCGTAGCCTTAGCAATGACATTATTTTTATTTTCCTCCCCCTTCCCTCCCATTCAGTGGAGTGCCACATGATTAAGGAAAAGCCCAGAAGTGTGACCACATCCATTCACCAAGCCCCAGACCCTGCGGTCCTCTTTGACCTCCTGTGGTGTCATTCTTCTGCCAGTTCCCATAATCCAGGCCTCTCTAGCTTCCAGACAGTCCCCAGAACATCACAAGAATGTGTTCTCCTACCAGGCCAAGAATGGATCGCCCTTTGCTCCACCTGATTCTTACAGCCTTTCCTGTCTCTACCACAGTCATGTTTTCTTCCCCCCCCCCCCCTTGGGATCATTCCTTATCGGCTTACCTTCTCTCCGACTGATGTGAGATCATCTTGTGTTCATTCCCGTGCCTCTGTTATCCATCTTTCTATGGAGCTGTTTGCATTTGAGTAGGACTGCTTCTCTTTTGTACCTTGTATTCCCAAAGCCCTCCCCCGTTTTACACACTTAGGGCAGCTGACAGAGCAGGGTCAAATGAACGATGGAAAGAAAACATTCCGATCCTGAGTGATTTTCTTTTATTTCCCTTATGCTTTTTCTTAATATTATCTGGGCACTGCTGGAGAGTCCTTTTCTTCAAGAATCCATTTCAACCTATGATAAAGCTGGATGTTGACCCCTGAGATAAACCTCCAAGTTTGGAACTGAGCAGCAGAGAGTGCTTGAGGAGAGGTAAATCTGTCATTAACATCATTGTTGAGGTGCCCAATGTCCTTCATATTTTTTTCCTCTTTTATATAGTATTTGACATTTGCAAAATGTTTTCCATTTATTTTTATGTAGGGGAAAGCTGTACATTTTTTAAGTGAGTATAAAGGCAAAGCATATGATTCATGGTGATATTTGGTCTCGTTTCTCGTTTTGGTTAGGGACGGGAGTAGAGAATGAGAAGTAGGCAAAGGAAGAGATAGACCACGAGAGAAATGGGTGGAGGAAGGAGAGACAGAAACACAAAGAGAAACAGAGAGAGGGAGCTAGACATTAAAAAAAAACCACCAGGAGAGGCAGAGACAGACAAATAGAGAAACCAAAATAGGCAGAGAGGGAGATGGAGATGGAGAGAAACAGAAACAGGGAGAAATAGGTAGAAAGGATAGACAAAGAAAAAGAGGAGAGGAAGGAAGAAAGGAAGGAAGAAAAGGAAAGAAAGAAGGAGGGAGGGAAGGAAGGAAGGAAGGAAAGGAAAGAAAGAAGGAGGGAGGGAAGGAAGGAAGCAAGGAAGGAAGGAGGGAATGATAGAATGATGACACATCAAACTGATTTTCAGTCTGCCCACCCCTGACCCTACTCTCAGAACGGAACCATTCTGGAAGGTGGGAGCGTTAACCAATCCCAGGAAATGTGAAATGGTGTGGGGTATGCGGTTTCTTTATTAGTCAATTTAAAATAAAATGTAGTTCAGTCATTTAGAATGTGTCTGGAGTCAAGCAGAAAATTAGCTGTATTCACATAGCCACACACCCCCACCCCTACCTCCCCTGAAGGCAGCAGAAGCAGCCATAAAAATAAAAATAACAATACCTTGTATTTATGGCGAATCTGCTTCTCACTCACCCTTTTTATCTTCTCTGTGTCCTTGGAGAGGGCCTCGGATTCAGGCCTTGGCAGGTCTTGTGTTCAACCTGTCTCAGGGGTGCTCAGAAGACCTTCGTGGGGGGTGGGGGGGGGTGGTGCTCATTCCTGGGGTCGCCTGATCATGGCGGAGGGGTATGTACAGTTTTGATGCAGTTATGATGCCTTGAGAGTTGGGGAAGGGGTGAGGCACCCCGTGACATCACAGCCCCGCTGTGGTGATGTGTTGCTCCTAGAGGTTGAGACAGTTTTCCTAGTTGTTCCCAACCCCCCAAATCCAAGCTTTCTCTTAACTGTGGTATTGATTCCAGCAGACTCAGAGTCTAGTTCCGGTGCAGGTTCGGATGAGGGTCGAGGTGCCTTTCCAGCGTTCTCCTTTGTGGGGATTTCTCTTGAATTTCATCTCTCTGGAGGGCTGTTTTAGAAAACAAGAATTAGATTCTTATCTCACCTTGAAGGCCGGTTTCCTTGTTTCATGGGTCTCAGAATTCTTTGAAAGCCAAAGGAAAAGAAGACACCCTGTTCCCCCACCCCCCACCAACCCCCCCCTCGCCCCAAGAAAGGGATACATCAACAGAGCCATGACAATTGGCACCCTGACTTAGTATTCTGTAGCAACTTCTGGTATTGATCCTTGCCCTAGGCAGTGGTTACCAGGTGAATAATAATAATAAATAACAATCATAATGAGTCATCATCCTCATCTTAATATGGAAGAAATCTGTGGCCTGGGTTCTCGCTGTGGGTATGTAGGGATACGGCAGCAGACAGCTCTGCCTTGGAGCTTCTCTTCCAGCAGGAGTTCATGTGCACTGCTCTTCCCTCCATTTTCCCCCGATAGACTCCCTCCCACTTACATCTGAGAAAATAAAATGTTTTCCTGCATCACTAGAGGTGGGGAAGAAAAGGCCCTAAATCAATAGCAAATCAAGCTATGGAATAAAGGAGTCTTTATGGGCCAAGAAGGTGATGACTGAAGGTGGCCTTTGAGTAGCATTGGATGTGCGTCTCCCGGGGTCTCTGGCGTGAGGTGCCTTTGTCTACAGGAGTGTGAGTCCCTGGCCCTTCCTCCAGTGGCAGGCAAGGAGATAAGAACCCTGGAACAGGCCAGCGGCGGCGGCAAGTGTGGCTTTCTCTAAGTCCTTCTTCTTGATACGCCCTGGCCAGATGGGGCTCACCCGCTCCCTAGATCCAGCTCCCGTTTGGACCAAACTCCTTTTGGCTCATTGGGAGGGGGGTGCTCTTCCCCTTCCCACACATGCGTTCTGCTGGCATTCAAGGGGAGTTCAGATCCCTCTAGTTTATATACTTGTAAGCAATTATATGTCCCCAGCCTTCCCGGGTTACACGTGACTGAGAATTTAAGAGTGAGGTTCCCTTTAATTTGTGCTTAGTGGCTGATGAAGGCGCTGGTGGCTCACGCCTGTCATCCCAGCTACTCAGGAGGGTGAGATCTGAAGATCACGGTTCAAAGCCAGCCTGGGCAGGAAAGTCTGTGAGACTCTCAACTCTAATGAACCACCCAAAACCCCCCCAAAAACCCCAAACCTGTAAGTGGCCCTGTGGCTCAAAGTGGTAGAGCGCTAGCCTTGACTGGAAGAGCTCAGGGACAGTGCACAGGCCCTGAGTTCAAGTCCAACAATGGACATATATATATATATATATATATTTAAAATATGTCTTTGAGTTTCATATCTTCCAGGGTTATGGCCTTATATTGGAAACACATTACACAATTATATTTGAATCAATGCCTTCTCTTTTTCTCTCTCTCTCTCTCTCCATCCATCCTTCTTGTGTTTATTCTTTCTCCCTCTTCGTATTCTAGCCTGTCTCCCTCCCTCTCTCTCCTTACCTCCCTCTGTCTTGCTCTCTGTCTCCTCTCCCTTTCTCCCTCTCCCTCTCCTCTCTCCCTCTTGCTTGATCCTTGTTTCCCATCTCTCCCTCTCCCTCCCCATCTCTCTTTTTCTCTCTCTCCCTCTTCTCGCTTTCCTCTACGTCTGCCCTCTAAGACTCTGACTTTGTCTCTGGGCCTCTTTCCCCGTTTTCTTTCCCTCTCCCTTCTGCTCTCCATCCCTCCTGACTCCCATACCCCAACCTCTCTCTCCTTAGCTCACAGCCCTAGCCTAGGCTTCGCCCTTACTGATTCTGAGAGCCTCCCTCCCTTGGGTCTGAGACCTCTACCTCCACTCTGCTTGGCAGCCACTGGCTCCTTCTTTCCCCCATGCAACTACTCGGCCCATCTGTTGGTCCCCGTTGATTACCTGGCTCGATTCTTCTAACAGCACCAGAGTGGGGCAAAAATGAGTTTCCAAACCAGCTCTGCCTGTCTGCACATGCCTGGATCGGAGGGCCGGGAGAGGCCCGGCCTTGTGTACTTTGGCTGCTTCCAGCTCAGGCTCCTTCCCCATTTCTGGGGAGACAGAGCCCTGGGCCCCTTATAGTAACCGAAAATGTCAAGCATTGAAATCCCACATTTCTCCAGCACTAAAAAACGATAGCTCTGCGCGCTTGCAATATGTCTTGCCTTTGAAAACCTGCTTGTGATGAAGGCGCTTTCCCGGGTCAAAGCAGAGAGAGAATCGCACCCCTTTCGCTGCCAGCCAGGGCCGGCTCCCTGGATGCAGGATAAACCCTGGCGTGTGGGTTTCTAGGTCTGGAGAGCGCCCTGCTGCACAGAGCACTGGCGCATTGGTCTTTCTTCCTGCTCTTCTTGAACAGGAACCTCAAACGTGTATGACATCCGGCTGCCGTGACTCCAAGAACTCTGAAAGTGGCAGCTCCAGCGTCGGAAGAGCAATGGCGGGTTTCACCCTCCGTTGGGCTCGGGGGTCGATGTCATCCTGTTCTGCCTGGCTTCTTAGTGGCCACTGGGACTTGGACCGTGGATGGGTGGGGGTGGGGGGGTGTCGCGCGCTGCCCAGCCAAGAGCTCTAAATGAGGTATGATCCACCTAAGAGAAATCCTCAAACTAAAAGCAGGTGAACATAGGAAAGCCGAGCAGACAGAATATTGTGTGGGATTCCTGGGCTCCAGGTGTTTTAGGCCTTGGGTCTATCGGACCAACAACTATGAAATCAGACCACACGCGTGCACACGCACACGCACACACACACAGTGCTGTGTATATTATCCTTGGGGCTTGCTTTTCAATACTGGCTCTAAGGAACTCCAAGAAGCCTGGTTCTAGCAACTCTAAAGGCTCCGTCTACAACTCATGGTTTTCATGAACCTATATTTTGCTCCCTCCTTTTGTGTCTCCGATCTTCCTCCTCTACGCATTTAAAGCCTATTGTGTTTTCTTGCTTGTCTCTCTTCCTCAGATCCCTTCTTCTCCACGGGGGGAGACGTTACCTATATTGAATGTCTTCAGGCCACAAATGCCCTGGGTTCCCTGAAACAGAAAACCATACTCGGTGTGATAGAGAGGAGGATTTTGTAGGTTTGATTTTTGCCGTGACTCACCCGTTTCCCTGCGCTTGAGATAAATTCCGGTCGTGCGGTTTTAAGTGGTCATTGAATAGCGGTGCTGTTCCGCCGTCTACAGTTTTCACATGCTTGGATGATCTCAAAATGAAGCAATCGTTTGAGGAGACCCCGGAGGGAGGCAGAGCCTGCCTGAGACAGATCCTGAGATCCTGAATCTAGCAGCCTAGGGCTCTCACTCTACCTGCTAGCTTGGTGCACATTTGTCACAGAGTGACCCCCCTCCCCCCTCCCAGCCCTTGCTACCACTTCCCGTCCCTCGTCCCTCTCCTGCTCCAAGGTAGGCAGTCAGATGCCTCTGCCCCTGCTTAGAATAAGTTGAGTCTGCTGCTGTTCTTTTCAAGGAGACAGGAAGACAGACAAATGTAGGAATGTCTTTCCTGGCTCATGGATATAAAAGAAGGGGCTTTTTTAAATTGTGAGTCATAGAGCTTGAACTCTGTGCTTGGGTGCTGCCCCTGATCTCCTTTGTGCTCAAGGCAAGTGCTCTACCACTTGAGCCACAGTGCCACTTCCACCTTTTTCTGTGATGAATTGGAGGTAAGTGCCTCATGGACTTTCCTGCCCAAGGTTTTGCTTGGAACCTCAGATCTCAACCTCCTGAGTAGCTGGGATTACAGGGGTGAGGCACCTGCCAGGCTGAGCAGGAATCACAAAGATTCCGTCCTGGGAGATTGCCTCTGAAAACGCACACTGAGCAAAACACGAAGACTCTCCCTGCCTTCGGTCTCCACTGCCGGTCCTTGCTTCTCTCTTCCCTGTGCTGCTCACAGGCAGAGAGCTTTTGTGGTCTGGGGGTGCTTCCTTCAGGGAGAGCAAGCACAGCGCGGAGCAACAAGATGCTTTCTTTACCTAGTATCTGGGAACCATTTAAATGCAAGAGGAGGAAGAGACTACCTCTCTCCCTCTGTCACTTTGGCTGTGACCCTTAACTCTTTCTGAGTTTCTATTTTCTTTTATGTGTTCCCCTCCCGTCCCCTTCCCCTCCTCTCCATGGATCTCTCCTTTTCTCTTCTTCCCCATTTCCCCTTCCTTTCCTTTTCCTTCCCTTCCCTTTCCCACACTTTCCTTCCCGTTCTCTCTCTCTCTCCCCCTCCCTTCTTTTTTTTGGGGGGGGGGAGGTGTCGGTCGTGGGGCTTGAACTCTGGGCCTGGGCGCTGCCCCTCAGCTCTTCAGCTCAAGGCAAGCGCTCTACCACTTGAGCTACAGCGCCACTTCGGTTTTCTGATGGTTTATTAGAGATAAGAGTTTCACACTTTCCTTGCCTGGGCTGGCTCTGAACCGTGATCCTCAGATCTCAGCCTCCTGAGTAGCTAGGATGACAGGCGTGAGCCATCGGCGCCCGGCTTCCCTTTCTTCTTTATCACATACACCTTAGCCTGGGCCCATCCCTCCAATACTAATACCTGTGATTTGAGATTACTGGTCAAAGCCATAAACCTAAATCGGTCCCCAGGCTGCACTCAGGAACTGCTGATTCACACTAGAACCTGTGAAAGCGAAATCGCGCAGTCCTTCCACCATTCCCACCACCGGTGATAACAACATGTCCCTAGGTGACCGGTCCATGGAGAAAGGACGAATGGGCCACCCTCCCCCTCCCCCTGCCCCCTCCCCTCCCCGCATCCACTTGCAAAACAGGCTCTTTCCTGCAGATGGCATCACTCACTTCCAGGGTCTTTCCTTCTCAGCTGGTCACTTAGTTCTTCCTGTCTTGTGGCTTCCAGAAAGAACTCTGTGAAAGTGTAGGGAGCCATATTGTAAAAGGGCTCCATCAAAGATTCGTGTGGATATCTATCAGCTGTGAACTTTTTTTTTTCTTTTTTTTGCTTCGTACTTGATTAGATTAAAAAAAAAAAAAAGTAGAAGCAGGCATGGGCGCTGGAGCATGGGTGGGTTATTAATAATTTACTCAATCTATTGATGCTCGTTAATTGCAGGCATACAGAAAAGTTAGTTAATGATGTGCCTGCTTACACCACAGTATAATTACGAGGGTAGTTCCCCTATTATTAGGGCTGAGTAGGTGTTCCCATTACAAACCTTAATTTTCAAGCTGATTGTCTTCTCCATTTTAAATTACATCAGACCATGTCTTGGCAGACACTTTCTGAAGGCAGAGCCATTTCTTTCCCTAGAATTATCCCGATGGCAACTCAGAAGTTCTCGCTCTCAAACACAGAGCCTCTCTAACGGGTCCCGCGTTTTCAGGAGCTGTGACTTTAAAACCTCAGCTGGCCATGTCATGTGGGAAGTTGACCAAAGGGAAGAAAGAGTGTGTGTGTGTGTGTGTGTGTGTGTGTGTGTGTGTGTGTGTGTGTGTGTGTGTGTGTGTGTGTGTGTGTGTGTGTGTGTGTGTGTGTGTGTGTGTGTGTGTGTGTGTGTGTGTGTGTGTGTGTGTGTGTGTGTGTGTGTGTGCCAAGCCACCTTGGCTCAGATCAGCTCTATCTGGGAAAGTGAGTCTGGAAAATTCAACTAGGGGCTGAGAATTTGGCCGTGCATCTCTTGCTTGCTCTGGGATTCAGAATACTTTTGATTGTAAGTGACTGAAATCTAATTCTGACATGCTTCAACTTTTCACTTGAGCCATATTTATAAGTCCTTTGGCCTTTAGTAGTTCGTTTTTTTTTTTTTTCTTCTACCTAAGGTTTCAGAGTAACTTTTCCTGGACTCTTCACAAAGCATGATTCTCTTCCCTCTGCCTCCTGAGTAGCTGGGATTATAGGTAGTATGCAGGTACCACTATGTGTGGGTCGATTGTTTTTTTTTTCTCTTCTCAACAAGGACATTTTATTGTCGCATGAATTGAGGAGCCCGACGTGTAGATTGTCTTCCGACAAGGCTCTATGCAGTAGTTGCTGGTGTTTCAAGTCCTTCATTTCTGAGCCACTGTCTGAGTTGGTCTACCACTGCTGTGATAGAACACCTCAGAGAAACCATCACAAAGGAGCAAAGTTCATTTTGGCTCAGCTTCAGAGGTCTCAGTCCAAGTAAGTCGGCTTTTACCATCCTGGGCCCAAGTGAGGGAGGAGAACAGGACCCGCAGGGCTGTGTGGCAGAGGATGCTGCCCGCTTCATTGTCTCTAGGCAGCAGCGGGCCAGAGGGGAGGGAGGGGCTCTGTCCTCTTCAGGCCCGCCCCCACTCGCCCACTTCCTCCAACCGGGTGCCAGCCCTCCATAGCCCATTCATCTCTGGACTCTGGAAACAGATTAATCCGTTGATGAGATCAGTGTGCACAGGAGCCAATCTCCTCCCACTAGCTGGGGACCTAGCTGTCCACACATGAGAATTTTGTTTGTTTGTGTAGGGGGAGGGGGAGCTTTTGACCGGGGGCTTCAGTGTGAAGCACATTGTCTTCAGGGATCCGAAGGAGCCCGAGGCTCCCTTGGCTGCTAGAGTTTGAAGGACTAAGCAATCTTCCATCCAGATTTCATTTCCAAAAATAAGAGGCGGCCTCGACTATGTTTGAATTTCATTCTCACTTCTGATCTGACTCTTGCTGCTAGGACTCCTAGGACAGTGAATTCTGATTGCCAGGGAGGGGTGAGTCCATGTGTCAGTGGTAGCTTTGTGGTAGACCTAGTTGTACCCCACAAAAGGACACAGGAAGACGAAGGTACTGGGAGGGGAAGACATGATAGAGAAGACACAGAATGAGAATTTGCCCCTCTGTGTTGTGTCCGTCATCCTAACCTAACCTTTGCCTGTCGACAGGATGACCAAGACCATCATCACAGTTCAAAACCCTCTGAAAGCCGAGCACCTGTAATCCTAGCTACACAGCAGGCTGAGATGTGAGGATCACAGTGGTGGAAAGTCATCTCGGGCAGGAAAGTCCTTGAGACTCTTACCTCCATTGAAAAGCTAGAAGTGGAGCCGTGGCTCAAGTGGTAGAGCTCTAGCCTTGAGCAAAAAACAAAAAAAACAAAAAACTAACTGACAACACCCAAGTCCCTGAGCTCAAAGCCCTACAGCTACCAAAACATCAATGACAACAAAGAACAAAAAACCCTCTTAAAGCTTTGACCTCGTTTCTAATACTAGCGTCTTTAAAAATAGTGCTGCCCACGTGCGCAGTGCAGTGTTCAGTAGTGACACGCAGCCCCCTGGGGACAGCCTCTCCACCACTTCCAGTTGACCCTCTGTGGGGTCAATGTCACGGAGAGAGAATTCTGCAAAACAAATGACTTCTTGGATGCCTGAGCTCCTGCAGGAAATAGTTCCAATGGATCCTTTATGAGATGTGTGAAGGACATTGCATCTCTGTTTTTTGTTTTTTTGTCAGTCGTGGGTCTTGAACTCTGGGCCTGGGCACTGTCCCTCAGCTCTTCAGCTCAAGGCAAGCGCTCTACCGCTTGAGCTACAGTGCCACTTCCGGTTTTCTGGTGGTTTATTGGAGAGGAGAGTCTCACAGTCTTTCCTGCCCGGGCTGGCTTTGAACTGTGATCCTCAGATCTCAGCCTTCTGAGTAGCTAGGATGACAGGCGTGAGCCACCAGCACCTGGCTCTCTCTATTTTTTAAATTTGTACAGTTTTTTCATTTTTTAAATTTTATTGTTATTGGAAACATGACGTACAAAGGGGTTACATCACATAAGTCAGGTGATGAGTACATTTCTTTTTGAACGGTGTCACCCTTTCCCTCATTTTTCCCCAGTTTTTCCCTCCTGACCCCCCCTACGCACAAATTTATTTTCAACCTAGTGTCTAGGGAGTATCACTGCTGCATTAGTTTACCCCCTGCTCCCCCGTTTCTATGCTCCCCCAAACAGATAAACTTACATGCAATACAAAAGGTACAGAAAACAAAAATCAGCAACAAAGGAGAAATGAAAACCAAACAAAAAGCAAAATAACATAAAACCTCTTTTATCCACTCCTTGGAGAGTTCATTTTGCTAAGCATCATCTTATATAATTGTGTGCACAATGCTATTGTGCCTTTGTGATCTACTCCTAAGAATATTCTCCTTTGGTCTCACTGTGTGAATATCTAGAGTCTCGTATAATTTATCATATCCAAGTGTAAGTTTGTTTCTTTTGCTATCCAGTGTGTAGATGGATGGGCACATTCTAGCTACCACAAATGAGGAAAACCATGCAGCCTGTGTTTCTTTGTGTCTGGCTCGCTTCTCTTAATATACTTTTTCCCAAGTCTTTCCATTTCCTTACGAATGGTGCAGTATCATTCTGTCTGATATATAATATATATCATATGTAACATATGTATATACCACAGGATGGAAGAAAGACACTTCGTTTCTGAACATGGCAAGCCATTTTTCTGTCCCAAAAAGAGACAGGAGAAAGCGAGCGGTGCAGAACCTAGCACCAAGACGCTTAGCTGTTTGCGAGGCTCCAGGAGATGTATGACTGCCACAGCAATGGTTTGTGGGAACATGTTCAGTCTAGGCAAGGAATGAACCAAGAAGTGGCCATGCTCTTGTAATTGTGACAGTGTTTTGTTTTCAAAGTTCATTTGGTTAATTATGGAAAACAGTGGCACAGGTTGTCTCTTGCACAGACCTTGTCTTCTCGTGCTGTGGTCTGTCAGGAGAGAGCGAGAAGCTGTATTTCCTCTCGGCCTCCTCGTAGGGACCCCTTATACCACTTGGACACCAACCTATGTATGTATTTATATTTATTTTAATTCAGCAATAACCTGACGTTCGTGTCTGAGCAAACAGCCCTCTGTGAAACACGTACCTGGAGGCATGGGTCAATTCTGCTGAACTTTTCCATGTCTATTGATTGAAATGAATCGATAAACATGATCTGATTTGTTCTCTGCAGCCAAACTCTTAAGGGCAACCTTTCCTTTTTGCCTTTTATCCCCGTCCCGTCTTCCAGGAAAGGCTGCCTTAGTGTAAGTGGGCATAGGTTTGGTGATTATATTTTACGGTTGTGCTTGTTTTCAAAGTCACCATGAGAGTTAGCAGAACCACAAGGACGATTCTCCTCATACGTTTGTGTCCCTCTAGGGAGGGGTGAAAAGGCATCCATCAGATGGTTTTGCTCTTGATTCTAGGTGGAAGGAGATAGATATAAATTATTCTAGCAGGGCATCCGAGCTCTAAAAACATCCCTTCTCAAATGAGCAGAACAGAAATAAAGATACAAAGATCCTATTGACACCTCCGTTGATTTACAATTTACCCAACATCACCCTCGTTAATTTGCTCCCGTTACTAATTTTTTAAAGAGCAGATTTGTCTAGGTGTTCTGCCAGGATATGTCACGGGCTAGAAGGGAGGGATAATTTCTGTAGAGGGAAAAGCATTCGAGATTGTTTTGCTCTCAGATGGTGTGATTCATCGCCCAAAAACCACTCATGGAAGACCTGCCCTGTAACAAGCGTTGGAAGACTAAGAAATAACCAGGCACCAGGCGCTGGTGGCTCACGTCTGTCATCCTAGCTGCTAGGGAGACTGAGATTTGAGGATCACAATTCGAAGCCAGCCCAGGCAGGAAAGTTCGGGAGACTCTTATCTCCAATTAATTACCAAGAACTTAAAAAGGAAATGGAGCTGTGGCTCAGGTGGTCCAGTGAAAGCCTTGAGGACAGAAGCTAAGAGAACAATGCCCAAGCCTTGAGTCCAAGCCAGAATACCAGCACACACACAAAGAAATAAGACAAAGGAAAAGAAAGAGGAATAACTAGGATCAGATTAAATTTCTGCTCTTAAGAGCTTCCTCTGGGGGGAAGGCATGTTCGCTCTCTTGTGTAGTAAAGGAAGCAGTTGAGATTCTATAGGTAAGAGGGGAGAATCGGCCTCTTAACTGTGCCTGGAAGTTTGGAAAAGGATATTTGAGGTTGGTGGCAAGTATCTCCAGTGAATGGGATGATGCCGGAAGGTACAGCCCCTTCCCGAGCGGCCGTTGGGCTGCTTTTCTGGCTCACCTGACAAAAGGCTGTTGGTTTGAATATGCCTGGGATGGAAACTCTCCACCAGGCAGCCATTTCTGCATGGGTTTTTATTTTTAGAAGTTCTTCTTCATGCTAAATTGAGCTGAACATCCACTGCTTTCTAGACTTAAAGAGGCATTCAGAGAGTGTTGACAATAAGTGGGTAATTGTAAGGAAATGGTAACAGAGAGACAGAAAATTTAGCTTTGGAAATAAGTACCAAATACTCCTTTGCTTGTGTGTGTGTGTGTGTGTGTGTGTGTGTGTGTGTGTGTGTGTGTGTGTGTGTGAGTGTGCTCATGTGTTCATGGATTGTGTGCACATATCAAGTGAACATGAGCACTGAGCAGGCAGGTCGTGAGATATTTCATGGGTAGTGGGTCATCAGACATTTTCCACAACCTGATGTGGTATACATTGTGGTCAAACCTACTTTGTACGTGGGGACACTATGGAATGACAAATGTATTATCTAAAGGTAGCTGGGACTGTGCTTTAGTCAAATTTACTTCCATTCTTTAAAAACACTGTTGTTGTTGTTTTTATAACAGTACTGGGTTTTGAAGTCTGTACTTTGTGCTCTAGCTCTGGTTTCACATGCATAGCTGGTACTCTACCACTTTAACCATGTCTCTAGTTCCAGGTTTTTGCTGATTAATTGGAGATAGGAGTCTCTGGCATTTAACCACCTAGTCTGTGACCCTGGATCCTCAGATTTTCAACCTCCTGAGTATCTGGGATTATAGACATGAGCCACAAACATCTGACACAGGCACTTTTGTTTTTTTATTTTGAAGCCCAAGAGCCACTAGGAACTTTGTTGTTGTGGTTGTGGGTTTTTTTTTTTTTTTTATGAAATCTGAAAATTGGGCGGGGGAGGTTGTGACCTGTTAGGATCCTGACACCATGAATGTCATAGGATCATCATATCTCCTTCAAGTAACTGTGGAAATCAAGAGTAGCAAATAAGAGAAATAGTGATATTCCCAGATATTGGACTCCGGCATCAGTCGGCTACTCTCGGCCTCTGATTCCAGCTGCTCCTCTGTTGCCTTAACATGCCTATGCTGGCTAACTTACTGGTTTTAATTATGTCACGGCATTCCATTTGACAAAATGATATTTGTTTAGCACATTTGCCTTGATGCACCACATTGAAATGGTTTGGTTTAGGGTGCCCCCCACCCCTTACATACTTCTCTCTCCCTCTCTCTCGCTCTCTCTCTGTACTAGTGCATAAATATTTATAAGATGATTTCTTACTTAGGCAATGGCTAGATCAATTTACTCTCCACAGATATTGCTAAGATTTGCCCTCTGAAAAGGTTTCATTTATTTGCATCCCGGCTATGTGTATGTGATAACCTATTTTCTTTACAACACAAAAAGTGCCTTTTAGAAAACATTTCCCTCGTAATCAACCGACACCCTCCGCCGTCAGGCTGTGAAAGGTTGAAGAAAATTTACAAGGGACTCCCCCATTCTGCCGCCGTGCTAGGAGCCGCTGCTGCTAAATATTCAGTGACTTCCTCTCTGCGGAGCGCGGACGACTGGAGTTTTATTCTTCTCAGCACAGGTGAAAGGGGCCAGACGCGCCTGAGCAAGCCACCCAGCCTGCACACCCCGCGGGCTGCAGAGAAACTTCCTCCGTGTGCGTCTGCATAGCTTGGTGGCTGGCTGTGGGGAATATGTTATCTGGGCTCTTGACATGGCAGAGCCAGGGATCCATGGGGCCCAACAGCAGCACTGAGCACAGGTGTCCTTTGGAAAGGGATGTGTAGACGGGCAGGTGCAGGGACCATTGCACCCTGGCAAGGGCCTGTGAGATGTAGGGTTTTCATCCCATCCAAGGGAAGTTGCCTTGGAACCACCCCCCCTCAGTGGGACAGGATCCACAGGGGTCGGGAGAGAGCTGGGTTCCAGAATATTCCATGCACGTGTCCAGAACAGAACTGATGGGAAGAAATGGAATTTCTCACATCCTGGACAATGACGTGAGCTAGATTCTGGGGGGTCCCATGACCCCACCCATGTCCTGCAAGGACTGTTAAGTGCTTTTTTCTACCAGTCCTTGCCATGTGTGGTCCTTACAGCCCTGGGCCAGGGAAGGGGGGAAATCTTCACCAAGATCAGAATCTATGCCGTGCGTGTGCAGCAAACTGAAATCTGAACCAGTCCTGGTAGAAAAGGCCAAGAGACTCACCTCCAATTAACCACCACTCTACCACCACCCCCAAAAGAACCCCCCAGAACTAGCATTGTGGCTCATTGCTAGCCTTGAGCACAAAAGCTAACAGACTAGCACCAAGTGCCTATATTCAAGCCCCAGTCCTGGGACACAGACAGACACACAGACAGACAGACAGACAGACAGACACACACACAGACAGACACACAGACACAGACACAGACACACAGACACAGACACACACAGACACAGACACACACACACACACACACAGACACACACACACACACACACACCAGAATCCATTCAGTAAGTAAAACGTTGCTTGTTCTGAAGTTTTGAGATTGTATAAACCCTAGCAGTCCACTTCAGGATGGAAAACATATTTTCATTCCCGCTGTTCATCTTGATTTGTTACAGACATGTAAAAGGTTAAGATCTTTTTTTAAAAAAAAATTACACTTATATGTGAGCAGTTGCACATCATGGAAATTTTGTGGCGCTGTAAGGAGTGCTCTGAAGAGATGCTTCATAGCCTTTGCTCGATTTTCCCCAGTGGTGACATAGTAAAAAACAACTGCACCCAACTGTGGACAGCAATTGATCTTACTGATACCATGGGACCGGCTGACGCTCTTCAGACAGGGCTGCCAAGAACTGATGTGCTGTGCATGTGTATCTTTGTATGGTGTGTGTGTGCGCACACACATGTGGGGTATATCTTTATCTAAAGGACATGTATATGTATTTTATATCGTGTGTTCTGTGTATGTTGAACATCACATGTGTCGGACATGTATGTTCTGCCTGCAGTGTGTCTACAGGGTATGTCCATATGAGGGGCATATGGGTTTTCCTCCCCCTCCCTTCCTGCTTTTACCTTCTTTTCCTATCTTCTCTTTCTTCCTCTTCCTCTTCCTCCTCCCCTCTTCCTTTTATCCCTTGCTCACCTCCCACACACCTCTCCTCAAGTTGGGCAGACAATAAACTCGTGAAATCCCCACCCTCATTTCTCCCCTCCAAGAACCGGACTCCTCTGATTTAAAGAGTGTAGCATGCACCAGTAGAAGGCTGGTCATTCATGCATATGCTGGGAGCAGAAACGTAATTTCTGCCTTGGCTTTGATCACATATACTAATTATTGCTAATATAGGCACCAGATGACTACATTTTATTATCTTCACGAACTGATTAAATTACTTCCTTTTGGGAAGTTGTCGTACTAATTAATTGTTTTGTTTTGTTTTGTTTTCTTGACATATCTCAGCAGTATTTATGCAACTGTGGCCATGTGTCTGTTCTAAATATTTAGTGCATTTGTAACAATAATAGAACTAATTTCTCCCCATAGGCCATATTTTATTATCATTTCCCCCCTCCCTTTCTCTCTCTCTCTTTTCACTTTGGATGTTTGAGGCTTCCAGGTTTGTAAACTCAGATGGCCTTTGACTTTATGTAAGTTCTTGTTACACTATAAAAAAAAATCACTTCCCAATTCTCAGTATTTATTTGTTTATTCATTCATTTTTATTTATTTGATGCCAGTGCTGGGGCTTGAATTCAGGGCTTCATTTTCTCACTGGGATTTTTTCTTCACTCCTGGTGCTCTTCCACGTGAGCCATACCTCTAGCCCCCAAATCTCACTCCCTAATGACATCTATGTCAGCCGCAAACGTCGAATGCTTCTTACTTTCTCCACTGTGATGGCTCTTTTGTCCCCAGCTACCCAGTGCCTTCTTTGTGTTTTCAGACCTTTTTTGCTTCCATGAAAGCCAGTTCTCAGGTGATAAAAAGGGGTTTCTGCCTCTTAATATCTGCGATTGATTGGTGATGGCTGTCGACAGAATCGTGGCATCGTGGGGAAGACTGGTGTGAGCAATTATTGATGTCTGTCTTGGCCATGCGTGGAGTATGTTTGCTTCGTTGCCGCGCATTTGTAACCCAGTGTGGATCTCCTTTCTCATTTTTTTATATCCCTTCGGAACTTCCTGGGCTCACCTAATTTCCCCACCTTTCAAGCAGGTATTCTAGCAATAAATAGGAATGCCAAGTAGAATTTGGCAAGGACGGAAGAGGTGCACGACACCTCCATGGTTTCCTATTATTTGTGGAGCTTGGAGCATAATTGCTCATCTTCCCCTGCTTCCGAAAGTGGCCTCTGGAGGCCTGAGGAGGGGAGCCGAGAGAGCTATGATTAGGGGCTCTCAAAATCCATTCCCTGTCTTCTCTCTCTCACTTTACCCATAGCTGATCAGGAACTAGAAATAATTGAAATGCCTACTTGAAGACTTCTAAAACTATTTTAAGTGGTTGTACTTCTTCGTTCTTTTCTTTTTTGTTGTTGGTGAAACTGTAGAGTCGGTAAGGGAACTCGTCCTGTATTTGCCAAAGTCAATATGGCCCTGAGGCCTGTTCTTAGAGACTTCTATTACCAAGGGTGAGACACTTAGTAAATTCTTCTCACCGCTGTAGCCTGGCATGCTTCCATCACCCGTGGAGCTAGGGGAATATTACCACTCCCATTTGCAGGTGCAGAAACTGAGGTGCATAGCATGGAGACATTTACTGAGGCTCCACACCGAGCCAGTGCCAGGATCATAACTTGATCCTGGACAGCGTTTTGCCAGAGATCTTTATACTGGGTCGCTGCAGATAATCAGATGTAGAGAGGCAGAAATGAGTGAGTTTTCCTATTCCCAGACATCACTTTTCTAGATAATTGCAAGAAGGCCAGCCTGCCCTTACAGCGATAATGTCAGTCTAAATACTGGAGTTGTTGTTGTTGTTATTGTTGTTGTTGTTTCCTGTTGGTCTTAAAATGACCTCCATTTTGAGAATCCAGCATGAGACAGGTATTCCTCCCTCTCCTGCCTGACTGAGCTCCACTGTTTGGGGGCTGCCCAACTTGAGTTTTCCAGGCAATGAAAGCGGCAAAAGCAGATTTGTTCCCAGAACTCAGCCAGCTAGTGAGGTTTTCCCACTGGGGCTGACATTTACTGTAACAAGAGTCTGCTCCGCTCTCTCAGAGCTGAGCCAGCTCCTCACAAGGGAGTTGGTGTCTTGCCAGAGAAACCCCTCCAAGCTCCAGGAGACATGCCAGGGCAGCCGGCCCTTTTCACTTCAGCTGAAATATGCCAACCATGGAGAATGATGCCTAGTATTTTTCAACAAATCAAAATCATACCTATCGTCCACCTATCTGTCTACCCATCTGTCCATCCATCCATATGTCTGTTCACCTATCCATCCGCCCATTCACCCATCCATCTAGCCATCCATCTACCCATCCATCCATGCATCCATTCATGCATCTGCTCATCTATCTGTCTATCCATCTGTTCAGATATGCATCCATCCATTTATCCATCAGTCCATCCATGTATCTCTTCATCTATTCATCCGTTCATCTGTTCATATATCCATCCATCCATCTATCCATCCGATTATCTACCCATCCATCCATGCATCTGTTCATCTGTCCATCCATTTACCCATGCTTGCATGCATGCATCCATCTATCTGGTCATCTGCCTGTCCAATCATCCATCCACCCATCCATCCATCCATCATTTGTTGATATTTTATCTCATGCCTTGTGCATGCATATATATATATATAGAGAGAGAGAGAGAGAGAGATGAATACGTGTATCTATCTACATATAGGAATATGATAGAGAGTGGTAAAAACAAATTGGCTTGCTCAGTTACAGAATTATTACAGCAATTCTGTGATGGTAAATGAGCAAATTTCATTAGGCTGCATTGTGCAGATGATAAAAATGATGAAGAAATGCAGAGATCATGAAATGTCAGTGAATAAAAAAGCAAAGATAAATCGAAACAAATCCCTCCTCCTCCTCCTCTTTCTTGTCTTCCTCCTGTCCCTCTTCTTACTTTCTCTTGGTTGGTAAAGAGTCAGAGACATAAAAGCTAATGAGTGAGGCAATTTTGTCTCTGCTTCTCCCTTCAGAAGGCAAACTAAAGTTGAGAGCGGGATATATTCCCATTTTGGCCACCACCTGGAGTGATGCCTATGAACAGGTCAGTTAGCACCATCCCAATTCTTTCACAAAGCATGAAAACACAGACTTTCCCATATCAGGCCGAAGAGCAGAAGGGAGGGGCTATACTCATCTTATTTCTCTGCCAAGCGCAGTAGCGTACACATGAATAATTCCTAAACTAGCATCTGTATCTGCAGCTCAGCACTCTTAAATCTTCCTTGGCTGATTTCAATCCCAGCCAAGTGAGATTTGAAAAGGTTTTGACTTGCTCAAGTTGAAGCATGGGAAGTCCAGTGGCCAATTTCTTGTGAGTATTACCTTGTTTGATTTGGATGAAGAGGCAGAGAATTGTATAAATGTCACTGCGGCGAGCGCTTGTCCCCTGGTGATTAGTAACCTTATCAACTCAGAGCAAAGAGACATGTTCAGAGGTTTTGCTCTGGAAAATGGCACAAAGACGAGGGAATTTCATGAGTGTGTCTGCAGGGTCTGCTCTGGTGGCGTGTTTTGCTCTTGCAGGTGGGTAACTCCACTTCATTCACCATCCCATCCTTCCATTTCATCCCTTGGTCCTTCTCTTCTGCTTACCACTACCTGTAGCCTCGCTCTCTTCCCCCGTTTTCTTCTACGTGCGGTCTCAGAGACCGCGTTCAAGATCTCAGTGTGTAAACAGCAATTCACGAGTACTGTTGTTATTTTTGTGGCCGAGGGCCTGTGCCGGCGCTTGAGCTGACGGCCTTTTGCTCTGCTTCCTTGCTCTTGGCTGGTACTCTACCACTTGAGCCATGCCTCCACTCTAGCGTTTTGTTGGTTAATTGGTGATGGAATCTCACACACTTTCCTGCCCAGGTTAACTTTGAATGTAATTTTTTTCAAGGGCACTTTTTCCCCCCCAGGCTTTGTTTGTATTTCCCTGTGACAGTAAAGACTTGATCTGTGGCCCAAATCCAGCCCCCAAAGAGCATACAAGGTGTAGGGGACATCCCCTTCAACGTGCTTCCTTCTAGAGGAAAAAAGATCATGTGAATCACTTAAAACTTCCATACATAGGTGCCCATGCATGCAACAGCTGTATTTCAGAAGTCGTGATGGGGAGATGGTGTTGCTTGTCCAGTTTCTACCCGCCTTGATGGCTGCGCCGAAACCAAAGTCTAATGGCTGTGATGCAGTGGGATCCCAGCCCTCCCTCCTGATTTTGGCCTTTCGCCGTGAGCAGCATTGCTGCAATGCCCAGTTGCGGGTATTTTCAAGTCACTGCGGCAAGAATGAGACATTTTGCGTAGACGGCAGGGGAAGTCGCTTCTTTTCATCTCAGTGGTGCGTTGGGATAGGAAGCCAGGGCTCAAAAGTGGCCTCACAGGATCCGAACCCCTGAAGGCAAGACTTTTAAAGACCGAGCTAGGGTTATTTCCGTCATAGCAGAGTGAACTCCTCCCGTGAGGGCCCCGCATGGAGGCGGGTGCTCCCCGCTCACCCGTAAACTTTGCTGCAGACTCTGCCCCCCACCGTGGTGGCATTCTGTGTCCTGACTTTGTTTCCCAAAGCCTCAAATGCCTAATTCTGGAGCACGGTGAGACTCCTTGATGGAGGTCTTACTTCTCCATCAGAAATCAAAAGATCAATGCCAATCCTTTTCCTGTTTTCCCTCTTGAGTAACTACATGTACACACACACACACACACACGAATATACACATCCACGTGTGTGTGTATGTGTGTGTGTGTGTGTGTGTACATGAATGATTTTTACTTCAGAAAGCACACAGGCCGTAGGTGACAGGTGAAGCTTTCGAGGGTGGGGCTGTAAATTGGAGCATGCTCTGGTGTAGTCTGTGATTCAGAGCACAAGGCGGGTGGAGGGGTTGGGGCGTTGGTCCTGATGGGAAGGAACACCCCCATCCAGGAAGACCACGGAACAGGATGGGCTGGGAGGAGCTCTCTGGGGCTGCACAGCAGCCTGGCCGGTGGCACTGAGGTGCTCCAGCCCTGCAGGAGTTAGGTGTGGGAAGGACGGGCGTATGTCCTCTTTGCCCAAGTCTACCTCAGATGGTTACCTTAGGAAGATTCTCCCTGCACATCCAAGCAGACACCAGCTGCAGTGTGAGTAGCCCATACGGTGCAAGTAATAGTGGCTGCCCATGCGAGTGGCTTAAGCTTGTGACAGCATTGCCTGGGGAATGGAAGGACCCTACTAGTGCGTCAGGACCTGTGTGTGGGGGAGGGACTGCATCATTCCCTTTGGAGTTTCCCTTCTGTCCTGATGGCGGGAGGAAGCGAGTCCCGGATTTGGGGAGGAGGGCTTCATCTGTGGCTGCAGCAGCCTTCTCCTTTGCAATAGGGAGAGGGCAAGTCCAGGCATAGCAGGAGACTGTCCCCATAGTGCTCTCTCGTTGTTGTGATCGCTTTTCCTCTTGCTTTGTCTGTTAAGATCACCCGTCCGGGCCCGGTGCCGTGGGTTGGACAGCAATCCCATCATCCTCAGGCCCCACCTGGCCCCTCGGAATGGGACCTGATTTGGAAACGGGGTCTTTGTTTAGGATATTGAAGTGAGGACATCCTGGAAATCAGGGTGGGTGCAAAAATCTATGACTGTCTCACTTGGAGAGAGAGAGAGAGAGGGAGAGGGAGATACTCTGACACACAGAGTCACCAAGGGATCCTTGTGAATGACCCAAACCGAGAGTAGAATGATGGCTGTCCCAAGCTAAGGCTTACCCAGACCATGATAGCCAGACAGACAGGCAAAGATGATCCTCCGGGGAGTCCCTGGAGGGCGTGAACCCGTAGATTCCCTGATGGGAGCCCGGGAGGCTCCCATCTCCAGAAAGGTGCACGTATGCATGATTGTGCTTTCCATCTTCCATCTGAAGTGAGCGGTTCCAAGCCCTAGGAATCTAATTTGCCAGCAGTCTTCAAGTGAACACCCGGAGGCCCAATCCAGCCCGGCACCTGCTTTTGTAAGACAGATTTCCTTATCGTGTTTGTGTGGACCGTGGATAGGAGTTGTCCTGTGAATTCTGAGATAGGACTGCCTGTTTTTTCGTGGAAGGTGTATGCCAACCACTCCCCTAGGGAAGGGAGTCCTGCGTGCCCTCCTCTGGGGGTCTTGCGGACTAGGAAGAGTCTGTCCAGAACACTATAGAACCATGCGAAGTGGGCATGTTTTTTTCCACTTTGGGTTTTGACATTTTATGAAGCAAGGTGTCTTCCTTCTTAGAGGAAACACGTGGGGTGACCCGAGGTCGTGGGCGGCGCTCACTGTGATTGGGGGATTCACCGAGCTGGGGCTGACTCCGCTCCCTGCTGTTGCGTCCGGTACCATTCGCGTTCACTCACCAACGGTAGCTTTCCTATAATAATGCTGTGGATGAGTGAGGGTCTCTACCTAGAGCTGTTGTCTTGACCCAGAAGTTTTAAAATTTGATGATGACAAGTACCTGAGCTAATCAAGGGATCAAGGTCACTTCTTGATTCTGAGATGACCTCACTGACCCTTAACAAAGTAAGAGCTGGCTCGTGGTCCTGCAGATTTCAATCCAGGAGGAACTTGGTTTGGGGACCACATGGCAGAGCAAAGCAGGGCAGGAGCTCGGAGTCCCGCTGTCCTTCTCAAGGGCACATGCTCAGTGACCTGAAGAATTCCTACCAGGCCTCCCTGGGTTTTTGTTCTCCCTGGGGCCTGAACTCTGGCCCTGGGCGCTGTCTCTGAGCTCTTTAGTTCAAGGCAAGCACTCTACCACTTGAGCCACAGCACCGCTTCTGGTTTTCTGGTGGTTTATTGGCGATAAGAGTCTTGCAGATTTTCCTGCCCAGGCTGGCTTTGAACCCTGATCCTCAGATCTCAGCCTCCTGAGTAGCTAGGATGACAGGGGTGAACCACTGGTGCCACCAGCTAGTCCCTATGTCGCCATCTTCTTTTCTTTCTTTGTGAGCAACTAAAAAAATGCCTCTTGTTTCTTTCTCTTAGAGTTCATGTCATACCATATTATTTCAGAGGGTCATCCATACATAGCTAGTGAGCCATTGTCCACCACTCTGATCCATGTCCTCCATTGGAGGCCCTACTCCTTAAAGACGCCTCCAACTCCCAGTGGTGTGGAATTGAGGCTGAGCCTGATACACCTGGTCCTTTGGGATTCAAAAGGACAGAAGGAGAGAATGAGTGTGGTTTCTCACTCTGAACAGGAAGTGAATGATCTTCTGATTTGCAAGGGGGGCCTGAGGGAAGACAAGCTCTGTCTGATGATACATGCTGGTGTGGGCAGAACTGGAGTTGAAATCAGCCTCAGTGGGCACATTCTTCTCCTATCTATGAATTAATTGTGCATCTTGTTGGCTAGCTCAGGAAGGCAGCCAGAGGCAAACTAAAGAAACTCTGCTCACACTGGTAGCTCAGATAAGCAAATTCAACACACACACACACACACACACACACACACACACACACACACACACACACACACACACACACACACACACACACACACACACACACACACACACACACACACACACACACACGACCAAGGCCATTAGGAGGGTTTTATTTGTGTTTCAAGTTTAGGTTCGTGGAGTCAAGTTTTACCTCCTTTGCATATTTCCCTGAGACCCCTCAACCATGGCTTGCCGTCGGTTCTTTTACTTCCTGTTGTGAATTTCCTCCCCAGATTTATTCTCCTGTCCCTAAAAATATCTATCCCACATTACTTATTCACTCCATAATGCATACCATTCTAAAGACAACAATTTCACCAATAAACTGTTATTCTAATGAATAATTCATGCAGCCTCCATGCTCCTGACACAAACAAATATACTTTCAAATGGGTTGTGTGTGGCTCTATTTCAGTCTACAGTCCATTTAGGGAAAAAAACAACACAAAAACCCAACCTTAATATATTTTAAAGGTCTTGTGATGTTCCTGTCTTGAGTGAACTCTATAGGGAATTAATTCCAATAGTTTAATTAAAAGCAAGAAACCGGGGCACTGAAACACAACTAGATTTAGATAGATCTAGATAGAGTTTTGTAACAGTGACAGAAAGGTTTAGCTGTAGAGGAAGTACAGGACAAAGTATCCAGCATTTCCAGGTAGAAAAATGTAGAATTCTAGGCTAATAAGAAGGCAATGCCAATCATTGATAGACAGATAGAGATCTATATAGCTAGATAAATCTTGGCCTATAGATGTAGCAACGATACCATGCTTCTGTGAGATTCTAATCATTATGGCAAGGGCTTTGTAGGGTTTTTAACCTTGACACAGTTGATATTCGGGGTCAGATCATTCTTCCTTGGGGAGTAAAGAATGGTCCATCTGTTTGTAGGACCTTGAAGATGATCCCTGGCTGGTCTTTACCAACTGATCCAACCCACAAGTACCTACTTGCCTCTCAGTGACCGGCCAAAAGTACCTCCAGGCACGCCACAGTCCTCTGTGGATAGAGTACCCTCCGTGGTAGTATCTTCATCATACGCTTACAAGGAGAGGCATCCATGGTCCCCTTTTACAAATGAAGAGTCCAAGCTCAGGGTGAAAGGTGGAACTAGGGTTTGGTGGTACAGATTCTGGTTTTCCCTTCACTGCCGAGGTTATTTTCTTGCCGTTGACAAGCCGAGAGCATCTCTTCCTTCACCTCCTTCCCTCTCTTGGATAACCATTTTCAGTTTGAGACTATATAATTGACATGGTTAATATCTGAGCTGATGTGCCCTGGATAATGAATATTCTTCTTGTGTGTTGGTTTTATGCAGAGATGGCTTTGAATTCCCCATATCCCTTGTATAGAAAGGTGAGCATATGTGAGAGAAGCAGTCATTATTTAAACCACGGCCATAATCATGACTTTCTTGTCATCCTATCACCCATCGCCGTTGATGGAAAGACTCTCAGTCCTGGGTAGAAGGACATGCCTGGATTCCTGGTTTAATTTCTGTGTGGGAGTGGTACCTCCGTGGGATACCCATCAGTACTGTGCACGGTGCTTAAGGTTGGCCTGGTTTTTGTCTTCCTCTTGGACCTGGAGGTCACACACAGCTGGTTGTCTGAGTCCTGGGATGATAGTCTCGAGAAAGTCTGTAGCTTGCTGACATGATCCTGAAGCGTCTCCTCAACTCCAGGTGACCTGACCCCACAGCCGACCAAAATCTAAAGAGTCCCAGTTCTGTCCCCACCGGACCCGGGGGTCTGACTTGACTCAGCTCCCTTTGGTCCATTGATCCTAACATACTCTCTTCCCTTTTGCTTCAGTTCCTTGCTGACTCTCCATGTGAATGGCTTCTTCATTTCTGTTTCTCTCTTGCTTGGGGTCAGTCCATCCCAGTATTTTGTTTGTTTGTTTGTTTGTTTTTCTTTTTCTGGGATTCCCTCCTCCTCTCGGTGAGCACACAGGGCCTCACGGGACACGGGGACCGTTGCCCACAAAGGATGGCTGGACCACTGTTCAAGGCAAAAGCCACTGAGATTCTCTTCCCAGGGTCTGGTTCTCTAGGAAGTACGATGCAGGCGGGGTAAGCAGTTTAAACTCTTTAAAACCTGCGTTGGTAAAGGATCCAAAGTCGCCTCCCCGCTACCACCGGTGTCAGTTTCTCACGACATTGTTCGGTTTCTGATTGCTTTATGTACGGGCGCCTGGTTTCCCCGACCAGCTTTCGAGGATTATAAAAAGAAATGTCTCCTTTCAGAGTGGGATCATTAATGTGCTACAGAATTCATCCCAACAGATAAGACCCGTAGCCTGGTGGCTGCCTTTCTATTCAGAACCTAATGTTCTCTTTACGTTCTAAACCCTGGTGTCTTTATCAGTAAGAAGGCAAGAAGCCATTTCCATTTTACTTGGCCATCGTGCGGGGATCGTTGCGAATGGGTCGCTTTCTATGGTGAGCCATCGCTAGGGTTTCCTGAGCAGCTAAGCTTCAGCACCGTAATAACTCACGATGAATCTGTCTGCACGCTGCGCTGAAGTGATGGGGTCCTTTGGATGTTGGCTGTGGCAATGTCTTTGTGTGTGTGTGTCTGTCTGTAAGATTGTGTTTATCATATAGCCGAAAGCGGAGGCCCACCTCCAATGATGAGCACCACTTAACAGAGAATAGGACCCTTCCCACACCCAGGTTGTGTTACAATGGAGAGAGACCAGGTGCTGGTTTTCCGTTTTCCCATGGTGCGTAGGGATTGTCTATTCAGAACTGTCTTCGTGTGCTCTTTCATTTGTGTACCCTTCCTCTAAGAAAGCATCCAAGTTAGGTATCACGAACCACCTTTTATGTCTAGATGTCTGTATTCCAGAATCAGAATGTGTTGGTATGAGCCACTAATTCTGTTTTCCTCATTTTTTAACCTCAGATCCACTCACCCCACAGTGCATTTCCCATCCTGAACTCATCCCTGCCCCCCCTCCCCTGGGCCTTCCTCCCCACCAAAAAAAAAAGTCTCTTCTGGCTGTAGGAAAGGCTGCTTGCCTTCCTAGATGGCCAGGCAGCTTCTCTTCTTTATTGCCTGGTGCCATGCACATTTTCCTAATAAATTAGACAATAAAAGTACCTCTTCCCACAGGTGTGTTTATTATAGTAGAGAGGAAGCTGTTCTTCCCGCCTTGGCACTGGTGGGGAAATACCTGCTCTTCTCAGTCCCCCAGGGTGCCCTTTGATCCCCAACCTTTTATCAGCAAATCTGAAGTGTTACCTTCTGCAAATTAGCACCACCTCCTGAGACAGTGTGCCAAGTTCCAGTCAAGGTAATTAGCATTCCTCTTCTTTCCTTAACTGGAGCAGGGGAGAGAAGAGGGGAGAGACAGAGACAGAGAGAGACTGAGACAGACATAGAGAGACAGAGACAGACAGAGACAGATACAGACAGAAAGACAGAGAAACAGGGACAGATGTAGAGAGGAGAAGGGAGGAGGGGGAGAAGGAGGGAGAGGGAAACAAAAAGAGAGGGAGAGAAGGGCAGAGATACTGAGAGAGATAGGAAGTGAGAGACAGTGATAGACAATGAGAGAGAGGAAAAAAGAGGAACACAGATGGATATAGAGAGTCGAAGAAAGGAGGACAGAGAGAGAGAGAGAGAGAGAGCCCCACATGACGGTGTTGTATACACATCTTGCCAGTTTCTGCCAGCAGTAACTGCAAGGTTAGAGGCAGGAGACGGACAAGGATCTCCACCCAGCCGGGTGTTCACCTTCCTGGAGCTGAAGTGGCGGAAATGAAATTTTCACTCTGGGCTTTTTCAAAGGAAAGGTTGGCTTCTGGAGGTGGAGTTAAACAGCCACCTTGGAGCCTTCTACAGGGCCGGCTTAGCTAACACAGGGAGATAATTACCTGCCTTTGCTTAAGACTGACCTGCCAGGGAGCGCCAGCGCAAGGGACTCGCACATCCCACAGCAGTTGTTTTTCAAAAGTATATGCTGAGATTCCTATGGTTTGAATTCTGGGCAGAAATCAAAGCAACGGCAGCATTTGCTCATCAGTTGGCTCCAGGGTGAATTTGTTTGCTCGTATAACTGGATTGTTTAAAATATTTTTATATGTAAAATATCTTTAATTATTAAAATTTTCTTTGGGGTTGAAAAATCATTGCCAATAAGCTGATGAAAACTGCCAAGTACGGATTTTTCTTTGGGATTTAGCAACAGGTAAAATGGTTTCATAACAGCAAATGGAAAAGCCGTGCACTACAAATCAACACCAGTTCTCGGTAGCATAGATACAATTACATGTCAACACAGCCTTGTATTTGAATAATTACAGTAAAACTACACAATTATTTTATTAACACGAAAAGTAAAAATATCATGCTCCTGCCGATTTTTATTTCAGATTGCAACATTGGTGATGAAAATTTAGTCAAACCAAGCCTGCCTGTAGAGATAGGTATTGTGGCGAAGCCTGGTAGCTCATGCCTGTAATTCCAGCTACATGGGAAGTGGAGGTAGGAAGATCTTGGAAACAAAATAAAAGATGTGGAGACGTTCTCACACAGAACAAGTTGGAGGTGGTAGTTCACCTCTGTGATACCATCTCTGTGAGGAGTCCAGGTAGGAGGATCACGGAGTGAGGCCAATTGGGGCAAAGAACAGAAACAAAAGAGTGAGGTTTTATCTCAAAGAACAAGCTGGATGTGGTGCCTGTAATTCCAACTACAAACCTTGGTCATACCCTGAGGTATGCCCAGGCAAAAGTGAGACCCTATGTGGAAAAATATATAATAACTCAAAGTAAAGGAGGCTAGGAACCCACTCTGTCGAGTGGTAGAGTTCTACTAAGCAGAGGCCTTGAGTTCAAGCCCCAGTCAGTACTGCAAAAAGAAAAGAGAGAGGAAGGAAGTAAAGGAGGAAAAGAGATGGGAAAGGAAGACAAGAAAGAGAAGAGAAAGAAAGGAACTAAGAGAGGAAGGAAGAGAAGGAAGAAGGAAGAAAGGAAGCAAGAAAAAGAAAGGGAAGGAAAGAAAAGAGGAAAAGGAAGGGAGGGAGGGAGGAAGGAAGGAAGCAAGGAAGGAAGGAAGGAAGAGAGGAAGGAAGGAAGGAAGGATGGATTATTGTAAGGGATTGTAGCAAAGGCACTCCAAACCCCGTTCACTTGCATGTTATTAAACAGCATCCAGAAACAACTGGGTATATCTATGCGAATTGCTTTGGCAAAGATCATACTTGGTTTCCAACGTTTTGTGCAAAATTGTGCCCAATTTAACTAGCAATATATGTATGTATTTTTTTCTCCCAGAAGCCATTTTGTCTCTTCTCCTTCTTGCTTCTTCCCATGCCCATTAGCATTTGTCAATTCAATTACAGTACTGTGTCCTATTTTTACACATTGACTGCAATTTCCAGAAACACTGGGGAAGGAGCAATAAAGATATTAGAAGGTGGTAGTTAAGACTGAGAACGGCTCCGGGAGGGCAGGACAAATTTAGGACGTTTTCTATTTTAATCATCTATAAAGGAACAGATTCCATACACCCATCTCCAGTTAAATCCCGCTTACAGCCCAGAGCATCATAAAATTGGGTAAAGTAATATTCTTTAGCACAGTGTCATAACTATTATATGGTACAAGTTAAATAACATCATATACACTGGTTTCTCGGGGAGTAGAGGGGAAGAGCAAAGTGTTTTTCATCCTGGGTCACATTCAGGAAGGAAAGGAAAGACAAATCGTCAGATCTTCTCCCAAGATGGTTCCAAGGTGCTGAACTTGGTGCTGGTGATTGGGCTCCCACTGTGAGCATTTTCTTTGTGTTAGGAGTTGGGTGGCAAATGGAGTCGACTGGTCATGTTCCACACACGTGTAAGTACATACTTACACTTTCCAAAGCCTGCTTTCCCTTCCAGGAGTCAAGTTGACTCAGCTTCTCATGTTCAAATGGAGGGAGGCCATTTCTATTATGCATGGTAGAAATTCCATTCGGACTGGGTTTTAAATAGGGATAAGGGTGTGTGTTTCTTAGGCCATGCCAAAAAACAAAACAAAAAAAAAATGCAGCTGGTAATCAGTCAGATGATAGAAAAGCTTTCTGTCTCTCATGTGTCCATATGCTCATCTTGTTCTCTTCTGGGAGCGATGAGCTTCTTCTACCAGCCTGAAGGAAAGAAACAACTATCCGTGATTTTTTTTTTTTTCGGTTATAGGGCTTGAACTCTGGGTCTGGGCGCTGTCCATTAGCTCTTCAGCTCAAGGTGAGTTCTCTACCACTTGAGCCACAGCACCATTTCTGGTTTTCTGGTGGTTAATGGATGATGAGAGTCTCACGGACTTTCCTGCCCCAGCTGGCTTTGAACCGCAATCCTCAGATCTCAGCCTCCTGGGTAGCTAGGATGTTAGGATTATAGGTGTGAGCCACCAGCGCCTAGCCTGTCTGGGATTTGTATCCTCACAAGCCAATCCTGCCAGTTGCTCATTCTACTCAAGATGAACCTGAGCTTTAGATATGAGCCTAGAGTCTTCTAGGAAGGGGTAGACAAACACTGTGTTTTCTCCCATGGTTTCCCATGTGTGTCCATATCATACATGTCCCCTCTTGACCAAGTTCACGTGACTGTGAGGAATGCGATCCTATTTCTCACCGTGACTACTGCAGGGGCATAATGGGGTCCCAGCTATTCACGGCGACCCCATGCTCCTCATCAACATTTTGTTCTAGAAGTCAGCCCCAAAGCCTCCCCACCTCCCTGCCCCTCCGGTGTGACCATCTGGGTGCATTGTCCCCTCTTTCCAGTTGTGTGCATCCGATGTAGAGTCCGGAAGCCCCACAGGGCCCCATCACGTGGCTGTCTGAGGTGGCTGCTGCCTGCCACCCTGTCATAGGCCTTCCTTCTTTTATCCTCTGACAAAGGGAAGCCATTTACAGCGGGCCCCTGCACGTGTCTCTTGGCTGGGTGGCAGTCATCTGAGCTTGCCAGGAAAAGGTCACTCTGTAGAGATGCTGGGAGGATTGGAGAGTCGCACACTCACCCCCTGAGCGAACATGGGGCTCGGAGAAACAGACACGTGTTCCTTTGTTGCTCGAGTTTTCAACCCTTGAGAGGCCTGAACAAGACGATAAGGATCCCTGCGGGTGGCTGGTTAGCCCCCGCCGAGGTCCGCTTCGGTCCACTTCGCACATTCCACGCTGGGCCTTGACCATCAGCAGAGCTTTGGTGAACTCAGCTATAAAATAGGATTAAAAATAAGAAGATGACACGTGGTTCTTCAGATCCTGGACAGGATCAAGCGAGACAGCGCAAGCATGTAGAAGGCTTCGCGTCCTTCGGCGTTTCTTCGGCCTCCTCACTTTTGTGTTGCGTTTGGACTTTATGGCCTGGGTACGTGGGGGAAAGCTGAGCGTCCTTTAGACGTGTCTAACTGGAATCGAACCACGGTTGCACTAGTTGCTCGTCCATGCAATAGTCATTTGTGCACGACTTACTGCGTGTTCAAGAGGGCGCTGTAGTGTAGTCAGGCAACTCTGGCCCTCAGGAAAGCCTGGTCTTACACCTGCTTCTGTACGGGCAGTTTTATCTGCACGTATTTCTGTTGCCTGGGGCTGCATATGTTTCTCCTGCAGTAGCAGAGTTTGACAGTGTGACAAAGGGTGCATGGCCCACAAAGACCACACGATTTACCACTGGGCTCTTTGCAGAAAAAGCTTCTGTGTCTTGTTCCAGTCATGCTGAGAATAAAACAGCCAACACAGGAAGGCACTAGTCTGAGCCTCATGGGAGTGAGGAGGAGACAGACATGACCCTGATCAATTAGTATCTATGGTGATAAGTATAATGGAAACACAACGAATGTAAGAGGAGAAGGAAAATGCATAACAATAGGGAGATTTTTTTAAATAAAAAAATCCCACTTTTCTAGTTCAATGCCTCCGACCTCAGCCAAGTGTGGTGGCTTATGCCTGTAATCTCAACTGACTCAAGATGCAGAGGGAGAAGGATGGTGAATTCAAGTCCAGCTAGACAAAATTAAGTGAGGGATAATATCTCAAAAAGTCAAACGTAGAGCTAGAGGCATAGCTCAAACAACAGAGTAATCTACCAGCATGAAGGTGGCCCTGGGTTCAATTCCTTAGTACTGAAAATACATGTATGGATGGATGGAGAGAGAGAGAGAGGAAGAGAGAGAGATGGGCAGATAGATAGATAACTAAAGTACCTTTAATCTCAGGTTTAAATTTCAAAGTGTCTGTTGAGTAATTTATTTACAAAGTAATACCAAATTAAAAAGAAACACTTATGTCCAACACAGTCTCCTTTGGGATCACGTGAAAACAAGGTAGGGTGGCAAATACATTGAAACATGGTGGTTTGGAGAGCCCTCGAGTAAAGTTATTCACGACTGAGCCATTGCCCTCTTGTTGGCTGGTGACTTTAATAGCCCCGAGTCGATGAACTGTCAGGAGAGACCCACTACTTCAGTGGAAGAGGAGCTGTGTCTGTGGCCCTCTCCCAGCCTGATTACCTGCAGACAGGACCAAACACATCAATGGCACCAACAAAGCAGAAGCCCTTGGGGCCTCAAGAGCTGAGGGTTTGTGAGGTCTCCTACCTTGCGTCTCATTTGAGATTCCCTCCCCTTCCCCCCACCCCCCAAGATTTCTAGGTTGCATGGTGTGAGTGCTGCGATCCAAGAAAATTGCATTATTAACTAGATTGCACTGGGAAACCTGGAGCTCCGGCAGAAATTCTGGTGCAAGGGTTTTGTAAACTGCATCTGTGAAGAGCCAGTTTATAAATATTTTAGATTTTCCAGGCCTTATGATCTCTACTGCAACCATCTATACCTCTTTGCTTGCAGCTACAAACACAGCCACGGGCAGTGCCAAAAACACAAAACAAACAAAAAAACCACAAAGGTGTGTGTGTGTGGAGGGGGGAACATGGCTGTGTTTCAATAAAACTTTATTTATAAAAAGTAGACAGGAGCCCCTGGCTCCTGGTCTGGCCCTCCTATTCTGGCGTAGTTATTTCCTTTTCCGGGTTTGCTCAGGGGACTGGGTGGGAATGCTGGATCGCTCACATCAATGCTTTGGCTCTTCCCCTCTGATCGGTGGAGTCAGAAGGCTCTGGGGTTCAAGCCAGCCGTGTGCTCTTGAACCACAGCTCCACAGAGGGCGGCTCTCAGGGGACCCTGCTGTTCAAATCTCCTCCCTCTCCATGACAGCGGAACCAAATGGTGGGGCTCTGGTGTCTCACTCCTGAAGAGGGAGGACCACAGTGTGAGGCCAGACTGGGTAGAAACGTTCATGAGACCCTTTCTTCATCAGTGGCTGGGTAGAGTGCTGTGACAGAAGGCCTGACATGGGTGAATCACAATGGCCCAGGCAGGAGATTAAGATACTATCTCAAAAACAACTAGTACCAGGCTGGGTGCCCAGTGGTTCACACCTGTAATCCAGGCTATAGGAGATTCAGATCTGAGGACTGAGGTTCAGAGCCAGCCTGGTCAGGAAAGTCTGGGAGTGGTAGAGGGTTACCCTTGAACATGAAAACTCAGAGATCGGGCCCATGCCCCTGTGTTCAAGGCCCCAGGACGGATACAAAAATGAAATAAGATCAAGTGACCAGCACCGGAAAAAGGGCTGGAAGCCTGGCTCAGCCACAGAGCACCTGTCTAGCAAGCACCAGTCCCTGAGTTCAAATCCCATGCTGATCCTTGGTCTGAGTGAATCCCTAGTCTGTTGGTGCTCTGTGTATCAGATTCGAGATTCAGTCTGACAGAAGCACTGTCCAGGTGGACCCTCCGTGTCCACATCCTGCAGTCTTCTTCTCTGCTGTGGCTGAGAAAGCCCGACCGGGTCAGGTCTCGTCACCGTGACTGAGTGAATGGGTCATGCGGTCCTGACCAGCCATCTTCTCCCACCCCCTCGGGAGCAGGGAGCCAAGGGACTCCAGTAAACTCTCCATGTGGCCGCACCCACTGGTTAATGGATTCAATCGACTCCTCGATAGATTGGCTGTCAGGCTGTTTCTAACCAATGGAGAGCCTGTCACTGTTGGCAGTCCTAGAGTTGAGCCAGTTCCCCACCATGGGTAGAAATATGCAAGAAGAAAGCCACCCCTGGGCTCAGGATCTGTGACGTCTAACTACATTCTAGGGTAGTATTGGAGGACAAAGTGGCCAGCCCTCCTATCACCCCCATGCCCCAGGATGCATTTCTGCCCCCCATCCCTCAAGGGGCCTTTGTCCCAGCCGTGGGTGCTGGGACCACCCAGCCAGCCTGGCATGCATGGCCCTCCCCTCCTTCCAGAAGTTACACCCTGGCCATCACTTCCCTAGACGAGTCCCCGTGGGGTTCATCTTGGTGGCTTTGATGAACAAGGCCCCAACTCATAATCCCGCCCCTCTGTGTTGATGGTGGACGGTGTTGGCTCATTATATTCTTTCTTCCGAGGTGGCACATATGGCGGGTGATAAACTCACTAATAAAGCTGCCACATGGAAGATAGTTCTGCTTTTATTTTTATGGCTGTTGCCTTAATCTCACACATAATTAACGTACAAGGTTCAACTTGACTTTTTTGGTCAGCTTCCTAGTTTATTTGACGCGTGCCCCGGTGTTCTTTTTTTTTTTATTATTATTATTTATTTAGGAGAAAGGAGGGGAGGTAGGGCATGGGATAAGCACCATAGCTTTTGATCTGCAAGGAAGGGTGCTCTATCGGAGTTTCGCTTATTTATTCGGGGAGTGAAGACGTTTAAATTATCCTCGCTTTCAGCATTCCTTTCCCTCGAACATGTCCAGGGCCATTCTGTGGGGTCTAGTGCCTAGCTTCCACGTACTGTCTCTCTCTACCGAGGGAAAAACACAGCCCCGAGACGCCTTTCCTCTGGAGAAATTCTGTCCTCCGCCTTCCATCCCTCTCCATGATTTGCTTTGTCGTCTCCACCATTTGTCTGGCTCCCTCTTGAATTGATTTGCGATTCACCAAAAAATCTGTGGGAGAACTCGCCAAGCTGCAGACCAATTAATTACGTTTGCTGTTGGAGCTGTCTGTCAGGCAGCCGGCCCGCCATTTGGCCTGGCGGTATATGTTTACTGGCACCTACGATTTGCTTTTGTTTTTCCTAAGCGCCAAGCTGACCACACCACCGTGCCGCTGGGGGTGGGGGGAGGGAGAGGGGGATGCACAGCCACGGTAAAATTCGTGAGAGGAGGGACCGGAGCAAGCCCAGAGTTGTCCTTCATTGGTGTGTGCTAGAGTCTGAAAAAGAGAAATAAAGTCTTCATTTCCCCAGATAGGTGGCATGCTTCCCTTCCAGGAAGTCCCACGTTTTTACCCTCATCCGTACCAATTTCCACAGGGAGAATTGGCTATTTTCTTCTTTATGGCACTAAAATGGCAGTGGAATAGTAATCGTATTCAAACAATGGCTACCATGCATAAAGCACTCGCCGTATTTCGGTCTTTTTTTTTGTATGGGCTTTACATTAATCCCTTAGGAGATTCTATAAGGAAGACACTATTATTCTTTGCTCTCAATCTCTTTCTCTCTGTCTCTCTCTCTTTCTCTCTGTCTCTGTCTCTCTGTCTCTGTCTCTGTCTCTCTCTCACCTTCAGACAGGTTCTCAGAGAGGTTAAGCAAGTTTCTGAAACCACACAGCCAGGAAGGAAACCCAGTCTCTTTTAGAAATCTGCTTTCTAACCATGGGATACTTTTTCTCATCAGATGTAGGGCAAAGGCCTTGGCTAAGGCTTGCATCTGATAAAGGCCCTTGTCAGAAAGCCAGCTCGGGCTGTGTTTATGCGCTGGTATTGACTTACCTGGTTAGGGTGCTTTGATTTTATTGGGTAGTACTTTACTGGCTGATAGATGGGTGACATGAGGTACGGAGACACTGTTTTGTTCTCTTCGCTGTAAAAGGTGAGATGACTCCCTGTGGTGTTGGAAAAGATTGCAAGAGATTTACTTGGGGGAAATCATCTTCCTCCCACACTCCCCTGCTCCCTCTGCTTCTACTGTGAGTTATTATGATGTATAAAGAAAGAAAGCCAGAACATTTGCTTCAAGGTGAAAATATTTAGGCAAAATATTACCATAGGGAAAGTTTATTTTAAGCATCAAGGTTAAGAAAGAAACATGTCAATTCTAGGATCTGATGTTTCAAACCTCATTTGCCATGCTAGAAAACATTGGGTTGGCAAGCTTTCTCTCTCTCTCTCTCTTTTTCTCTCTCTCTCTTCTCCTTCCTTCCTTCCTTCCTTCCTTCCTTCCTTCCTTCCTTCCTTCCTTCCTTCCTTCCTTCCTTCCTTCCTTCCTTCCTTCCTTCCTTCCTTCTTTCCTTCCTTCCTTCCTTCCTTCCTTGCTTCCCTCCCTCCCTTCCTCCCTCCATCTCTCTCTCTCTCTCTCTCTCCTCTTTCTCTCTTTCTTTCTTTATTTTTTTGGGGTCCGGTCGTGAGGCCTGAACTCTGGGCCTGGGCACTGTCCCTCAGCTCTTCAGCTCAAGACTAGCCTCTACCACTTGAGCCACAGCGCCACTTCCGGCTTTTTTCTTTTTGCTTATGTGCTGCTGAGGAATCGAACCCAGGGCCTCAGGCATGCAAGGCACGCGCTCCACCACTGAGCCATTTTCCCAGCCCCTCTTTCGTTCTTATAAAAGATAATAAATGGGTTTATGGACCCTCTGATTTCTGTCATAAGAACTCAACTCCACAGAGGTACAACAAAAACATTCACAGACCATACAGAAACAAATCTGTGTGTGTGTGTGTGTGTGTGTGTGTGAGTGTGTGTGTGTGTGTTTAGGGATGAGGTACAACTTTACCTTGCATAAACAACCAATGGGAGAGATGTGGTGCACAGACCAGAGTTCACTGGCTTCCTTCTGTGGATGAATGCATAGTGGGTTGGGGGTGGGACCTGGTCTTTTTCTGGCCCTATCACTTGGCAGGTTATTGGCTGGGTCTTGTGATCTATTGTCTTTGAGCCTCTCAGACCACAGCCTCCCCAAAGGCTAAGGTAGAAAATGGGTTGCCATGAGAAAAAAAAATCATAAAGACCAGAAATGAATAAATGACATGCAGATTTCAATGCAAGCAATTCCACCTTCTTCCCTGCCTCTCTGGACAGTGTTGTTCTGTGTCTTCCTGCATTCCGGTTCTTTTGTTAGGAAGTGCTAGAGGTTGGTTCACTATCATGGCAGTTAGAATTGTTTTGTATTTTGGTTAGGCTGGTGTTATTTAGAAAATCACCCACTCCTTTCCAAGGGAGAGCTTTCTGAATGGCTGCATGTGGACTGGCACTTGAAGAGATCATTAAGACAGTTCTGTGCTATCAATAGATAGCAGAAAGGAACCAGCATAGTGACTCACACGTATAATCCCAGCTACTAGGGAGACAGACATCAAGAAGATGATGATTGGGGAAGGTGGCTCAGTGGTAGAGCGCTTGCCTTGCATGCCTGAGGCCCTGAGTTCGATTCCTCAGCACCACATAAACAAAAAAAGAGAAAAAAGCCGGAAGTGGCGCTGTGGCTCAAGTGGTAGAGTGCTAGCCTTGAGCTGAAGAGCTGAGGGACAGCGGCCAGGTCCAGAGTTCAGACCCCACGACTGGACCCTCCCCCCAAAAAAGAGAAGATTCTGATTCAAGGATGGCCGGGACAAAAAGTGGGTGAGATCCAAGCTAGGGTGGTGGGTGCAGGCATATAATCCCAGTGATGTGGGAGGCATAATAGGAAGTATTTGTGTCCAAGGCTAGCCCTGAGTAAAAGGGTACGCACGACCCTATCAAAAAAAAAGTAACTCAAGCCAAAAAGAATGGAGGCTTGACTCAGATGGTCGAACACCTGCCCAGGAAGCCCCAAGTTCAGATCCTTGTACAGTTTAAAAAAAAACCAATAATGTAGGTATATGTGTATTTGGGAAGAGTCTGTTCCTTTGGAACAGAGTTAGTGAATGAGCATGCTACCATTTCCCCTTCAGACAATGTGCATGATGCACATCGAAGGATGATTGCAATCTGGTAAGCTACACAAAGCGTGGTGGGTGTGTTTGGACCCATTCCTTTGTCAGTGCCATGGGTTTGTTCTTGTCTCACAGATGGGCCTTTTGGGGGGATACCTTTGACATAGATAATGAATTCTGAGGGGCAGAGACCTGGGGAATGACCTCAGATCACGGGTGAGGCAGGGTGGCCATCTTATTCTGGTATCTCAGACATCCATGTTCTCCTGTAAGCAGAATGATGAGGTCACAAATCACCATGAAATTATGTATCTACATACATATATCCCGTCTGCCTGTGATCCTTCTCTCCTGGCGCGTTTGTCCTCCCTTTGAAAGCAGAAGGGCGCCTTCCCAAGGCTTGTTCTGCATGTTTTGGTTTCGTCTTGTTTTTCTTCACTCTGGTTATTTCATGGTGAGCCGTGCCCTAGCAATGGGGTAGGAGAGAGCCCTACTGCTTCCTTCTTGCCAAGAACAGAAATCACCTTCATGGAGCAGAAAGGGGAAATTGGGTTAATGAAAGTATTCCGTAGGTCGCAAATGGTAGCGACCCAAGAGGAGATGTGCGCTAGCAGGGACCAGAAGGGCGTCAGCACCATGGACAGCGGCCTCCGCTCCCATCTAACCCTCTCCTCCAACTGGGGACATCCTCCTTCTCTAGTGGCCTCCATGATCCACTCATTCTGGGGTCCTGTGCGTTAATTTAGCTCACGTGCTGTTTCCTCCCGAAAGTCTTCCCTGGCTGCAAAGATCATGTGTCTTGATAAGCAGATCACCTTCTTTGGTGATCTTCCATGTGTCTTCCCAGAGAATCTGAACTTCTTGCCATCCAGGACATATTTAGGACAATGCCTGGCACATGCTGGATGCAGAGGGACTTCTGTTTGTTTGTTTGTTTCTGGTAAGCACAAGTACATATACCTCGAAAGAGAAAGAACTGAATAGGCTCAGCTGGAAAGCGTGGGCCTCGTTGGGTCCTTGGAGACCTCATCAATGGAGGCCCACTGATGGAGGCCCTCAGATGCTTCTCATGGCTATTCTTGAAGAGACTTAACTTGGAAGGAAAGGAAGCCATGGACTGAGGGGATATAATTCCCACGGAAGAGCATGCTATGCTGCTGAGCTAGTGAGCGAGTGAACAGAAAGAGATTCGTGAGGAAAGGGTCAGCTCACATCTGACCAAAGAAAAGGGGATACTTTTTCTTTTATTCTGACTGGAGTTTTATCCTTCAAGATTCTGGGAACCGTGGAACCAAAGTCTGTGTGTCTGTTGATTGTTGGATGGATTGATTGATGGTTGATTGGTTGTTGTTACATAGTGAAAACGTCACAGCGTTGCTATGAACTTCCTTTGCAGCAGATACTTTTTGCTTCTTTCTACTTCATTTCTCCTTTTGCTTCACCAATAATCCTAAACAAATTCCCTCTCTCTCAGAGAGAGAGAGAGAGAGAGAGAGAGAGAGAGAGAGAGGGAGAGAGAGAGATGATCTATTGATTCGCAAGCTCCCAGAACTCTGCATTAATGATCTCCTGGGGTCTTGAAGCAGGAAGAAATGCTCAGGAAACAAGGCCAAATGCGAAGGCTCTCGGAGAGGAAATCACAGAATAGCTGACTCGGCACAGAGTGCTCACAGAGAGCTCTGTGTCTGTGCGAACAAACCTGACAAAGCTTCAGTGGGGGTGGGGGGACTCTCCTCCGTCTCCTTTCCTTTCGGTTTAATTCAGCAAGAACACGTCTTGCACCTGCTGGTCGGCGTGGTTTTTAAAACCCAAATGATATCAGGTCCCTCTTGTCTTGGATCTTCTGTTCTAATTGGGAGAATCATATTCTTTTTTTGTAAAAAAATGATACAGAACGAGAAAGCTGGTTAATAATGCAGATAGCATTTCTGACGATGCCGATGATGTCAAGAAGAGAGCAATCCGAGGCACATGAACGGAAATGGCTAGCTAGCGGTAGGACAGGTCGCCAGAGGGGGACGTGAAGTCCTGGGAAGGAAGGCAGGATAGAGGAGAGGGAGGGCGGGGAGCAGAGGCCTGAGGTCCCCAGGTAGAGCCATGGGCTGGGCAAGCTAGAAGAGCAAAGGCATCCTGGGCTGGAACAACTCCAAGAACAATGGGGGAGAGGAGGCAGGTTGAGATTCTTGGCTGGTGGTTTGAGCCTCTTCCAGCGCCTCAGGGCATTAGGGTGTCATGGGGGGGGGACCAAAGAGAAAAAGATAGCATCGAAATGACACTTGGAGGTGTCTGGGACCGAAGAGAGAAGGAATAGAGGCTGAGGAGAGACCTCAGATCTCCACAGCAGCTGGCAGGGAGAGGGTGGTGGTGATGGCGGCCATCCGGCTGTGTGACGCTGTCCTCTGTACCTCTGCACGGTGCCTGGTTTCTCTTAAAAGCTTTTTGTCTTAGCTGGGTACCGGAGGCTCACACCTGTCAACCTAGCTACTCAGAACGCTGAGAGCTGAGGATCACGGTTCAAAGCCAGCCTGGGTAGAAAAGTCTGTGAGACTCTTATCTCCAACGAACCACTAGAAAACCAGAAGTGGCGCTGTGGCTCACGCGGTAGAGTGCTCGCCTTGAGTTGAAGAGCCCAGGGATAGTCCCCAAGGCCCAGAGTTCAAGCCCCAGGAATGACCAAAAATAAATAAATAATAGCATTTTTTCCTTATGGTTACTTGTATCCCCAGCTCATGGTGACAACTTAAATAAACCAACTGTGCTGCCCAGAAAACATTACCTAAATGTGGCACTTTCCTGTAATCTCAGCAGGAATCTGAGGCAGAGTGGATTGAGGGTTCAAGATCAGCCTGGGTGACAATAGCTAGACCTTGTTTCAAAAACAAACACCTGTTTCCTTTAGCAAACATGGAGTGACCAAGAATCTTACAAGGTAACCAACAAGATGAACAAAAACAACAACAACCCAAACACATAGCAAGCCCGTGGTAGAACTATGAAATATGAACCCTCTCCCCGCAACCCCCCATCCAATGAAGCGCGCTGGGAACTTTGGAAGAAGAATTTGGCCACGTGGAGTTAGAGAAAGAGCCTGATCTTTCACCATCAGGACCATATTGGTTCTGAATGTTACCACTTCACATGTCACTTCAAACTTACACAGCACGAGCTCCAAGCGTAAGTGCGTTGAAGTAATAGAAATGCATAATTCTATTGATATTCGGTCATAATTGCTACTTAACAATAAGCAGAAGTAATGTTTACTGGATGCCAGAAGAGCGTTGGATACTTTTCAGTCACTTCCTTTGAGGTATTAAACCCAACACGTGATTTACATATGAATGCCCCATTCTGAGGATAAGGGAATTGAGCGTTCGATTAAGTAATCTATTTGAAATTATCCAATGAGGAGAAACCTGTCTGCCCAGTTTATCTCATTTAATCCCCCCTCCTAGCCATGGATATTATGGGATAGAGTGGGGGGGGGCACTTGATAGAAGACTGGCCCCACAGGAGGTGTTGGGTAATTTTTACATGCTAGCTTTCTTTGTAGATTTCAAATATTTATGGCCGCGGAATTATATCCCGAGGAACGTAAATGGCTGGAGGTGTCTGCGTGCCGTTTTCCTCTTAATGATTTCACCATGCTTGGGTTTCATCTCAGAAGGCCGGCCATGAGGGTTAGGACAGGTAATTTCTTTAATGCAAGTTGACAGAGATAGATTTCCGAGAAGGCTTTTTATCTGCAAAGCAACAAGACTGGATTAGAGCTCTCTGGGACTGGTGCCTTGATTATATTAAGTGCTAATAATTCCCATGATAATAACACAGACCATCTGCGATAACATGGGTGCCACCCTGACCGGGTGGAATGTACCCTGTTTACAAGACTCCCTTCCACTTCCACGACACCTTGAGAAAAATTTTAGCCTGATATTTTTGTCTCCGAATCCTGAATTCATTTGGTCCTCAGAGATAGACGGTTGTTATGCAATTTATCTTTCAGATGTACTTGTTATTTTTTTTCCCTCTCTCTCGCCCTCCTATCCCAGAAGTGTTAAGCAGTCTGCACAAATGTCAAGATATTGAATTCCTTTTGCGATGCTGAAGTTCTTTAACCAGGCAGGCGAGGATCTGAGCATCCCTTCAGCTCCTCAGGTACTTGATGAGCAAGAGTGATTCGGTTCTGTGACATTTCATCCCAGATAACAGCCACCCTAATCTCTTCCTGAGCAAAGATTCAAAGGCTGGCGGTGACTCACGGCCTGGGGTTTTTCTCTCCTCTCTGTTGCAGTTCTGTGTGTCAGCTTTGTGACACACTGATGAACCGGAGAGATGAAGACGAGCTAGATATTTGGGCTCAGGTTTCTGTGATACCCCTAGAAAACACCAGCGCTGTGATGCCACAGATGATCTTGTTGGCTCATCCTCTTGCTTGCTCTTAGCAGCACATTTCTGCGTGGCTTTGTGGGTTATGACATCACAGAGATTGAATAGTTGTTCTTGGGCAAGACACCACGTTGGTCATACTGCGTGCTACCCCTTCCACTGGGAAAGAATGTTCCGATTCCCTTCTGAAGAATATGCATGATAGGATAAACAGAAAAGAAACACAGTGAGTCTTGTATGCCCACCCTCGAGTCGGTACCCAGAAATGCTCAACTGGTGTCCCAGAAATTCTCAGCTATAGAGAAAGTCACTTCTGAAAAGCAGTATGGATTGAAAAGGGAAATATTAGTGGGGCACCAAAGCCATGATGCCATTCTGATGGCCCACAGCGGTGGCAGAAATCCATTCTAGAATCTGATAATGGTCCATGTTAAAAAAAAAAAATGTCCTCACAAGTCTCAAGAGCAACCCGCATACCTTGTTTTAAAAGTATCAACCCACTCTCATCTTGAATGGCTGAAATTATATATAAGATGAGAAAAGGCAGGTGAGCAGACAGGATATAAGCACTTCAAAGTATTATTTTTCTTTGGTGTGCCTGGCCTTCTATACTCCTTATGGGAAATTACTCTGGTCCCTTCAATATGACGAAGAACTTTAACATAATTTGGTGTCCTGAGAACGCTGTTTTCAAAATGATCCTGAGAGCAGCCAGACACCAGTAGCTCATGACTGCCATCCTAACTACTCAAGAGAGGCTGGGGTCTAAAGACCTGGGTAAAAAAGGCCATGATACTTTTCTCCAGTTAAACAGCAAAAAGCTGGACATAGAGGTGTGGCTCAAGCGGTAGAGTGCTAGCCTTGAGCAAAAACAAAACAAAACAAAAAACCACAGTGAAAACTTTTAGGCCTGGGGTTCAAGTCCCAGTAACGAGTAAGGGGGAGAGAGGAGAGACCTTCAGAAACAATTATGTCCCTCCCCCCTGAATAACATTTTTAGCATTCTTTTCTCATGAGGAAAAATTCGAAACCTCCTAAAATGTCCAGCCCAGAGACTTGACTAATTGACGGTGGTCCTACTGGAAAAAAAAAAATATATATCCACTATATTATTTTGTCTAAGGAGCAAGGTAGGGTCCTCAAGTGCAAGTCAGTCTCCTGGTATTTTTAAGAGCCTGCCAGCAGTGAGGACAAAGACCTTGAGAATCTATCAAGCTGTGTTCTCTCCATCCTCAGCTTCAGAGGATGAGGTTGAAGGAAGGGAGCTTTGATGGCATTTTCCTACTTTCCTCTGGTTTTCCCACTTGCTGGATACATTTTGGGGTGTGTTGGTGGTTGTGTGAAGGGACTTTGGGGGAGCAGCCAGCGCGGGGAGGGAATGGCCATCTTGGCTTGAGGAGAAGCCAGATCCTTGTTTCCTGGAAAGGGTGTGCGGGCCAAGAAGCAGGAGAGAATTTAAGTACTTCAGCCTGTCACGAAGATGCGATCATCGGTCTTCCTCTATTTCCTTTGGCTTTTTAAGTCCTGCATTAAAATGCTCCGATATGGTCTGAGTCGGGTTTTATTAAAAATAATAATAATAATAAAAACAACCCTAGAGTTAAAATTTGCATTGCAATTAGCTTCAAAATGCCATTTAGAGGAAGCTTTTAACTTCATGATCTAGAGGTCTAATACAGACCCTAACTGAAGCGACTCTGGAAGAAGGAAATGACCGTTTGTTCTGTGTGTGTGTGTGTGTGTGTGTGTGTATGTGCGCGCGCGTGTGTGTGGTGTGTGCGTGTTTTATATCTCTGGTTCCCCGAATGCTACTTTCTACTCTAAGCACATGAGAGCAGACCTGCGGTAGACATCCTGGTTGAGCAGAAGCCCATCCCAGAGTTTGCTGTTGCTCTTCTGAGTCGCCCGTGTCCCACTACAATCTGATTTCTTCCGTGCCGGGCAGCCTCTGTCTCTCCCACTCCTGTGGAAAATGGGGTAACACATCTACCTCAGGAGGACCGGGAGACTACTCTTCGGCACTGCATGGAACTAAGGTCGCACCCTGGGAGGTGGGGAGCAGAGCAGACCTCCGGTGGCTGACTGGACTAGGTTAGGCCCCAGGTAGCCTAAGACTTCAGGGCACTGAGGTATAGATTACTATTGTTGAGGCCCTACATGGCTGGCAATCTCCTTAGACACTCTGCTAGAAAGAGGGTGCTGACTCCATTTCCCTGATCCCAGGAATGCTTCACCCTGCCCATCATACCAATCATGGAGCCTCTTTCACTCCAGGAGGCTTCGTGAACTGTGTCTCTTTGTTTATAAACCAGCCTGCAGCTGGGGAAAGGTGTCATGAGTTAACAACAGAGTGGAGGTCAATGGTTTGTCTGACTTCTGTCAAAGCTCCCAGGACATTTCCCGGTGAGTGTGGTTGCATTGAATGCCATTTTATTTTATTTTTTCCTTCCAGTTCTCAGGAAGAATCTGTCCAGTCCATGTCTTGAGCACCTGTGCTTTTGGGCTAGACTCAACCCAAATAGATGAGAAAAATGGATCATTATCCTAATTGAAATGGAAGACCATTGGGCAGGACATCAATTAGTGACCCAAATGCAGAGTTCTCCCCTGAGTAATGACCAAAAAAAAAAATCTCCAGACTTCTTAGAAGGCCACTAAAACCCAGAAAACCATTGATCAACTGTTGAGCCCTGCACAATTAAATTTAAAATAAAAGTCCTTCCAGCCAGAGTCGGCTAGCCTCTGCCCTCATTTTCTCATTAGCCTTTAGAGGCATTGATGCTGCTAACTCTTCAATAAATTCCCAAAAGATATTTGCACTTCTCAGCTAGGCATTTTATTTTATTTTGTCCCCAAAATGCAACTCCGAGTTCCATAAATGCAACTCCGAGTTCCATATGATTAGCCGGAGAGAACACAGGAAATGACCTAAGACGGAAGAGAAAGTGTTTGGAGATTGTAAGAGGCTAAGAATAAAGAGAGGTAGAGTTACGCCCCAAATCAGGACCATATGAAATCTAAAGTTCGGCTACCCCCAAATCAGTACCCAACAGTCCAGGTGGTTCTAGGTCCAGTGGCTCTAGTTATCAGTTTGTAAGCTCAGGCATACATGATGTGCCTTGTTTTTGATGCGTCATCAATTCATTGCAAGGGGTAAACTATGTCTTGACCTAGGCACCCACAGACACAGCCAGGAGAGGCTGTACCTCAGGTTGCTAAATGTCCAGGGAATCTCAAAGGAAGCTCGTGGCTCCCGGGCTTCTCTCCACATTCTTAATAAGAGCCTTGCGAAAGGGCCAAGCTGTGCCATGATGTGTACCCCACTATGCGGGTCTGTACGCACAGGGTACGACTAGAAGGGAAGGATTCATCTCCACCGTACACACTGTTTACCATTGGTGGTCACTTCCCAAGGAAGCCCGCTTGGACCCCACCCCACAATGAAGTACAGACCTTGGTCAAAAGAATAGATTTCTGTTGGGCAGAGTGATGCACATCTAGACTCTCAGCTGCTGGGGAAACTAAAGAGTGAGGACCAACCCAAGGAGTGGAGTGTTTGCCCGGCAAGTGGAAGGTCCTGAGTTCTACCCCCAATCTCTCTCTCCCCCCCCCCCCCATACACACACTCATTCAAGGATGGATTTCCTGTCTTTCACATTTAATTAGAGCCATCCTTTGGGTTATAAAACAGCAGAAAGCCGTAGCTTCAGCCATGCCATTCAACAAGAAGAATCTCCGCAGCGATTTCTGGGTGCTTCAGAAACCCGTGGTGACAGATGCCCGCCCGCCACCGCCGCCCCTCGTCCCCCCCCCCCCGTCCCCCCCACCCCCCGGCTTCATGCGGTAGCCCTCACTGCCTGTAATACATCGTTTAATGAACTGATCACAGCAGAATCTTGAAGGGACGCCGCTATTTATTTTGTATGTTGTACTGCATGGAGTTTTGAGCGTTGACATTTATAACCATGGAGGCTGTTATTTTACATATCATCTTCAAGCCATATCAGCCTTAAACACATTTAAATTTAATAAGCAAGTAGATTAGATTTGCTTTTAAGCTAGGCGTATCATTACTGGCACATGTTCCTACCAGGAGTGCACGTTCTCGATTAAATGCTGTCTGTGGTTGTCTTAAAGAAACAAAAATTACACGAGGAGGAGGTTCGGGCCAAAGCTGAAATAATTAAGTTTGAAGACCAAAGAATGGTCTATAGTGGACAAATCTGAGCCGTTGCCCTCAACCATCAAGGTGAAAGCTTCCGATGGGTTTTTATGAACCATTATCAAGCTGATTTGAGGCTGAATGCAAGCCCTGGGAACGAAATGCAAATTCTATAATAGGAACATCATTGTGATAATAATTTATTAAATTTCCCGAGCCATCTCCCTCTGAGGAGGGCAATGTGAGCGGCCCTGGTGATTAATTTTCAACATCGTTTAACATTTTATTAGAGGGGGGAAAAAAGTTTTTAATCTATTGACGCTCCCGTTACATAATTCCACGGGCTGTTTTCCAAACCAAGGCAGGGATGGGGGAGAGGCAAGGGCGGGAAGAGCGAGGAGAAAGGAGACGAAGGCAGTGTTCCGACACCAGACAGCTCAGAGATGCTTTGGTTTAAACAGCAGTTTGGTGGTGGATGAAGGTTTGGGACAAAGCGGGAATTGGTTCATGGTGGTGGTAGGTAAACCACAACATTCAGGGAAAAGGTTTCAATCAGAGGGCTCGTGATGAATGATTTGCTGGGCTGAGAACTGGCCGGGATCCTTGCACTGTGTATTTAAGACAGGAGCTGCAGAATCAAACGTCTAGAAGGCCCCGGAAGGTGCCACTCAATGGGTTTATGTAACACCAGCTGGATCATGAAGTACTTGCCCGACAGGCGGGTTCTTTTCGCTCAGATAAACATGGCCGTGCTGCAAGGTCCTCTGCGAGGGACGAAAGAGAAAGAGCAATAATACAGTGGCAGGTAGTCTTGACCCAGAAAGCCAGGGATAAATGGGCACTGGATTAAAATCTCAGTGTAATGTGGAGTTTTGTGAACAGTTCCTGGCCGGTGTTAATTGCCTGGCTCGGATCCTTGGACTGTGATCAAGATGTTTTACATCAGGTGAAGTTCCATGAGTCAAAGATTATGATAAAATAAAGATTTTAAATGGTAGAGAAGCATGCAACATATAGAACACTCTAAGAGAAGAGAATGGAAGTCGGGGGGAATTACCGGATTCGGACATTCATTCACACACTCTCAGAAAGCCCCACAAAGCAGACTAGAACCACCAAGAGAGGCCGCCTCTTCACCTCCATTATACAGATGGCTCCAGATTCCATTGTGTAGGCCTGGGTAAAAGGAAGGAGCAGAAGACAGGGAGCATCTGAGTGTTTCTTCCTGATAGAATTGGCTGGTGGCTGGGGGTGCTGGGGGCTCACACCTGTCATCCTAGCTATGCAGGAGGCTGAGATCTGAGGACCATAGTTTGAAGCTAACCCAGCCACGAAAGTCCAGGAGACTCTATCTCCTGGACCAAATAATCACCCAAACAGCTGGAAGTGGCGCTGTGGCTCGAGTATAGAGTACTAGTACTTGTACCCCAAAGCTCAGGGAGAACAACCAGGCTCTGATTCCAGACACCCCAAGACTAGCATCAAAAATAACAACCTTACATGTCTGTCACTCCAACAGTCAAGGAAGTTGTGAAGCAAGGACTTACAGGAATCTGGAGACACAAGAGTGTCGATCACCCCCTGTGTCTTCCTGGAGGAACACAACTCTGTGAGATCTGTAGCACATTTCCAGAGCTATGGGATGTGAGGATGATAATGTGCTCTATTTACACCCATCCATTTGTTTTTTTATTGGGGGGGGTGGATTTATTATAGAAACAGCATAAGAAATGAACCCAGGCAGGTAGCCAATAAAGCAGCGAGGCGCGCTAAGCAGTGCCGAATCAAGGCAGGCCTCGGCCGCTCTTGAGCCTTGGGAATGTTGATCACGCAGAGGACCCAACACCCCAGCTGCTCTGCATGTACACATTAAACATCTGCAGAGCCCAGAGGTGCGCACCAGCCTCTTCCAGTGTGCAGGCTCACATCACACTGACTGCACGCATGAGCGGTGAAGTTTCATCTCCATTTTTTTTTTCAAAAACCTATTCATTATCTTTAACTAGTTTTACAGAGGGGAGAGCAAGTCAACATGGCCGTGTAAGAGGATGACCTATCATGGTCGCCGTTGCCCCTTCCATGGTCCCCCAACCTCACCCCATCCCCTCGACTCATCTGATCCCATTTTCACAGATGGACATAGACTGTCATGACCACAGCTGGCCGCCCTTCCTCTCACCGCTAGTCTGCCCCCTGACCCTTGACCTCACGCTCCCCCCCTCCCCATAATACACATTCCTATTTTTAGGATGAAATCAGTGTCTCCGGGCCTGCGGCGGACGGAGCAGGGCACTTCCCCACAGACAAGTTGTGGAAGGGTGTCTGGGGGCAAACGGGACATTTTGAAAACATGGAAAGGTGGTGGCATTCTGAGCCCAAGATAAATACGGGCAGCTAACTATAGTTCTTGTGGCGCGCTGAGGGGAGGCGGGGCTGTGGGAAAGCCTCCGTCCGCGATCTCTCACGTTTCCGCTGCAAGTCCAGGGGATGTGAAGGAGAGTTTAAGAGACCTCCTCTCCAGCATGCGGGCAGGGCCTCCCAGGCCAGCCTGGCTGCTTCTCGACCTGCCGACATGTGGTCTCCATCTCCTTCCGCCACACCTCCAGGCTGGCTTTCAGCCAGGGGTCTCTGGTTTCCTCAGGCTATTGAAACGAAGTCATATACATGCATATATGTATGCATACATACACACATGCATATATACATGCATACATACATACACATATACATACATGTATACATACATACATGTATGCATGCATATATACATACATGCGTATATACAAGCATACACATATATACACATACATGTATACATACATATATGTATGTATGCATATATACATGCATGCATACATACATACATACTTATATACTTATATATATTCTTTTATATATATTCTTTGGGGATGAAGCAAAGAAAGGAAGGAAGGAAGGAAGGAAGGCAAGAAAGAAAGGAGAAGAAAGAAAGAAAGAGAGAGAAAGGAAAGAAGGAAGGAAGGAAGAAAGGAAGGAAGGAAGGAGGGAAGACAGGCAGGAAATAAAGGAGAAGAAAGAAAGAAAGAAACAGAAAGAAAGAGAGAGAGAAGGAAGGAAGGAAGGAAGGAAGGAAAGAAAGAAAGAGAAAGAGAGAGAGAGAAAGAAAGAAGGAAGGAAGGAAAGAAAGAAAGAAAGGAAAAAAGAAAAAGAAAGAGAAAGAAAAAGAAAGAAAGAGAGGGAGGGAAGGAGGAAGGGAGGGAGGGATAGAAGGATAGAAGGCCCTTGAGTGTTTTGATCTTGTGGCGTGATTGTGGCTGAGACAGAGGGAGGTGGAATGTGCCCTTCATGTTCAGTCCTGTTCTTTGGGAACTCCAGAGTGTTTTTGTTCTTTTTCTGGAGTGTTTTCTTGAATGCTACCTTGAAGTGGTGTCCTAGGTGGGCAAGCCTAAAAACCCCCATGAGTACGAGGGTACCGTTAGCCCAAAGTGCAACGTCACTTCAACCTCAGACCTCAGAGAACTGGGGAAGCACACGCGCTCACGTGAGCGGCACCAACCAACCAAAATCGCTGAAAGGGAGAAACAAATGTCTGCCCACAAAGAATTACTTACTTGTTTTTGATGCCAGTCCTGGGGCTTGAACTCAGGGCCTAGGTGCTGTCCCTGAACTTTTGTACTCAAGTCTAGCACTCTTCCCCTTGAGCCCCAGTTCCACTTCCAGTGTGTGTGTGTGTGTGTGTGTGTGTGTGTGTGTTTAATTACAGATAAGAGTCTCACAGACTTTCCTGCCTGGGCTGGCTTTCAAACTGTGATCCTCAGATCTCAGACTCCTGAGTAGCTGGGATTATAAGCCTGAGCCACCAGTGCTAGCCAACAGAGAAACAGGCAAACTAAGTGTTCCCCCTTCTCTGCCCTCTCTCTCTCCCTCTCCCGATCTCTCCTTCCCCCTCTATCCCCCCCCCATGAAATATTACTCAGCCATCAAGAGGGATAAGGCTTGAACACCTGCTGCTACCACGTGGCTGAAGCTTTAAAAGAAGCTAGACAAGGTGGGAGGGGGGCGTCATGTGCTGCACGGTTCTGTAAGATGCCGTCTTGGCAGATCCATAGAGACCCCTGGAGACTGGTGGGCTCCATTCAGTGGGGAGAAGTGAGAAGTGGCTGTTTTATGCCCATTGGGATTTTTTTTAGAGGGGGAGGAGAAATAATTGCACTTGCAGGAGGACTCCCCCGCCCTCCCAGAGATTGAGCCACAGTGCCAAGCCCTGGGGCTGAGCCTCAGTCCCGAGGGGCTGGGGCAGTGTGGCCATCAACTCCACAGAGCCAGCCTTGGCCCTAGAGGAAGAAGAAGAGCAGGAGACAAGCAACCTCTCAGAATCCCACGACGGGGAAACGGGAAATGGATGGCGTTTTGTGCCGATGCACGGTCCGCTCCAATCCAGGAGAGAGAGAGGGACGTTGTTTTCTTTTTCGTAAGGAGCTAAGAGCTTCCGTGAGAGAAGCACCCTTTTGTGTGTGTTTAATAGTTCAGGATCTGCTGGGTGCTGAAAGATGTCCCCTGTTATCATCGGAGGGACCAAAGGGTGGCGGTTAAAAAGTAATCGTAGATGAACAATGCTCTCAGACACGTGGAGGCGTCTTTGGCCGATGGATAGTTGAGTGTTCTGCGGATGCTCGGGTCGGGGGTAGAAGTGTCAACGGTGCCCCGAGCACCCCCAAGCCCATGGGGTGAATTTGGAGAGGATGGTGTCCCTGCTGATCTGGTGGTGTGAGGTAGGGCCGGGATGAAATCAGACCGACGGAGCTTGGTGAGGACAACTTTGGCCCTGGCCCTGCTCGATACAGACAGCTGTGATGGTAGAGAGACATTTCCCAGGGCGGGGAGGAAATCTGGAGAGAAAAAAACCAAGTCTGGGACAAGAACACACCATGCAGGCCCCTGCTAGAAGCTGTGTGAGATATGACTGAGTCTGTGACCTGGGTCTTACCCTTGCAGAGAATGATGAACCACCAGGTGACAGGTTCCTTCATAGGAATGCCACTTCTTTGGGGTTCAGAGCAAGTGGGTTTCCCCCCTGGGACGCAGTGAGAAGCAGAGGATCTGGTGAATGGCGCTGGGCTGGCTTGCGGTGTGGAATGAGGCAGGGAGGTCCCGTGTACTTTATCCTTCCCTGCTCAATTAGTATACTCACCGTGCCTGGAGCTCTCGCTGTGATGTTTGCGTAGATCCCGCCTAGCACCCCTGCAGCCCCTTTCCCCGCTCTTTGACTGGCTTTCCACAGGTTTTACAATTGTGTTTTCTTACACACGGATTGGATATGTTGACCATCCTCAGCCCGCCCCCTGTCTTCTCCTTTTGCGTGCTTGAGACACCGTGGTGGACCCGGACGGTGACCATAGGTTCCGTTCTCATTCATCAGTGTTTCATGAAGGAAGTGTCCGTGGGTTCTCCTGCCACGAGCCCTCAACCAACCCTCCTTTCCTTCTCCACACAGCTCAGAGTAGATCTCTTCATCCAGTCTCCCATCTTGTCGACCAAGGGGGCCACTCAGTTCCCTCTCTTCCTGGGCAAATACCAACTCTGTTTGGGCCTCCTCCTCAGGAGTTCCTGGTAGCACAGCTGTGTCCTTCACTGTCCATTGCTGCTGCGTGAGCCGAAATCCAAGTCCGTCCATAGCCCTCACCCTCCAAAGGGCCGACAGGCAGAGCCAGCCAAGGAAGACGCGGGTGCATTTACATATCATTTGCATCCGTTTTACATAGGCCCGCACAAGCTGTGCTGTGTTCTCCAACATCACTCTGTTGTATTTTAAGACTGTCACAATCTTTAGCTAACATTTAGATCGGCGGCCAAGGTGCCCCCTTCCCTTTCTCAGAGTTTCATATTTAAATAGGCCACAGCACTAGCCCGCGTGGAGTGGGGCATCCAGGCCCCTCTCAGGACGTCTGAATCCGCCTGCAGGACCAATCCCATCCTCAGACCTACCTCCATTCCCCTTTCCACCTTTACTGTACCATGCCCTCTCACCTCTGACGCCTGACCCTTCCTGATCCCACCAACCCCAAGCATGCAGTCTTACCCAAGGCATTGCGTGGAAGAGATTTCAGGGGTGAGATCAGAGGAGGTGGAGATGGAGATGTTGCTGCAACTTCTACAGACTTTAGGCGTTAATCACTCTCCCGCCCCCTGCCCAACCCTATGACCTTTGGACTGCCAGCTTTCCCTCATCCCCTGACCCCTTCTTCCCCTTCTCCTTCCTCTCCTTCTCTCCCCTTCCCTCTCCCTCAGTTGCCTGTTGGTGAGTTGTTCTAATACCACATGCGGTGAAGTCCACACAGATCCACTCATCCTGATGTCCCAAAGTTTACAGCCAGCGTTGTGCTGATGGGAAGGAAACCCCAAATACCTCCCCTCCCCTCCCGCAAGCCACCAGGAGACAAATCCGGAAGTCACTGCGGTGGGTTTTCATGAGTGGGGAAAGATCTCCAGCTGAAATCGGAGGGTGAAGACCAGGGTAAGGAGCAAGCCCTAATGCCGAAGGGAGTCAGCACCATCAAGACAGAAAAGGGGAGGCCAGCATGGATGGAGGCCAGGGTGGTGGGAGGCACAGGAAGTAATGGAGCCCATGAACCATGGCAAAGGGTAAAGGCACACACAGAGACCCTAATGATTGTCTCTGGGAGGCAAGCTGGCAGCACTCACGGACGGAATTGCATAGAGTCATGACTGAGAGCAAATCCCACTGTGCGGTGCAGGCCAACACAGGAGCCGTGGCATGCAGGGACTGCTTGGTTTTCCTGTATGACCTGGTCCACAGCAGGAGGGATCTAGGCCCAACCTTGGGTCACCCAGATGAGAGTCAGGAGTCTCCGATTTCTAGCAGCCGAGGTAAATCCTTCACTCTTTGACAAAATAACCATGTAGGCAGAACATTTCTTATTGTCATTCATTGGGTAGGAATCTTACTATCTTCCTAGAGAAACCTAGTTAAAAAAATAGATTTGCTAGAGAATGTCAGTGTCTGCATGTTGGAATTCCAAGGTAGGTTGGTTGCTATGAATTGTGTTTGACCTTGCATTGCTATAAGCATGTCTAATAGACCCTCATAAAGACACTACATGAGATTATTTTATTTTTTAGCAGTTAGGGCATTTACTCAGAGGTGTCTTTTTGTATGTGGATGTAATAAAAGAACTTGAGGGCACTCAAAAGCAAGCTGCCTACAACATCATAACCCACTGCCAATCGGAAGGATGAAAGCTGATTTTTTACTGCCAGTCAGATTGAGTTCCTGTTGAAGTGGTAAGAATGCTGTCTCATCCTTGGGCTATATTAGCTGACACAGGTGAGGTCCGGTCCCTGTCAGGCTCAGAGCAAGGGTTTGCAGAGTGACAAACACAAATTTACCACGTTTACAATGGATATCCTCCGTAGCTCAGTTCCTCGTCCAATTCCATCCAAGAAGAAATCTATCTTGGAAGCCTTTGGAAAAGGGGGGTGTCTCCGTGCACAAACATTTGGGCATGCAGGAACTGCTTTGTGTTTTTAGGCTTGGAATTAGAAACAGTCCAACAATCCTCTTTTAAAAAAAATTCGAAAACAAACATGGGGAAGGTTGGGAGATGAACTTCAGGGGAAATACTGGTTGGTTTCTCCCTGTCACCATCCATTTCCATGTCGTATGCATATGCCTCATAGTGCACAGGGCTCCATGACCTTTTGGAAGCTAGTTCAACCCCTGGCAGTCCATCATAATCCATGCTTCTTCCTGAAAGGGTTTCATGGAAATATCATTCTGATGTCTACCATTGTAGACTGAGTCTTCACATACCCCACCCCCATGCAACCTCACATCTTTTTTTTTTTTCCTTTAAGTTTATTTATCCTTGTTTTAAAGGTGATTTGCAGAGGGGTTACAGTTGCAAAAGTCAGGTAAAGAGTACATTTCTTTTGGGGCATTGTCACTCCTTCCTTCATGCTCCCAGTTTTCCCCTCCTGTCCCCACTCACAAGTTGAACAGTTGATTTTTGACATAGTGTCTAGTGAGTACCACTACTTCATTTGTTCTCCCAGAGACCGATAAATGAACAAACAAGCAAAAGGAAAAGAAGAACCACAACAAAGAAAATAAAACACCTCTTGTTTCTATGTCCTGGAGTTCATTTTGATAAATATTATTTGATATGATCACATGCACATAGTGCTTTTACCTCTGTGATCCTCTGCTAAGAATATCTACCTTTGGTCTCACTGTGTGAATGCCTAGAGATCTGTAAAATGTATCATGTCCTAGTGTATTTTGTTTTCCTTGTACCATCCAGTGTGTTTACTACTGTATTTATAGGCACATTTTAGTTACAACAAATGTGAAAAACCATACAACCTGTTGTTTTGAGTCTGACTTACTTCACTTAATACAATTTTTCCCAAGTATTTCCATTTCCTTATGGATGATACAATATGATTCTTTCTGATGAAGAGTAGAATTCCATTGTGTGTGTGTGTGTATATATATATATATATATATACATATACATATACATATATATATATATATATATCACATTTTCTTGATCCATTCGTCCACTGAGGGGCATTTGGATTGATTCCATATATTGGCTGTGGTAAACAGTGCTGTAGTGAACATGGTTGTACTGGTAGCTTTGTGTGGCTTTGTTTGTGTTCTGTTGGATAAATGTCCAGGTGTGAAATCCTGCGTCACAGGGAAGCTCTATGTTTAGTGTTTTGAGGAACCTCCATACTACTTTCCAGAGTGGTTGAACAAGCAAACTTTCCCAACAACAGTGTAGTAGCATTCCCTTTTGGCCACATCCCCTCCAGCATCCATTACTGTTAGTTTTCTTGATAACGGCCATTCTAACTGGGGTGAGGTAGAATCTCAATGTTGTTTTGATTTGCATTTCTTTTACAGCCAAAGATGTTGAATGTTTCTTCATGTGTCTATTTGCCATTCTTACATCTTCTTCTGAGATGTCTCTCTTTAAGTCTTTAGCCCATTTACTAACTGGGTTGCTGTTTCTTTGAGAGTTTATTTGGGGGATGGGTTAATTTTCTGAGCTCTAAGCATATTTTAGATATGAGGCCCTTGTCTGATATGTAGATGGTAAAAAACAAAAAAATCTTCTCCCATTTTGTGGGCTGCCTTTCTTGTTAGCTAAGTCCTTTGCCAGGCAGAAACTTCAGTTTGATGGCATTTGTTGCCTGCTTAGCAAGCCAGGTATGTAGCATTTTCTTGGTGATATCTTCAGTACATCCGAATCTTACACAGCCACCCATTTCCACGTGTCCTCTGTAGCAACAAGGTTTTGGGGCCAGTTCCCCAATCAGCCTCATCAGGTAGGAGCAGCCATGGGTGATTCTGACCAGACAGGGCATGCTTCTCATTAATTCACCACAGTCTTTACCAAGAATTATTGTTCCTCTGGTTGCCGGGTTCACATGGAAAGTGGGCAGAAGACTTCAAAAGCGTAAGACAGTTCCAAGCAGAGATTTTAAAAAGAAACTGAACGGGACTTATCCCAAGCAAACTCTTCACAAGCAGAGTACCTGGTACTCTGTAAACGACCAGGTGAATATCCTTCGAATGGTGGAAGCCTTGAATAAATTCCTAGTATTTCTACGGAAGATGAGGAGGTAGCTAGATGGTTCTTCTGATATTCCACAGAGCTCTTATTTGCAGCAACAACAGTGCTCAGTGCTCAGCAGTCCCAGACAGCAGGCTGGTCCTGGAACACAAACGTCATAACGATGCAGGTGAAGATGGCCGATTGCTACCATTTGCTTTGCACTTAGCAGGGGCCGGGCAGACTGCTAAGATGGTTATGTGTCTTTTCAGCTTCGCAGATTTCTTTTTTAAAATCCGTTTGTCTTCTTGGATGATATAGTGGACGGTTTCAGAGCTTAAATGATCCTGCTTGGGGTCACACAAGGTTTGAAAAAGAAAAATCAGTAGATGTACATATGGTGAACAGGTCAGAGTGTGAATGCATAACTCATAGTATTGAATAGTATGCCATAATTTGCCAAGAGAGTCGGTTTTTTAAAATTACTGTTGCCACAGAAAGGCAAGAATGCAAAGAGAAAGGTAGCCATAAAAGATGCTGCCTAAGTTAATTTAGACATTATCATGATATATATATATGTATATTATATGTATTTATAATGTATCTATATCGAGCTGGATTATGTGGTAACCCGTGCGTATAATCCTAGCTCCTCAGAAGGTTGGAATTCAGAGGACTGTGATTGCTGGCCACACTGGGACAAAGGTCCGTGAAACCTTATTTCATGAACTTGTCATCCCAGCTGTGTGGGAAGCATAAATAGGAGGGATGTGATGCAGACAGGACCAGGCAATAAGCAAGCCCCTATTAAAAAAATAATAGGGGCTGGGAAGTTGGCTCAGTGGTAGAGCGCTTGCCTCGCATGCATGAGGCCCTGGGTTCCATTCCTCAGCACCACATAAGCAGAAAAAGCCAGAAGTGGTGCTTTAGCTCAAGTGGTAGGACACTAGTCTTGAGCTGAAGAGCTGAGGGACAGCGCCCAGGCCCAGAGTTCAGACCCCACGACTGACAAAATAATAATAATAATGACAACAAAAGGCTAGAGCATGTGGCTTAATTGGCACAGTGCTTTTCCTAGCCATGGCAAGGGCTTGAGTTCAAACCCTGCTATTGCCAAAAGAGAACAAGTCCTATTGTATACCCGAACCCATACAATATTATAACCAAGTATGTCGCTGGCGTTGGATCAGACGTTCTGGGCTCTAGTGTTCCATGATTAATGAACACAAGAAAGATGGGAAGCTCCCCAGCATGTTTTCTATGCAAAAATAGCCCTTGACCCATTAGGAGTGAGAGAGAGTGTTGGTGGAATCCAGGGTCACACCTGGGAGGCAAAAGGAACAAGAACCCACAGGACTCCAGCGCCCACACGGGGCCCGCAGGGGCCTCTCCTTGGGGCTCTATCTCTTGGTGTGAGCGTGGCTTGTCTCTAGCCACCACAATGAGGAGGAGGAGGAGCCTTTACATCTGCCTCCGTTCACCCCCCACCCCGCTCAGGAATAGTCTCCTCATTTCCTAATATAAATGCAAGCGACATAAAATTAGAAAGCGCCGGTGGGGGAAAGCCAGCTACCCACGGGGCGCCATAAATTGCCTTTGCCTCTCACCCCTTCTCCTCCTCCCTTCTACCCACCCCTTCTCCCTCCCCCCCCCCCCCCACCAGCAAGCCACCCCAAATAACCTGTCAGGCCTTAGCCCCACAGAGTCGCTGCTTCTGGGGACAAATGCAACGATCCAGAGGGCTCCAGACAAGTCAGCGGAGGGATGATTTGCCGATGTTCAAGAGTCAAAGGAGGATGACACATTGAAAGACAGACAGACAGACAGACAAGGTGATTAACTCGTGTGGGTGGCAGATTCAGCCCGGGGCAGGCTGGGTGGCGTGTGTCATGCTGGGTTAGAGGGAGATTCTGCCTCCAGAGCAGCCGCTGTTGTGTATTGTGTGGAACCCTTTGCTTCTGCTCCAGATTAGGGGTTGTGTGGGTTGGGGGAGATTAGGGGTTGTGTGGGTTGGGGGAGACTAGGATCTTATCCCCCTCGCCCCTCAGCCCAGGAAAGACTGCCCTGGCTGAATCCTTGGTGCCTCTTGCGCTTCGTGACTGAGATGCATCCAGTTCTGCAGCTACGGACCCATCACGATGTTAAAGAAAGGCCGTGTGGCTGTATCTAGAGCGTGACGGGGTGCCCATTCTAGAAGATGGCTTCTCAGTCAGTCACTTCTTTGTTTGTTGGGTGTTTGTGCCGTGTACACTCAAAGCCTCACACACACGCCAGGCACATCTTCTGCCACTTCAGCCACAAACCCAGGGCCTTGTTGCCTCGTTATTTTTTCATGCAGGCTCTTTTCGCCCAGGACTGCATTCCTCCCGTTCACGGGGAGCTGGGATGACAGGTGCAGGGCAGGGCCACAGTGCCCACTCTGACCTAGGGGCATTCTTGCCAGCCGCTGAGCAGAGCAGAACCCAGCCTCGGTGTCTGAGCAAATGAGGGGGAGTCAGGCGGTGCTAACGTCGAGATGGTGCGGGGAGGAACGTGAGAGGAGGTATTGCAAGCGATGATTCCCCAAGTATTGCGGGCCTTTCTTCCAGTGGTATCCTCGCGTGGAAGGAACCCTTCACACGTCCCGTAAGACGTGCTGGAGCTGCGTGCTCCGGCCTTCATGGTCAGAAAAGAATCCAAGGGAGCTGCAGCCTCTTGGTGGCCGGGGCAGGATTTGATTGTACAGGGTGCTAAGAATGGACTCTTACGGACGGCAGGGCCTGGTGTCCTAACGCAATGTCCATTCCCTCCACCTTTGTCAAGGATCCACCGTGCTGGCGACTGGATAGAATTTTCTGGGAGAACGACTTGAAAAAGAGACCCACTAAAGATGGTTTGGGGGGAAGGTTAGGGTTTGAGATTACAAGCAGTTCCCCTAAGGAAAGGCCAGTCAGGGCTGTAAACCACTGAGCGAAGTTCTGGTAGAGGGAAACAAGCCTTTGGCCCAGGCTCCTTGGGAGGCAGAAGGAAGGAGGGTCACAGGCAAAACATAAACAAAAGCCAAAACAAACCCAAAATAAAACAAAGCACAAACCAGCCAGAGACTCCAAACAAGAAGGGCTGGAGACATGACTCAAATGGAGATGTGTGTCTGTCTACCAAGTCCAAGGCCCCGGATTCAATCCCAGGATCTCAATCAGTTAATCAATCATCAATCAATCAATCACTTTCTCAAGAAAAGGAAGACATGACTAGAAGAGGCTGTCCTTAAAATACACACGGTGGGAGCAACGGAGGATATTCTCAGGAGAGGACCACAAAGGCTCACTCACTATGTGCCTACAAGCAAATAAAATGATGTATCTGGAAACGAACTCCAAGAAATGGAAACAAGGATTTGTTATTTTGCCTTTTGTTTTTTTGCCACCATTTTTTTTTTTTTTTGTTCTCTGGCCCTTTTGTCTTGCATGTAAGTGTATCTGCTTGGGAGAGGGTAGGGGGAACACAGAAATGGAGGGACAGGGGGTGAACTAATGCAGCAGCCACTACGTTGAAAATGAACTATAAAACTTGCGGAGGCCAGGAGGGAAAAACTGGGAGAAAAAAACGAGGAAGGGAAAAAAGAAGAGAAAGAGAGAGAGAGATGAAATGTCATCCCCACAGCTCATAAAGCATGCCTTGGAACTATTTCCTGCAGGAGCTCGGGCAACCGGGAAAACCCTTTATTTGGGGGAAATTCCCTCTCTGCGGCGTTGACCCCAGCAAGGTCACGGTGAGCTGATTGTTCAAGGCTGTCAACAGCATTCTCATTTATTGTTCTTCTTCCCTCACGGGCGGCCTAACTCCTCTGTCCACGCCAGCCCGGTGGTGGTACCTCTCACCTCCTTCCTTCCCCCCATCGCCACTGCTTCTCTGGTCCTACACCCGTCTGCCTCTCCAAAAGGCTCTGGAACTTGATCACCTCCAACTGTCCTCTGCGGCCGGAGAAATACGTTTCTCTAGAACGTCTGATCACGGGTCTGTGTCACATAGAAGTCTTCCGTGGCTTCTCTGAGCCTTGGGAGTGGAGTATGGACCCCTTCCCCGGGGGCCCGACGGATCCGCTCCGTTCTTCCCCGCTTCTCGCGATCGCTTCCTTCGCTCGCAGCCCCCGGCTCTGCAACGCCGAGCAGACACTCGTCACGTTTCCTGACTGCGCATCTGAGCTCGTGAATGGGACGGCCCGTGTCGCTCTTCTTACCGTGCGAGAATTCCTGTGGGTTCCTTAAAACAGTTTTTATTGAGATAGAACTGACAGCCCATACATTCTCCCCATTTTAAATGTACACTGAAATGGTGTTAGGTATGTGTGTATGTGTGTGTGTGTGCGTGCACACATGCACACAGTGGTCCTAGGGCTTGAACTCAGGGCCCGGGCACTGTTTCTTTTTGCTCAAGGCTAGTCCTTTACCACTTATGCCACAGCGCCACCTTTGGCTTTTTGATAGTCTACTGGAGATAAGAGTCTCAGGGACTTTGGCTTCAAACCTTGATCCTCAGATCTCAGCCTCCTGCATCCCTAGGATGACAGGGAGCCACAGGCGCCCGGCTGGTCTCTGCTGTAGGAAATAGGATGGATAACAGTGCTTACACCGCAGGTGGGTGTGCACACTTGTGGACTGGTGTGGTGAGGAATTGGCTCAGCACTGCACACAGGCCTGGGCTGTGGTGTGCGGTCCCCTGCACAGGGACAGAGCCCTCAGGGAGGCGGTCGGTGGCTGTTCCTAGTTTGTCATGAACGCGGACACGTGTGTGTGTGCATCTGGATGTGCACATGCAGCAGGCATACACACATCTGTGTTTCTTTGTGGGCACTCGTGTTGTTGGAGTGCATGTGTTTTGCAAGTACACACAGGCCCGTATGGGTATTGCACACACATGCATTACTGCATGCGGTGTGTGCGGTACATGCTTATTGTGTGTGTGTGTGCATGCACGTGCATTGTCTGAGGGTGAATTCCCTCTTGTCACCCTGGAGCTCCCTCCTTACCGCTCATGTTGAAGACCCCACCTAGCAAGAGACTTAAAAAAAGAATTTCGTGTGTGTGTGTATGTGCACGCACGTGTGTGTATTCATATTTTTAGTTTTCTTCAGGTGCTGAATAAGCACCTTGCTTCTGGGTAATACCCTCTGCCCGGGGAAGGTTTTAGAGAGCTTTCTTCCACCAGAAGATGTGTTCTGACTTCAGGATTTAGGGTTAGGCTGTATGTCCGTGCGCATGTGTGCACACGTGTGTGCTCACGCACGTGAGTGTTCAGGCATGTGTGTGTGTATGTGTATGTGTGTTTCCTTTGGCTGTTAACCAGCTGCGAGACTACGGCATGTCCTTTCAGAGTGATTTTTTGTTTGTTTGTTTGTTTCCATTGGTCGTGGGGCTTGAACTCTGGGCCTGGGTGCTGTCCCTCAGCTCTTCAGCTCAAGGCGAGCGCTCTGCCACCTGAGCCACAGCACCACTTCCAGTTTTCTAAGTGATTTTATTGGAGATCAGAGTCTCACGGACTTTCCTGCCCCTGCTGGCTTTGAATCGTGATCCTCAGATCTCAGCCTCCTGAATAGCTTGGATGACAGGCGTGAGCCACCGGCGCCTGGCTGACTTTCTTTTAAAAAGGGGGTTTTCCTCAGGGGTGGCCTCTTACGTGCGTGCCCCCCACGCTGGGAGGTAGGCCCAATCAGGAACCTGCATAGCTGCCTCTGGAGCCACCACCCGACGGGGCAGGCTGGCCCCTGACCACCCCTGACCACCTCCCCATGCTCTTCCCCTCCTGTGCACTTCTGATGTTCCAGATTCTTCTCTCTGGCACAAGGAGGGGCTGTCTCCAAGCAAAGTGGGGGGTAGGTCTCTCTCTACCTGTGACATGCAGAAAAGGAGAGGTGAGAGGGCTTGGGGAGGGGGGTCCCCCTCTCTGCAGGCTGCCCGGCTGGCCTGGAGAGAGCGGCCTCGTCCGTTCCTCCCCTCCGCCCCCTCCACAGAAACGGAAGACTCACACACTGACATAATTAATGAAGAGGCAGGCGGCAACGCTCCACCAATTAACACCGCAGGGAAAAGTAAAGCGGGCTTTCTTTTGGCATGTTATGCCAAAGTTAAGGACTGTAACACACAGCAAATAAATAGAGATGCTTTTAATGAGCCACGGGATCGAGCTGAATAACTCGGAGAAGGTGGTGAGTAAACACTGCCAACGCTTCTCAGGGTGAAGAGTAATGAATGAGCGGGTGGGAAGTTCGTTGGGGGTGGGGAGTGGGAGCAGGGCACCGTCGGCCCCTGTCCGCGTTGGCAAACACTGCTGTCGGGCGTGTTAGAAGCCGTGTAACGTGCCGTGCGAAACAATCGTGGTAAACGACGAACTGCACAGAGCCTGGGAGACCCCACCCCTGACGGCATTGTTTTCTTCTTCTTGTTGTTTTGTCAAATGGGAAAGAATCCTGGCTCTTCCACTGTACATCCCTGAGTCAGAATGGACGGGACGGGTCTTTTGGTTTGGTTTTGTTAACAGTGACTTTGAAACCCATTCGGTTCCTTTCAGAAAAGCCCCAGATGGATCATTTCATTATTTCCCTCTGCATTCCTATGAGGGGTCCACCAAACTATTAATATCATTGTCTCTGAAGGAGCAGGCTGGTTTGGACAAAGGGAAGTTTTCTGAGCAAAGAGAAATCTATTGCATAACACAAAACAAAAAAGGGCCCCTAGGTTTCTTTCCGTAGCTTTAGGAATTTTCAGTGATGAGAATCCGATCGGTTAACGTGGTAGATTGGCCGCTTCCCCATCTCTCAACGTCGCAACTCAGCGTGAATGGAAGTTTGGCACGCGATGGGGAGAGACCTGCCACTCAGACGGGAGAACTTAGGAAGGCCGGGTGCGCGGCGCCGGACCGGCCCCGCCTCTCCCCCCGTGACAGGAGCCATGGCCTCTCGCTCTGTCCCACGTACCAAATGCATAGAAAATGGTGACATGCCACGTGGGGTTACGCAGGTTCAGTTTTTGTTCTGCATGGAAAAAGGGGAGAGAGAGAGAGAGAGAGATGACATTTTATTTTTACCATTATTAGCCAGCCTGTCAGTCATTGACAATTTTCTGCGTGAAGACGTGAAGCCGCGTCTCGAATGCTCTGTGTCACTCCTTTAGGCTGAGGGGATTGAAGTCAGTGAATATTTCAGCTAGGATAGAAGATAGATAGATAGATAGATAGATAGATAGATAGATAGATAGATAGATAGATAGATAGATAGATAGATAGATCAGTGTCTGTCTGTCTGTCTCTTTGGTTCTTTGGAAAGCAGGAGGTATCAGGAAAGATCACCCTCACTGAGGGACAGGTGGTCGGCCCAGCGGGCCCGGTGTTCTTCTTCGCTCCTGTGGGGTTTTGCGAGAGTCCCGGGCGAGGCCGTGGCAATTAGAGATGGAAAGCTCCCATTTGACAGGCAAAACAGGCAGAGTTTGCCGAGTCGCACGTTGGCTGGGAAGGTGGCCTCTCTGTCAGTCCCAATTATAGATACATTCTTTAGCAACCGGGGCTTGTTCTCCTCCGTTCTTCCTGAGCCGTTGGGGCGCACTGCAGCCCAGAGCTCTGTCAAGACGAATCGCCCTCCTCCTGGAGCTGATGGTGCAGCGAAGTGACAACCTAATGCATGCTAATGCTCTCTTGACAACAGGACCCAAGGGAGATGGAAGGAGCTGGCTGGGGGGGGAGGGGGGGAGCTGTGTCTGAATGATGGAGGTCATTCTCTGGCCTGGGTTCGAATCCATCCCCTCTGCCCACTCACTGTGGGCTGTGGGCTTTGAACAAGTTTCTCCAGCACCTCTGAGCCTCTGTGGCTTGTCGGGAAGCTATGCCCGTGGCCTGAGATCCTGTGTCCAGTTCATGGTACTGGAGACAGAGTATCTGCCCTAGAGCAGCGATCATGGAAATGTCAGGTAGAGGCCAGTTTGGGAGTTGTGCAGGACAGGGTCCCAGGAAGGCATCTGTGTTCTTTCCTGCATGATTCAGTGGTTGATCTAAAGTGTGTCTTTCCAAGATACTACATTTGCCCAGCAGGTCTTGGCACGTGGAGTATAGATTCCTTTGGGTGACGCCCTGTGCTATCTGGTGTAATGTCCCGGATGTAGAGCTATGGCCGTGCAGCTCTTCCATCTCTTCCCCATGAGAGAATGAAGCCAGATCCTAGGAGAGCGGCCTAGGCAGACAGCAAGAGCAGCTGGGGTGCTGGCTGCCGGGCAAATGGAGGTGGGTCATTCGCACCAACAAGGGTCACAGGGATGTCCAGCCAGGATGAAAAAGGATGCCACTGATGGGAGGGTCATCTCCAGTGTGAGATGAGGGACTTGTGAGAGTGGGTCCTACGAAGGGTCTTTGCCAGGTCCTGGATTAAAGCCAGTACCTTCTTATTCTCAGGGTGTGCGAAAGGCTCCTCCCTTGAGCCTAAGAGCTGATGGCCATAGGCGGGCTTCATAATGCAATGGGTCATTATGGGAAGGAAAACAAGTGACATACAGGAAGAGGAATACCCAAAGAACCACGCCCACCTTGCATCTTCCTGCTGATGGTGGTGATACACAGGCGAGAGGTGGTGCCCCGGGGCTTTGCCCGTACGAGTCCTGGGACATTCACGTTCGCAGGTGAGCCACCGCCATCGGATGCAGAGTGCGTCCTGGGGCCTCGTGCCGCTCACTCCCAGGTGTAGGCCTCAGAGAGAAAGAAACATGCATCCGCCCCGAGTAAGCAAGACTCGATTCACAGATAGGTTGTGTGCAGGAAATGAGTCAGGGAGAGAGAGGCAGAGAATGGATTGAGGATGCTTTTTGTTTGTGTGTGTGTGTGTGTGTGTGTGTGTGTGTGTGTGTGTGTGTGTGTGCCACAAACAGGGACATGTCTTAAGCCCAAGGAGTCATTTTTTCCCCCTAGAAATAGCAATATTTAAAATATAATCTCTATATCCAATGGCTGGTTGGTCAGGCACACTCTGATCATCTAACTGTGCCAGATTGAGAGGGGGCATACACACACACAGCCAGGCTTCTACGTCTATGCCCAGTATTGGACTCTGCAGCAAAAGGAATTAAGCCTGTGTCGGTAACATGTATATTATTAATAGACACTTTTTAATTTATGACCGTCGGGGCGAATAGATAATGTCTTAAATAGAATATTCTAGCTAGTTTTTCTTTTATGATCTCCACTTTCAGATCACTTTTTCGACTCTGATTCTTCCCTTGCCTAAACCATGTCTCAGTTGAAAAACTCAATGTAATGATTTAGTGGGAAGAGGTCCAAAATGCCACTATTCCGAGGACAAAATGGCTTCTTTTGTTCCCCTGCCCCTTAGTATAAGCAAAAATAATGGGATTCCCACCCCCCCACCCCCCCCCCACCCCCCCCACCCCCCCGCAGCATCAGTAATGGGTTCATCACCTTGCCGGGTGTGGTGCTGCCAGCCCGCGCAAAAAAGGTTTTCTAAAAATTAAAAAAGAAAAACAGAAAACACCAAGATCCTGTATCTAACTGGAGTTAGGAGTGGAGGCTCATACCTGTAATCCCAGCTGCCTATGGGGTAGAGAGAAGAGGTTCAGGGTTCCAGGTCAGCCCAGGCAAAAGTAAGCAATCCTATCTGAGGAAACACCAAGAAGAAACTAGGCTCGGGGGCATGGTTCAAGTGGTAGAGCACCTGCCTCGCCAGCAAAAGGCTCCAAGTTCACACCCCAGTAACACGCGCACACACACACACACACACACACACACACACACACGCTTACTCTGCGAGATCACTTTCTGCCTCACAGACCCTCCACGTGTGACTCCGGGTGATGCCGTGGCTCTTAGCTCCACACAGTCCTCTCCGTCCTACGTTCTCACTCTTGAACACTGAGCTGTAAAAATTCAGGTGCCGAAGCCCCCTTGTAGGAGCCTCTGAGCTCCTCGGTGCCGGGGGGAGTCCAGACAGAGGGATTTTAAACCGTTGGAGTCTGGGGATGGCTGGGGTGAGCCCACGTCTCCCGGGGGACACGCTGAGCCGGGTAACATGACCGACAGGCACCAAACCGACCACGGTTGGGAAGAACCACCATATTCCAAGGATCAGCATTTTCTCTCTCTCACACACACACACACTCTTATTTCTTTTTCAGTTACAGTAATAGAAATCATGAGTAGAATCGCTTTTAGCCCAAAGCAGCGTCTTCTGCGCTTTGGTAACCCCGAGCAGGCTCTTCCCTGATGCTGGCTTCGGCCTGCGTCAGTGGGATCAAGGTGACCAAACGTTGACATTCTCATCGCCGATCCCGGCTTGCTGCGTCTCCTGTCTCTGCTTTTCTTTCTTATTTTTTTTTTCAAATGTTAGCAAGGGTTTATTTTAGTCAAGCCGGGTAAAAGGAAGGAGAAATAAGAAGCACTTCCCGCTCCGTGCGCGGGAGCAGAGGACGCTCCTCGTGTCTGCGTTGCTTGTCCCACGGCACTGTGTGTAGATGTTTGCCTTCAGCGCTGAAGGCGCGCTGCCAGGATTAGGGTTGAGTGCTGAGCAGGCACCCCAAGGGAGACCCCCCCATTCACCCCCATGCTTCCCTGAGCCGGCTGCAAGCAGCGTCATGAGAGCAGACCCCTGACTTTCCCGTGCGTGCCCTTCGGTGTCCCTTAGCTGGGCCTCCCTGGGGAGGGAGGGGCCCTATCTTTTCATCTTTCCACCCAGGGAAGGAGCCGTGCTGAGCCCTCGTGTACACTCTCCAAACCTGACAGTGCAGTGCTGGGTCTCAGGTCGAAGCCTTCCGGACAAGGGCTGGGAGGGATTCCCAACCCAGGCCAGGGGTAGAACCCAAGTCTCGCCCAGCAGGCGTGATAATAAGTCCTAGCCACTCGGGAGGAGTTGGAGGCAGGGAGATGGAGACTTCGAGGCCAGCCTCAGCAAAGTCAGAGAGACCCTATCTCAAAAGCACCGTGCAAAGCCAAGGCCTGCGGGCGTAGCTCAGTGATAGAGTCCCTGCCTGGCTGACATAAGGTCCCGGGTACAATCTCCAGCAGAGAGAGGCAGACAGCGAAGGAGCAAGAGGAGAATAGAGAATGAGGGAGGGGAGGAGAGTCGATGAGGAGAGGGGAGAGAGAGAAAGAGAGAGATTTCTAGCTTCTGCCCTTCCACAGTTGAAGGTAACAAAGACCCAAGGCTGCCGTTCACTCCTACGTTCCTTCCAACAGTGCCCTGTTGGCAGACTTTCTTCATTTACACACACACACACACACGCACACGCGTGCGCGCGCGCACACACACACACACACACACCGCCAAATAGTTTCTGCCTGGCCAGCCTCTGTTACTGATGGGTTCTTTTGAGCCCTGGAGACATTTGAGTTGGTTTGCATGACCCAGGAGTACTAAGCACAGCACCTCAGCCATGCACAGGGCAGCCTGTTCATCCCTTGTAGTATGGCAGTACCTACGATGCCCCCATCAGGCACCTCAGGAGCGTCTGCCTGGGCCCGGCGCATTGCTGCGTCCTGTCCCCCTCCCGTTTCACGGCCGTGTCATCTCCCTCTTGCAGGGCTGGCCCCGCACTGTGGGAATCATGTAGCATGCGCGCCTCTCAGCCCTGTGAAGAAAGCCTTCCACAGAGGCGGTCCTCGCCGGGATTATGGAGTCCAGCGGTCTGTGCTGCAGGTTTTCCTGGGAGCCGTTTTCAGACACCACGAGAGTGGCGTGGAGTACCGTGTGTACCCTAGCTCCACCTCCAGCAGGGACTGCCTGCACCCCACTACCCAGGCACCCAGGGGTCGGTCTGTCTGTCTGTCTGTCTGTCTCTCTCTCTCTCTCTCTCACACACACACACACACACACACACACACATATCAGGGGCAGAACATTCTACTACAGCTTGGGATCCTGTGGTCTTGGTGAATTTTGCCTTGGCGGTTTTCACTCCTGATCTTTTATTTGTGTGTTTGTTCGTTCATTTGGTTTTGTGCTGGTACTGGAGCTTTGAACTCGGGGCCTCACGTTCACGCTTGGCTTTTTCCGCCCGAGGCTCACACGCCCTTCCTGGCTTCCTGCTGGGTTGGTGGGAGATAAGCATTTCGGGGACTCTTCCGTCCCGGGCTGGTTTGGAAGCTCCGTGCTCGGATCTCAGCCTCCAGGGTGTCAGGATCACAGGCGTGAGCTTTCATCGTACGGTGTCTTGCATCGGAATCCGCTCCTCAGCGAATGGTCAGCCGGGGGCCCAGGGGTTATGCTGTGTGTGACCGGCCATCTCCCTCCACCTGCGAGCGTGCGGGAGAGAGTGGTCTGCATTTCCCGGGTTGTCTAACCAGACTGGACGCTGAGATCACTTGGTGGCCCTGGGGCGATTCTCCTGGCTGAGGACTGTAGCCTTTTGGGCTCATGGCAGCGTGGCCGAGAGCCATCCCCTTCCGTGCCAACAGTCTGCTTTGGCTCCTTCTTGACCAATGCAGCGTGGATTCCCGGTGGTCGTGTGTCAAGATACATGGGCTCCTGCCTGGCCGGAGGGGTCCGCCCGAGGGCGTCCCTCAAGGTCAAGTTGGAAAGTCACCGCTACTCGCAATTCACCCAGCATTAGGGACGGCGGCCGTGGCTCCTTTTCTGTCTCTTCCTCCTGTACCCGTGCCTCCCCAGCGGGAAGCGCTGGCTTGGGCGGTAATGCCTCCTCCATCCTCACTAGGGCTCTCTCACGTAGGGGCAGTTCTAAACGCATGCTCGCGGTTCACCGAGGTAGACAGCGCCAGATTTTACAGACTGGGACACTAAAAAAAAAAATAATAATAACAGAGGTGAAGGGGCCCACTCCAAGGATGCAGACACCTCGGCCGAGCCTCCTCTGCACACCTTCGGCTCCGTGGTTCTTGCTCTGTGCATCTGAATCTCGAGGCAGGGCAACCCAGAGGACTCAAATCCCAAGTTCATTAGAGGCCAGAGGGAGAGATTAGAGACAGAACCCAGTGGCTAGAACCTCGTGTGCACTTGAAGATGAGAAGCACGTGTTTTGCAGATTCCTCTGTCTCTTGGAACGCAGGTGACAGGGGAAGATGGATGGCACAGGGCAAAGCGCAAAGATCGAATTACAAGGCTTTGAATAGGAAGGTCCCTGGGTGTTGGGGGGGGGGTGGGGGGGACGCGGGGAGGGCAGGGAGAGAATAGTGCCTATGAGATGTATCCGGGTGATTTTTACAAATGGTTGAGAGACTCAAGGAGAAGTGGAAGGGGAGGAAGCACTCTAAAAGGTCAGACAAAGTAGTCAAGTAAGAAGCGAAGTCATTTCAACATAAAAAGGAGAGCTGCGGATGCTCCTCCATGCTCCAGAGACCAACCCCGCCTCAGACTTCCCCAAAATTCATCCCAATCTGCTGCTGCAAGAGATGAGAGATGGTGGTCTCCCACAGAGCCCCACCCCCTGCCCCAGCACGGCCCCACGGCATGGAACCCCTGAGGGCTATCACATCACCATAACCACAATGATGCCTGCACCTGCCTTGTGCACAGAGAAGGCCTAGGGGCTTGCTTCTCCCTTTTGTCTGATGACTCCACTCTCCATGAGGTGAAAACTCAAGAAGGAACATCATTCAGAACTATGAGAAATAGGAATTTTATGAGAAGAAAGGGAAGGATTGAGAACACTAGGAAGGGAGGGAAGAAAGGAAAGGTAATGGAAGGAAAGGAAAAGAAAGAAGGGGAAAGAAGGGAGGGAGGGAGGGAGAGAGGAAGGAAGGAAGGAAGGAAGGAAGGAAGGAAGGAAGGAAGGAAGGAAGGAAGGAAGGGAGAGAAAAATACATCAGAAAATTCCCTATTTTTTTCTTCTCTACTGTTTCTATACTCGTTTCACCTTATTTTTATTGGACATCTATTATACATCAATCACTGGCCAAACCAGTTGGAAAATAAAGATAAATAAGGGAGTTAGCCAGGAGCAATGGCCAGAGATTTTTGAGGAAGATGTAAGGAATTTGTACTGAATGGAGAGGAATTTCCTTTTGCTTTTTTTTTTTAGGGGTGGCTGATGGAATGTTCTAGAACTGGACCACGACGGTGGTCGCATAACATTTTGAGTTCATGAAACGCCTCTCTCACGGATTCAACTGCACAAAGCGAAGAGACCCAGCGTGAGGCCGTAGGGAGGTTTGCGAGGGGCTTATCCACGCGGTCTCCTGTAAAATGCGGCTGCCGAAGGGGCTGTGGGCGAGGGCAAGGGGGCTTGTGTGGATAAAGAGTCTGGTCCTGGACCCCGCGAGGTGCCCAATAAGTCGTGTGCACGCAAATACGGGCCCCAAGCCACCGTCACCCTGTCCCGGACACCTGCACCGGAATCCATCGGCTGGTGCTCTCTCTTCAGCTCCCCACAGTAGCCAGCATCTGCCCCGAATTACACTCTGGATTCCTGCCTTCCCCACCTCAACCCTTCTTTTCTGGTCAGTTCTTCAGCTGGGTCCACCCTGACTAATATGGCTCCTCTTTACACACGCTCCTCCCTTTCCTTCCTTCATTAGTTTGCTCTCTTGCTTTAATGCCTTACCCTCAAATATGTAAATTTTGTCTGAGCAATGTCCTTGAGCTTATATATATATATATATATATATATATATTTTTTTTTTTTTTTTTTTTTTTTTTTTTTTCCTTGAACCAACCATAGCTCCACTTCTGGCTTTTGGGTGGTTAACTAGCACTAAGAATCTCACAGACTGTGTGGCCCAGGCTGGTTTCAAACTGCCTCCCTCCACCACCACCAACCCCCTCCTGTCTGCTGTATCTGGGACTTGAATTCAGGGCCCTTCCTCTTACTGGACTTTTTTACTCAAGGCTGGTACGCTACCTACTCGAGCCACACTTCCCTTCCAGAATTTTGCTCGTTAATTGGAGATAGGAGTCTCATTTCCTGCCCGGGCTGGCTTTAAACCCTGATCCTCAGATGTCAGGCTCCTAAGTAGCTGGGGTGACAGGCGTGAGCCACCAGTGCCAGGTCCGTTGGTCCTTAAGCCTTGACTTACGCTCTGCTGAGCCTCTTGATCCAGGTTCAGCAAGCCCTCCCTCCATATATAAGTAAATGAGATCAGTGGGTGCAAATGATTATGATGATCGTCCTGAAAAGTCTCCCTCCACTGGGCCCTCAAACACAAATTGGCTGGATGACTTGGGGATGCACTTAGCCGGCCTGCTGTCTCTCCAGCATGGTGCCATTTTGGTAAAGATGGTGACCTTCGTACAAGGTGGCCGCCCCGTGGTCTTGGAGCCTTTCTTTTATGTATGATCTCTGTCTTGGGGGAACGTGACAACATCTGGGAATTCATTAAATGCCCGTTTCCCTTCCAGCTCCTTTGTCGGGTTTATTTCGCCCGATGCAATCCTATTAAGAAGAAAGCTAATTGACCCCCTAGCTTTATTTCTGCTTAGCTTAGCCAAAAAGTCAATCACTGCTCGCTCAACGGGAGCGATTCTGTTTAGCCAATGGATGGATTTCCATCTAAACTGGCTCCCCGAGTCCTGAGAGAATCAGGGCGAATATGCCTGATTCTGGGTTTGATCCTTGCCATTTGCAGCCTGGTAGAAGCCAACTGCTGTTGAAAAGAGAGGCTGGTGCAGAGATGATCTCCTGACAGGCTTTGAGTGTAGGGCTCTTGCATTTGGTTCTGTAGACAAAACGTATGTCTTGTTGTCAGAGACCTGGGTCATGGGTGCTACAAAGCGGCTCTGAGTCCTTGTGGGTCACACGCAACGGTTCTCTGCACAGATAAATGGTGACTTTGCTGGCGTGGAAAGCAAAAAAAGAAAAGAGGGGTGCGTGTTTCTCATTGGGTTAGCAGGCAGGAGGCAGCTGCTCTATATGCCAAGAATCCAGTTGCCCGTGGGCCCATCATTTGTCCACCAAATATGACAGACCAAGCCTTGGCTAGGACTAGAGAAGGGAGCCAGATGCTTCCTGCAGTGTCAAAGAAGAGAGGGTTAGGGCCGCGCTTTACCTTCAGCTAGAAATGTGTCAGATCCTCGATTACGCCAAGCACTTAGAAAACGAGGCCTTCTATTGCAAACAACCCAAAAGGAAAAGAAAAACAGAAAGAAAAACCTCGAAGTTGCTATTTAACCAAAGCTTTCCGAACAGCTGTTCGGAGTAGAGAACACCAGAAGCAAGTCACAGGGCGCATTCAAACTCATTTTCAATTCCCCTTTCCTCCACCCCCCCAAAGCAAAGCGCCCCATTTTGAGTACATAGACTTATTTTTAGCATCTAAGACGTAGAAATTTTATATATCCTGTAAGAATTATTCATAGACATCTCCCAATTCCATTTTTTTTCAGAGATCTATTGTAGACTCACTTTTGTAGCAGTAGCTTGGATCCAAGGAATTTATTTCCTACCACTGCAGCCTGTATAGGGACTCTCTAATGAGTTTTTCCCTAGATGAGTCCGTGCACCCTAGTGGACGACTTCCCTGCGAGATTTGCTCCACAGGCAGCGTGAGTGTAATGGAAGGCCATGAAAGTTCTTTAAGAGGCATATAAATCTGCACATTGCCAGTCGTTGCACGAATAATAAACATTCATTTGGCACCGTATATTTTCGAAGTGCCCTAAAATGCGAGACAGTCCTTAGAAAGGAGAGTTCTGGGGTGAGACTGTTTATTCTCCACAGAAGCTGGGAATGGCATCAGAAAGCCCACAACACGGGCTGACAGAGTGTTAAGACCCAGTGTGATATAGCTGTCATCCCAGCTACTCAGGAGGCTGAGATCTGAGGATCAAGGGTCAAAGCCAGCTGGGGCAGGAAAGTCTGTGATACTCTCATCTCCAATGAACCATCTGAAATCTAGAATTGGAGCTGTGGCTGAAGTGGTAGGACACTAACCTTGAGTATAAAAGCTCAGGGACAGTGCCCAGGCCCTGTGTTCATAGCCCAGGACCAGCAAAAAGAAAGATCTAGCAATTGTGATGCCAGCATCTTTATTACTCAGCTCAGACATCATAAACCAACCCCAAGGAGCTTGTAGCCCTGTGAGCTTTGTGGCTACAATGAGTCGTTAGGATGAGGTGAACAGGAGCCCTGAGTGGATGAACAGCTCTGTCTTGCAATGAACACGTTTTGGGAGGATATGTTGCATGCTCCCCAGCTTTGTGCTGGGACAAAGCAGATCCTTTCCAGGACTGGAGAAAAGCCACCTTGTGGTGTTTTTTTTTTCCTTCCCCCCCTCTTTAATTTCCCTTCCCAGCAATTTATTTATTAAGGTTTGATCAGGAAATTTAAAGACGTGTTTAAATCTAAGTCATATTCCATGTCTGCCTGCCTGCACTAAAAATAATGCCTGCTTGTCACTCTTCCCGTCTCCGTCCTGAAGGCTATTAATCAATGAGGCAATGTGGACCCGCATGAATATTGATCACTGTCTCCTTGGCCTCCTGCGAGTGTTCTCTCTTAATGACAGCCAATTTCAATATTCATTAGGAAGGGTGGGCTTTCTTGGCCGGGCCGGAGCTGATTAGTGACTACAGGGATTTAGCTCGACGGCGGTCATCTTATTTAATCAGCTCCACAGATCAAAACCACCCCAGATCCAGTCTGTCTGGACTTGACTCCGCGCCATTACAGAAATGAGACTGTTTCTTATTTGTGCCTTACAATTGCACACCTCAGCCGTGAGGCAATTAGGCATTGATCAGCTCAAAATTAATCTCTCGCAAGTCAAAGCCGGGAGTCAAGTGGTGGGGTTCAGATGGCTAAAGGGATGAAGCGCGAACCAGCGGGAGTTGACAGGGATTCGCGTATCGCCAGGTCTTTCGTTGTGATTTGGAGAAAGGATATCGTGCAGGCAAAACAGTTGTAACAATTCTCCCCCCGACCCCCCTTTCCACACACTTTCTCATTTTAATCCAGAGGGTGTCCCTCTTCTCTTGGGGGGTGGTTTGCAGATTGCAAAGTCTGCCCCCCCCAGCTGCCCTGCAGTGCAGCGGGACCTCTCTCTCCCCCAAGTCTCTATGTTGCCTCCACCCTCCCCCCCCCATCCCCACCAGCATTGTCCCTTTGGTTTCTCCCTCTGTTTTAGTCATCTGTGTCATATGAGCTGGGAACTATCCCTTTGCAAGGTAAATGCATACTAGTGAGCTTTCTAGCTGCTGTTAGGAATCATTTAGTCACTCTGCTTTAAAAAAAAAAATCCCTCAGCTAGCATGCACATGCTCCAAGGACAGTCCTGCCCACCGTAGCCCTGACTAGATGCTCTTACACCAGAGGGGGAAAAATGTAGCTGCCACCAAGAATTTCCAGATGTTGGTGCAGAGAGATATGGCTTCACTGTTTTCACTATTGGCAACCCATGCTTACACGCACACCTATAGATGCACGGGTACCTAAATGCACACAAATGAACATACACAATGCATGGGTGAACACGTGAATGTGTTCACATGCACTCACAACATGCATACGTGCACATGCATGCACATAGGTGCCCACATATACACACACATCCTCATGCGTGCACACCTACAGACATGCATGCGCCTAAAGAAAGACACACGCATCCTTGCACAGGGCATACATCCATGCATGCTTTGAGTAGGCCCCAGCAGGCTAGCGTGGGAATTCTTGGTAGCAGTTTATCACTGAAGAAGCGAACTGTGAAGACTGTCCACCCAAAAGAGTTCAAAGTTCCACAGAAATTACCTGAATTTCATAACATTTGAGAAAAATAAGTATCTAATACCGGCAGTGGTGTTCTGTCACAGGAAAAGCAGCCATTGTGGGTGGCGACCGCTGGTGGTATGCCACTGAGGGCTGTGACTTCAGACAAAACACTCCATCTCTCTGAGCCTTAGTTTCCTAATGCATGCGACGAGGAGGAGGTCTGGAATTCAGGCGTGGTGCTACACACCTGTGATCCTAGCTCTTAGGAGGCTGGACCACAAGGCTTACAAGTTCCAGGCCAGCCTGGGGTGCATAGACCCCACTTTAATCTCAATTTAAAACAAAAAAGATCGAAAGAAGGCAAAGAAGTGTGCAGAGGGGTCACAGGGCAGTTAAGGAGAAGCCTTCCCCAGGCCTCCGTATCACGGAGAGGCTGCAGAGTTTCCTGCCACCCCCACTCTGGTTGTCCCCCCTTCCCCAAGAAGGGCCAATGCCTGTCCTATTTCTTCCAAAGCCAAATCACTGTGGAAAGTTCTAGATCCTCTCTCCTCTTCGTGACAGTCCACCCGGGCTGACACAGGGAAAGGATGTTCCTTTACCCCCCGAGCACAGGGGGGATTCTCAGCATGCAGCCTCAGACATACACATTCAGGAGATGCAGCTAGGGCCGAGGGAGGCCCCCCGGGTGGGCAAGGTGTCCCCCACGGAGGGCTCAGAATGCCGTGGACACTCTGGAGTGCATCCCTAGGCAGTCACTACAAGCAGCTTGCGAGACTTGGGTGAGACTCGGGTTGGACGGGATTGTGTGTGATAGCATCGGCTGAACAACTCAGCCAGGCGTTCGCGGCACGTAGAACATGATTGTCTTGGCCAGGTGTAGAGCAGGGCCGTGGGACGGCTGGGGAGTTTTCTGCCTGCTTCCTTGTGTTCCTGTCCTGCAAGGGCAGCCATCTTCATCTTCCCTTTTTAGCCTTCCTCCTCCTCCTCCTCCTCCTCCTCTTCCTCCTCCTCCTCCTCTTCCTCCTCCTCCTCCTCTTCCTTCTCCTCTTCTTCTTATGTATGTTACCTTGATTTTTTTTTAGAATGCCAACCCAGCTTCTTTAAAAAAAATTTTATAAATAGGTAATATAATCCTGTATTCTCTTTATTATCTTTGTCATTAACTTAAAACGTTCGGGATGCCAATATAAAATGCACTTGAACGTTTTCATTAAAATTGTAAGCCAGCCAGCAGTGTCTCCAAAAGTGAGTGCTCAGCAAGCCCCGATCGATCTCCTCCCAGGTGTCAGCAGCTCTTCCAAGAACTTGGTGTGGGTTGAGTCCACTTGGCCTCCACACAAACTCTTAGGAAACATTACTCTTAGTCTAGAGAGGATGGAAACTGAGGCTCGGGACGTTTCCTGGTGGATGTGATTGAACCAGGCTCCTGCCCCCCAACACACCCAGAGGGAAGATCACCCCATATTCACTTGACTTCCCCCCGCCCAGGATGAATTGAATGTTGAGCTCAGGATCTTGGACTTACTAAGCAAGTACAACCTACTGTACATACTATACGTTCACACAATAACACACGCCTTAATTTCTTACAGGCTTAGGAGATCTCTTGGATCTCTTAAGTCTCCTACAAAATTCTGTGTCTAATAATCTACCATATTAGACACAGAATGTTTTCCACATCTAAATCCTTGTCTCCATGGTTTGTTTGTTTTTTTAAATGGCATATACTCACTGTATAGTAAAATAATTCCTCCTGAGTTAAAGTCATCTTTCCAACTCCATTTTTAATCGCAACCTTGACAGCCCAAGATAACTTCTCATGGAAAAATACAGGAAGTAAATTAATGTGTATGCTAATGTCTCTCTCTCTCTCTCTCTCTCTCTCTCTCTCTCTCACTCGCTCACTCGCTCGCTCTTTTAAAATAATCTCTTCTGAAGAAAACACAAACACAGCCAAGATGAAAACTAGTGCTTGGTGTTGACTACACTGATATCTCTGGGAGATCCTGAACGTGAACATGAGTAGCCCGCAGCCATTTCTTCAAACCCTCCGGGCTAGGCCCCGTGGACCATGCTGTGCCTTTTTCCCAGGGCCTAGCTCCTTGGGGGACAAGTGTTTGTCATCCTGTGTCACGCTAGGCTGGAGCCTCGCCCATCCCCCCGGCAGCATCCTATGCAATTGTCCTGCGTGGGATCTTACTTTGGCCTGCCTTCCTCTGAGTCAGAGCCAGTGGTCCTTGGAGGCGATGAGACCTGGGAACGGGTGGAGGATGCAACGGGTTCCACTGGGGCTGGGTAGACAGCCTGCACTGCCCCACCGGCGATGCTGTTTGAACCTGAAATCCCACGGCTTGCCTTCAATAGTTCTCTTCCAGTTCTCACTCTCCACTGATGTCCATGGTACAAAGGCCAGAGTATCAAAGCCAGGAGCTGGGAAGCCATCCCATAGTGTTGGGGGCGGGGGGAGTGGACAGGCTGGCTCGGGAACTCCCCCCCCCCCATCCCAGTGCTCACCTCTGATCTCCAGGGGGATGGAAACAGATAACTCCTCAGCCGGGTGCTGGTGGCTCACGCCTGTAATTAGTCCTCACCACTCAGGAGGCTGCGATCTTGAGGATCAGAGTTTAAGGCCAGCCCAGGCAGACGTGAGTCTCCTATCTTCAAGTAACCACCCAAAAAGCTAGAAGGGAAATGTGACAGAGTGGTATCGTGCCATCCTTGAGTGGATTAGCCCAGCAGGAGGAGGGGCCCTGAGTTCAAATCCCAGTAAGAGGGGGAGTGTGGAGGGAGAGGGAAAGCGAGATTTAGATACTCTGCTACTTCATATGCTGTTATATATGAAGCTGGTTGGCAACCGGCCTTGCCTGGCACGTAGGGAAAGGTGGGGTTGTGGCAAAGTGGGGTGCATGGTCATTCACACCGTGGCGCTTGATCGTTTCCAGCGTCAGGTCTCTTTTTGTGGTGTAGGAAGCATACTGGATTTTCCACTTTGTGCCAAGTGAGTCTGAAAATTTGGTTTTTAGGTCAGGTCAGTCCATTAAGAGGTTTACCTCGAAAATCTTTTTTTTTTTTTTTTTTAAATGATTGAAATCAAAAGAAAAACACCAGTGTGGTCCATCTGGTCTTGCAGTTGACAAGTAAGGAACATTATGATTGGCAAAACATGTTTTCATATTCAGGAAAGGAAAGAAAGAAAAGAAGAAAGAAAGAAAGAAAGAAAGAAAGAAAGAAAGAAAGAAAGAAAGAAAGAAAGAAAGAAAGAGGAAGAAAGGAAGGAAGGAAGGAAGGAAGGAAGGAAGGAAGGAAGGAAGGAAGGAAGGAAGGAAGGGAGGGAGGGAGGGAAGGAGAGAGGGAGGAAGGGGGAGGAGGAAGGAAGGTTGGAAATCTGATTTGACAACTTTTGAACAATAGGACATTAATGGCTTAGAAAGCTAAACTAAAACCTAGGCACAGACTAAAGCCTATTTTTGTTCTTTTACTAGTTCAAGGATACTCATGAATAAACGTGAGGTGTTTCTTCCTTTGTTTTACTTTTCTTACAACCTAAGTATCTCATAGTGAGTTAGATAATACTTCGTGTGCACACACACACACACACACAAGCACACACACGCACGCACGCACGCGCACACACACACATGCACGCACAGAGCTGTTCAAAATGTACCCCTTTCTCTCCATTTGCATTTATCTAATAGGACCCCCCCCCCACAACCTTGCAAACAGCAAGTTGGTTCCCTTAGCCCACAGCGCCTGGAAACCACTCGGCAAACACAGTTGAAGATGTATAGCTTGCACTGTGGTATAAATATACATTTCTTTTCCAACTCCAGGCACGGCATAAATTATCACCCACCTTAGGTGAATGACTGGCTGTACAGCTGCTGAGTGTGTTTTTGCTTCGCAGCAAATATTTTGAGATCTCTCCCGTAATTTCATTTGATTCTTACTTAGGCTGGTAAATGTTCTGCCAAAGCTTGCTAAAGCCACGCTGCTGGGGGAGTTGAGGATTGCTTTGGAATTCAAGGAATCCTGTGGGAACATTCCTCCACGTCCCTCTCTCCACAGCCCCGACCCCAATCATCCCATCAGCTTTCACCTGCCTGGACATGACCACCAGCGCCTTCCCTGGCCTCCAGTGTATTCCCCGCAGACTGCCCACCTTCTCTAAAGCAGCCATAGAGGTTGCTCTGAAACAAGTCTGCTGCCTGGCTTGAACTCAGGAAGTGAAGGCTGGAAGGATCAGGATTGGAAGCCAGCCCCGGGGAGTAAGGAGATATGGGGGGGTGGGGGGGAGGGGGAGTTTGAGATCCCCATCTCAACCAACAAAACAGAACGGGGCATGGCAGTCCATTCCTGTTATCCCAGATGTAGGGGAAGTGTAAAGAGGAGGACCATGGTGGGTGTTGGGCCAAACATCGATGTAAGTTGCTATGTGAGGTGTAGCTCAAGCCCTTGGTGCCGACTGTAGGGATGGACTCAGGGGTGTGTGCAAATGTTTGAACTTATTAATGTATAGAGGGGGACCTTTCTTTTTCAGTTTCTGCATCTGCGGTTTTCCGGTAGCTTATTAGGTTATTATTTCATGGGTGTCTCCCCAGATTTCTCCTCTCCTTCCTGCATTCTGCCTCTTCTCTTCCCTCCAGATACCGGACAGGACCTTGCTTGGGTTCTGCTATAAGCCTTTGGCTCTTCTCAACAGATACTCTGTGCAGGTATGAGAGCGCTTGGATCCGAATCTTCTAGATGATTCTTGTAGTGTCCTCCTGACGGTTTTAGCATGTGCCGGCTTAGCTGGCCACACAAGGAGCAGCTATGCTTAATTCCAGCCATCTATTTACAAGGCCACCTGTCATTTTTGTTTCTCTCCTCTCTGTACCATAGCAACTCTAGATTATTACAGAAAATGTAGGCTGGGAGACGATGAAGACAATGAGAATCATGTGAGCCGTCATCTGGAGATAACGTTGAGTTAGCATGATGGTTAGTTTATTTTTTTATTACCCCCACGCCTAGATGTGGATGTTCAGGAAAATGCTATTTATAACCGTCTCCTTTATGAGTAATAGTTTGGCAGTCATCCATTTATAACCGCATGGTTGATCTATCTGCGTGGAACAGTTGTTGGAACGCATGAACCGCCATGATCCCAGGAAGGGAAGGCTCTAGAAGGAGCTCTTTAGGCAGGCACCCTGGGTAGGTTTGATTTTGTACAGTGCGTGAGGAAGATGGGGGTCCCTATCCAAACCCAGAGCTCCAGGAACAGAACAGAGGGAGGGGGGAGCAAGGATTCACTGCCCGATATTCAGATCAGGTGGTAAGATCTCAACCTGTGATTCCAAACCTTCTAGAAAAATGTCCTGGGCTCTTGGAGTTGTTCTATTTGGCACACGTGGGATTCCTTTGCTTTTCTTTTTCCCTCTCCTCCTTGCCTCTTTCCCCTTTGCCTCTTTCCTTCCTCCTTTGATGGGCTGCGAACATGGTACCTGTAGTCTCTGATAAATCAGATCTGAGGAAGATGGAAGGCAGGGAAGGAAGGAACAATAGCCACCTGGGATTCTGCAGGAAACTGGAGAGAGTTCTAGAATCCCAGGGGCCGCAGACCTGGGAGATGTTGCAATGTGAGTCACTCAGATCCCCAAGAAAGGACTTTGTCACTGTCATCCAATTCATTCTCTCGGTTTCCAGCTCTGTCTCTCTGTCTCCTCTTCTCACCTCTCTCTGTCTCTCTACCTCTCTGGGCCTCTCTCCTTCCTCCCTCCCCTCCGCCCTCCCTTCCCACTTCCCCCTCTTTCTTTCTCTTTCCCTCTCTCCCTCCACCCCTGCCTTCTATAGCAGCCGTTTCTAGGCTTTGCAGTTCTTAATATAGGTTTAAATTATGAAAACGTTCCTTCTTTGTACAAGATTTATTTCTTTAAAAATAAAAGGATTGTTAAGAAAAACATAAGGACTGAAAACTATCGAATTGTTATTAGGTGTGTATATATTTCTACAGTCCCCCTCACACCCCATTTCAATAGCTGAGATCTTTCTTGTGCTGTTTCTCTTTACCACAAACCCTCCGTGGTGACAAGCTAGTGTGCATCTCTATCTTACCTACACGGCACTCGCCACAGGCCCAGGACTTTTCCTGGAATCGCTGCTACACACAGAAATCCTGGGTTTTAGGGTTATACAAATGTTTAAGTCTTTTGATACACATTGTTAAATCGTCTCTGTAGAAAGGTTAAACCAATTTACACTTTCCACAGTCCTGTTTAAGAGACTCTTTGCCTAAATCTCCCTTAATCACGAAGATTAGCATTCTAAAAATCCTTCCAAATTACCATTTGTGAAGGAAAGAAAAAAAAAGGAGAGCCTGCTGATATTACATTTATTGAGTAACTATTAACATTTCTCCCTTTATTTTTTTTCTCTCCAATTTTTGTAATCATTACATTCCCTCTGGGGGGAAAAAAATCTTTGATCTTCCCGCCCCCTTCTTTTATTGGAATTCAGAGAGCTGTGTTTCTTTCTTTCCCTATTTTTTAATTTTATTTTTATTTTTATTGTGCTGCTACTGGAGCTTTAACTCAGGGCCTATGTACTGTCCCTTAGCATTTTTGTGTGTTGTTCCAGGCTGGTGCTCTACCATGCAAGCCACAGCTCTATGTCTGGCATTTTGGCAGTTAATTAAAGAGTCTCAAGAACTATTTTTCCCTGGGCTGGCTTTGAACCACCATTCTCAGATCTCAGTCTCCTGAGTAGCTAAGATTATAGGCAATGAGCTACCAGTGCCTAGTCACCATTCCATTTCTTCACTGGCTACAAATACAGTGTCCAGTTCTTTATTTTTGACTTGATCCAGTCTCATAGAGTTTCTAAGATATCCCCACCACTAAAACGTATCATTTTATCATCTTCATCATCCAGATAACTCCCTTGCTGGGTGCCAGTCTTCCTATATGTCCACAGGTGCCCGCGTAACACTCTCATGAAAGAGGCTCCCAGATTTTGTTTCTATTTCTCCAAAAACAGAATGAACCTGCAGCTCAGCCCTGGGGTAGAGGGAAATCTGAGGCATTTTAGAATTCTGACCTTTACATCCTGATCATTTGTAGGTTTTCCTCCATAGTCACCTCCTTAGAACCACATACCTATGGATATATGTATACATTTATGTATATATACATATATATATATATATATCCAGATGAACTTTACAAAGCAGCATTATTTAGCATTGAAATATTCATTCTGAACATAAATGAATGCGTATTGCCATTGGAAAAAATGTTTCGCTTTAGTTTAGTGGAAAAGAATCTGCAAAAGAATTTATATGAAGTCATTTATTTGTCAGGCAAGCACTGTCCTGTAGAAATATAATGTAAGTCGTAGTTTACCAAGCCAAAGGAAATGGATGAAACAAATTTTAATATGTGTGCTTAGGTCACAGCATGTCCAATACATACGTATCTCGACAGTAATCAGTATGCAAATATTGATGATATTCATTCCGTTTTTGTACGTGGACCACAAAACCTCATGTGCATTTCTTTTTTACTAACAATATGCATAATTCCAGACCAGTTGCATTTCGTGCACTCACTAGCCCTGTATGATTTGCAGGGACTTCCTTGGTTGTTGAAGTTGTCTGGAGGAAATAACATCAGATCCTACAGTGTTTGCTCTCTTTTGGGGGGTTGGGTTATTCAGGTTGGTGTTCGCAGCGTGCCTGCTCCTGTCTTATCTGCATTTTCCAAATTTCCATAAAGGCATACATCCTGCTTTTGCAGTGTGGAATTAAAATAAACTATTAAAGACATCGTTCATTTTTAATAGGGTGGGGTGTGCTACTAAATAATACACTGTTAAAAATAAATACGTGAAATGTAAATCGGTGACCTATTTTCCATAGGCGAAGAGCAGTCTGGGTGGTAGTTGGGATGGGGCCCTTCCTGTGTATGATAAAGCTCTGGCCCCAAGCTGGCTTCTGGAACCCAAAGGGAGACGGGAGACAATGAGAGGCAGGCCTGTGGGGAAGCTGCCTGGCCTGCCCGAAGGTCTCAGGTGTCACCCCAAGTTCAAGAGCAACTGTTGAAGGAAACGTCTCCACCAGCTTGTCAACCTCGTCTATGGTTTGGAACTTGTGCCAAGGAACCTTTTTGTGTTGTTTTGCTGTTGCTGTAATTTTCTTTAACCATCTTCCCCCTGCTTTAAAAGATTAATGGTATACACACACACACACACACACACACAATAGTAAGCCCATCTCATGTGTGGATTTATGCTACATGGTGTTTGTGATGAGGTCCAGTCAACCAATCAATAGATTAAAATTTCAGAGGCCAACCTTTTTCAGTTCCCACGCAGGCATTCATAGTGCAAGCTGAATCCACGCAGAAAGGCTCTCATTCAGTCTGGCTTTATACTGTTTTGGGGTTTCATTGTGTGTGGTCTACAGACTGTTTCCCAGCCCTGCCTCTCAAAAAATGAAAACAAAAATCCCAAATGGCACCCATGAAGAGACACAAAGATGAAAGTCCCTTGTTGGAGTGACCAAGTGAGAGCAAAGTGTTCATCGAAAGGACATGATAGGAATACCAACCGAATGCCCACAGTAAAGCCAGGCGCCGGTGGCTCACGCCTAGATTCCCAGCGACTCAGGAGGCTGAGACCTGTGGATCCTGGTTCAACGCCAACCCTGGGCAGACAAATCCGAGAGTCTTAGATCTCCAATTGGCTAGCAAAATAAAAGAGAGGAAGTCTGGCTCGAGTGGTAGAGCACCAACTTGAGTGAAAGAGCCACTTGAGAGTACAAGGCTGTGAGTTCAAGCCCCAGTACTGGCACGTTAAAAAAAAAATTACCTACAGTCCAATACTGAGTTCTTTACCTGCTGACTGCGTGTGGTTCTTCTTCTCTGTGGTGGTCTAGAAACCATCTACCTGCAGATACCAAATGCTCACGTGTGTCAGTTTATAGATGCTCCTGTGGTGCTACGGATGATGGTAATATCTAAGATCTTTACATTCCCCTCCTCTCGACCCGGTTTCTAACCTCTAGGGGCCATGTTGCTCCCTTCTGTACTGAAGCTGCTTGGGTCATGCCCACACCTACTGAATGATTTTCTTTTCTTTTGTTTTGTTTTGTTGTTTTTTTGGTTCTTGGTTCTGTTCTGTTCTGTTTTTGTTACTTGTGAGGCTTGAACTCAGGGCCTGGGCTCTGTCTCTGAGGGCTTTTACTCAAGGCTAGTGCTCTATGGCTTTGAGCCACAAAACACATCTGGTTTTCTGGTGGTTCATTAGAGATAAGAATCCCATGGACTTTCCTGCCGGGGCTGGCTTGAAACCACACTCCTCAGATCTCAGCCTCTTGAGTAGCTATGATGATAGGCGTGAGCCACCAGCACCTGGCTCTGAATGATTTTCTTCTGATATGTATTTGGGCTAGAGTTACCCCAGTCCCTGCATTTCCCATGGCAGGTCTTCCCTGGCAAGCTCTCTCTTCCTCCCTTCCTCCTCTCTTCTTTCCCTCCTTCCCTCCCTTTATCTTTCCTTCCCTCTCTCCTCTCTCCCTCCCCTCTCTCCTTCTCTTCTCTCTCCCTCTCTCTTTCCCTCTCTTCTCTTCCTTGCTCTCCCTCTCCTCCTCTCTCCTCTTTCTCCTTTCTTGATCCTGTCTCTCCCTTGTCTCTCTCTTCTCTTCATCCTGTCTCTCTCTCCTCTCTCTCTCCCTCTACCCCCACCTCCATGATGGCCAGTCTGAAATGTTAGTGCCTCTGGAGCTCCTCCCCCCTCCCTCTGAGTCTCAGCTTTTGCCCTGGCCAGGCAGTGAGCAGCCTTTCTGCGTCCGTCCGTCAGCCACTCCCGGTGTCCAGCCTGGTCGTATCCGACGCTCTGGGATCTGACTGCCCCTGAGAACACAGCCAGTCTCCATCATTGTGCTCCCTGCGTTTGTCTAGGGCCGGGCTTTGCATGCCCGTCGGCTCTCAGCAAATAGTTGTGGAACTGAATGAAATTGCCTTCAGAAACCCCTTTCCGGTCCAACTGTTTCTCTATCAGAAAATCTCATTAAGACTTAATCATTAGCATCTTCCCACCCAGGGGTCCCCAGTGCAGTCCCCAGCCGAGAGGGGAAGGGGGAGGGATTCCTTCTCCTTCGGTGGTCCCGTGCCTCTCCACCCACGGGCACAATGACAGAGTGACCACAGGAAACCTGCGGTCCCTCCCCCTCCCCCTCTGCATGTCTTAAGTCACCGTCATGAACGTCAGCTGATTAGCAACTGTGGGGTTCTCAGCCCCGAGGACTGCGTTCAGGTACCCATCAGGCCACTGCGGGCCTCGGTTCCCCCCTTTCTCAGCCCGCCGGCACTGTGCCCGTCCGGTGTTACCCTGCCACAGGCCTTGTCCACAGAAACTCTCCAGGAGACCCCTCTCGGAACGACAGCTCTTCCACGGCGAGTTTCCCATCTGTCAGGACCTCAGGAGTGCCCCGCCGAGCTGGTCCAGAGCAAGGCTCCCACCCGCCAGCAGCGAGCAGCGAGCAGAGGAAATTGAATTTGGAGGCTGAGCTTTCTGGCTGGATTCTTTTCCTGTGGGGGGGGGGGGGGGGGGGGGCTGTCGATGGTCGGGATGATCCGGGGATGAAGTGATGAGGAGGAGATCCCAGCCCACGAGCTCTGGGGGGGGGGGGGGGGGGGGGGGAGAGCAGGAAGCAAGCAGAGAAAACCCTGATTTATATTTTTTATTTTTTTTTGTCAGTCGTGAGGCTTGAACTCTGGGTCCCTGAGCTCTTCAGCTCAAGGCGAGCGCTCTACCACTTTGAGCCACGGCCCCATGTCTGGTTTTCTGGTGGTTCATTGGAGATAAGAGTCTCATAGATTTTTCTGCTCCGGGCTGGCTTTGAACCGTGAGCCTCAGATCTCAGCCTTTTGAGTAGCTAGAATGACAGGTGTGAGCCACCAGCGCCCAGCTAATTCGAGAGGATCAGTGTCCTCAGCTTTAAGACGGAGATCCCTGCCCTGACAAAATCAAATGCGCCTGGCCACATTCTGTTCATGAAAATGCCTTTTTGTAATTTACAGCTTTCTTAGGTGCCGGCTGTGATTTCTTAACTATTTTCTTCTGGGGGGGCAGGCAGTACTTGTCATAAAAAACAAACCCACCTCACAAAAGCCTGTGTGTGCAGGCCATAGACATCTTAACTGCATCCGCCCAATCCAGCGTGCTCCTGATTAATGCTTCTAGTCGGGTTGATTGATAGATTCTGGATATGGTATGTGGAAATGTGCAAGAACGTCAAGAAAGAATGGTGGTGGATCTCGGGTGGTTGATGTTGCTGTTGTTTGACTCACGTTCACGTAAGCTCAGCAGGACCCTGTTTCCTTTGTGTGGGATTGGTTAGTGTTCAGTCCCTCATCCCCTCCCGTTCCTGTCCCCTGCTCCTCCTTGGTCTCGCTCCCTCACCTCTCTGTCAAGGTCAAGGGGTGGAAGCTACTGCCAGCAGATTATGGCATACTGCAGCACACGTATGCACAAGTGTCATACCAACATGTGTGTTCACCGTTTACTCACGAGCTTTGCATTGGAGACGTCACACGAGCCAAACAGTACCTACCTAGGACGGAGTATTACTTTGCTCACGTGATGGCTGCATTTCATAGGAGGCGCAGAGGCTTCTAGTTGCTCTTCTGAAGGCCATTTCCTCCTATGTGCATCCCCATGATGGACCTGAACTGTATTCAAAGCCGCCGCCACCACAGAAGATTTGAAACAAAGAAATGGCTCTGGCCACCGGCGCCCGGCCCGGGCTTCCAGTTTCCCAGTCAGGCACCCTGATTTAACGTCCTTCAGTTCCCCAGAGGGGGACGGGAGGGGGGAGAGAGGAGAAGGGGGAAAGTTTGCAATTGTCCTCTGGCTTCCCCTAAGGTGAAGCTTTTAGATGGAAGAAAGATGGGTCCTGTGGCCTCCGGGACATGCGGCATTGTTCTCCGTGTGTCCGCCTCCTTTCACCTCACGGCCTTCTTCCACCCAGTGATCACCTCCACCTTGGAGAAAACGAGGAGCTGAAATGAAGCAGCCCGGCTTTATGAAAAGTCCCTGAGAAGCAATTTAACCCCGTTGACCACGTCCATCAATCTGTCACCTGGAGAGAAGTCGTTGACCCCGGCCGGCCTCTCCTCCGCCGTCCCTCTCCATGAAGGGTTGTCAGCAGGGGAGAGAGCTTTTTCTTCCATGCTGTACCACTGAGCCCAAGGCTGGAAGGCTTTCCCCAAAGGAAGTCAACCGCGATGATGGGCGCAAGTACCTGAAGTTCCTCCACATCTCAGCACGGGGGCTCACGGGGGAGCGCTAGCCGGCAGAGTGTGGACTGCACCGGCTCCTGCCAAACAACAGAAGATAACCCTTTGGCAAGAAGTCTTCATCATCATCGTCGTCATCATCATTATTATCATTATTATTATTGAATCAAGATCTTCCAGAAACTATGACACTATATTACATGTGCAGTCCTTTGCATTTATTGGTGATTTAAACACTTAGCCCTTGGAAACATCATTTTGCTCAAAGAAGCAAGTAGTAGCAGTAGTAGTAATTAGAAATCCCCAATGCAGACTGAAAAAATAATAATAATTCAAATGAGCCTGGCACTGGTGGCTCACACCTGTAATCCTAACTACTCTAGAAGCTAAGATTTGAGGATCAGGGCTTGAAGCCTGCCCGGGGTAGGAATGTCTGTGAAGACTCTTCTCTCCAACTAACCACCAAAAAGCCAGAAGTGGAGCTGTGTGTGGTTCAACTGGTAGAGCTTGTGCAAAAAAAAACAAAAAGCTCAGGGATTATACCCTAAGTTGAGTTCAAGCCCCAAGACTAGCAAATAATAATAATAATAGTAATGTGAATGTTAACAATTTGTGTTTTGAAATCATTTCTTTTTTTCTTACTGTACTCTTAACTATTGCTTGCCATTCAGTAAAGATGGGCAGATCGTGTTGGCAGAAGTGTCAGCTGGCATCTAGAAGCCCATATAGAATGTAGACTATCTTTTATTCTTGCATAGACAATGCCTCCTTTTTTCCTAGAACACTTTTGAGAGGTTTCGTGGTTCTGTTTTCATATTTACTGAAAACCCTGACAAACATACACCCTCGCTAATTATTGAAAACACTGCTGTGATAGACAGAGGTAGGCAGCTATCCTTCTTGTATATTGATCAGCTCTCCTTGGCATTTTGGCAAGGTCACAGGGGAGTTCTATTTTTGGATTTCTGAGGAACCGCTATACGGGTTTCCGTTGCAACTGTACTCATTTACATTCTCACCATCGGGATGGGCTGGTTACTTTTCCCCACGTTCCTTGTTTGTTGTCTAGTTGGCTGGAGTGAGAGGGAATCTTAAAACAAAAATTCTCTTTTAACTTTATTTCTGTCACTTACTTTTTTTTAATGTGGTACCGAGGAATGGAACCCAGGGCTTCATGCGTGTTAGGCAAACAGTCTACCACTAAGCCACATTCCCAACCCCAGAGATTGCATCTTCATGTGCTTGTGATATGCATTTTCTTTATGGTTTGCATGGTTCTTCGTGGTAATTACTAGCTCTTGGTATTTCTTCTTCTCCCCCCTCCTCCTCCTTCTTTGAAATATTTATTGAATTTGCTTGCTTATTTATTAAATGGATTACTTATTCTCTTGGATTATTTTGAGTTCTTGGTATATTCTGGATATTAATTCTGTTTCTACTGACAGAGATTTTCTCCCACTCTCTGGGTTGCCTCTTAGTTCTGGCAATCGTTTCTTCTGCTATACGGAAGCTCCTAAATGATTTGCCAGTTCTTGTGCGTGTACTCCAGGCACCCGGAGTCCTAGTTAGAAAAATAGTTACCTGTGCCGCTTCTTTGTGTTTCGAAATCATTGCTAATAAGCAAGCTCATCGCTCCCACGTTCTCGAGCTTTTCTGATATTTGTAGGTCACTCTCGCGTGGGCAGGAGACCCATACCTGTCCTGATTGTGTCATGAACTTCTTCAGTAGCTGGTGAGTTCAGGGAAGGGAGAGAGATACCTTTCCTCAGAAATGGCCTGAGGACGTATCATTGAAGATACCTGCAATAGGAGTTGAGTATAGCTTGTGTGCCAACCTCTACTTTACAGCATGGAACTTGGTAAACGTTGATAGAATAAACATTTATAGAATCAAATCATTTATAGAATGCCTGGCACTCTGCTTCCACATGACCCACTCTCCTTTTGGTTTAGGAATTTCTGGCTCACCTAGCTGTTACCCAAGCTTTTGTGCCATGTGTGCCTTATCTCTTGTTAATTTGTTTTATAACTCATGCGAGCTACCCAAGAGAAGCCTCTTGGGTTAGAAGTGTGCCTCGGTTGGTAGAGCGCTAACTAGCTAACTAGGAAGTGAAAGGATCAGGCACCAAGTTTGAGTCCGGGTCTTAGACCTAAAAACAAAACAAACAAACAAAAAAACAACAGCAGCCATCAACAAAAGAGCCAACTCTCCATTGTTTTGCTTCCTGGAAGTATATAAACATCAACGTTTAATATAGGCCCTTAAATCTTGAAGGAAATAGTGAATAATATCTCACCCCACCCCCCCCAAAAAAAATCAGACCCGAACTCTCTTGAGACCATTCTGGAAGGACGATCTGTTAGCCTGTTTCTATGAAGAGGAGAAATAAGATCACATTTCTCTTTAGTGACTAATTGGAACATTTCAGAAATCTAGACACATTCTTTGCTGACAGTTTTGGAAAAATGTTTTCCTACAATTTCATTGACCATGTCTCTGTTTAAGAAATGGGAAATGAAATAAAATTAAGAAAATTAACCAACCAGAAATCATGCCATTAAATAGTTCCCAAATAGTTTTGACATTGGGATAAGGTAATCTTTTATTTTTTTTTGCATTTTTCCATTTTTGCATGTATATATGCATATATTTATATATACATATATGTGTGTATATAAATATATATATGTATATATCCTCCTATCCCACCCCCATTAGCTTCTTTCAGGCTCTCCAGCTTCTCCAGGGACAAAGCTATTGCATCTCTATTATGCATCTTGATGGGCAGGAGAATCTGGCCGAAGGTTGCATTTGGTCTTATATCCCATTACTGTATTGATTTATTTTTTCTAAAGTTTCTCTAATGTTATAATGAGAATATTCTCCACTCCATCCTGAAAGATTGGAAAGCTTTTTTTTTTTTTTCTATATTGACTTTGGGATGTGCCACATGCAAGGACTGCATCTCTGGGCTTACAACACAAAGGTCCTCAGAGAAAGCAAATGGAAATATTTCTTTTCTATAAACCCCAGGCCCAAGAGCAGTGGAACTCTTAACCTAATGAAGGCCCAAAGGGAGTTCTTATGCAGTCACTGGGCTGGATCCCAGGATGAGAATGTGTGCTCGACTCCGGGGTGGCAAAAAAATGGCCTTTCCATGGGCCAGAAAAGTTCACCACAAAGGACTTAAATCTCTTCTGAATGTCTGGAGTTCTACTTCCATTTCACCTGCACCTGTATAACAGGTCCTGTATCACCTGTACAACTCCAGAAATGTCCTGGAGTGAAACCCAAGGAGTCGAGAGAGATCGTTTCTCCGCATGTTGGGACACGTGTCCAGCCTACCGACGTTTTAGGTCTAGTTCTTGTTATTTGTTTTATAATTTAAATTTTGCTGTAAAGGTGATGCGCAGAGGGGTTCCGGTAATGAGTACATTTCTTTTCTGAATGTGTCCCCCCCCTCATTTTCTCCCACTCCCCGCCGACTCCCCTCCCTCTACAGGTTGTAAAGTTTACTTCCAACACAGTGGCGTCCAGTGAGTGTCGCTGCTGAATTGGGTCACCCTTTGTCCCACCATTTCTGTGATTCCCCTCCCCAAATCAGATGATAAACTTATGTACAAGACAAAGGGCACAGACATCACACACAGGGACCAAAGGGAACAAAGAAAGGGAGAAAGAAAGGAAGGAAGGAAGGAAGGAAGGAAGGAAGGAAGGAAGGAAGGAAGGAAGGAAGGAAGGAAGGAAGAACAGCAAACAACGCAATTAAAAAACACTCTTGTTTCCATTTTTTTTAATTTCATTTCCATAAGCATCATGTTATGTAGTCATAGGCCCGTAGCTATATAGTTTTTTTTATTTTGGCTATGTACCTTAGGGCAAATCACTTAGCTTCTCTGCATATTAAAAGTTAGAGATGATGATAAGATGTGGTATCAATGTGTGTGTGTGTGTGTGCACTAGGTACTCAAAAATGTTGGGGTTATTGTTGTATCCTCCTCCTCCTCCTCCTCCTCTTCACATTGATCACCATTCTCTGGCCCAGAAGAGCAAAAGAGGTTCTCTGCAGCTCGCCCTGTACGGCCAGCCTACATTTGGTGCTTAGTAGCTACGTGGAGATGCTTGTTGAGTAAGTGAACGGCCGACTGTCTTCTCATCTCCCTGCCAAAGGGTATTGTTGACGTGGAGGAGATAACTCACGCCAGAAACTTGGCCCCAAGCTCCCTGTAGACAAGAGGCCCAATCACACCCTGCCCAGGGCCAGTGGTCCGGTCAGCTCTGTGCCAAGCGTCAGTCAGTGTCCTCTTCCTTCGGATAGACATGGACATAAGCATACTGGCGTCCACCCATGCTGCAGTTGGCTGGGGCACCGCCTGGGGTGGCACCACCAAAGGCAGATCTTTGGGGTGGGGGGGCAAAGAGCTTCCCACGGGGATAAAGGTGAAGATGCACAGAGCTAACCCTCTCTAGGCTCTGACTGTAAATATGGTGGCATCACTCGGGAAAAGAACCCGAGAGCTCCTTGGGGGCGGGCGGGGGAGGCGGGGGGGTTTCTGTGCCTGCCTAGCCGGCCATGCCCTGTGCAGGTCAGTTGCTTTGTACCCCGCCTCCCGGGGTGCCTGTCCTCTGGAAATCCTCTCCACGGCTTCCTGTCGCCATGTCCCTGTTCCTAACACGAGGGGACTCTGGCAGCCTTGAAGCAGGCAGGGCACTGTGACTAGGGAAGGCAACTTTGCAGGAGTCCGGTGAGGTCACAGCTCTGTGGAGGCTTTGGGTCACGGGCTCTGCAAGAGGCAGATGGTACCTGAAGCACCTGGCTTGGTGCCAGGGTGGTGGGTGGCCTCTGGCGTCCTCCCTCCCTCCCTCCCTCCCTCCCTCCCTCCCTCCCTTCCCCTACTCCTCCCCTTCCTCCCTCCCTCCCTCCCTCCCTCCCTCCCTCCCTCCTTCCTCCCTCCCTTCCCCTACTCCTCCCCTCCCTCCCTCCCTCCCTCCCTCCCTTCCTTCCTCCCTCCCTCCCTTCCCCTACTCCTCCCCTCCCTCCCTCCCTCCCTCCCTCCCTCCTTCCTCCCTCCCTCCCTCCCTCCCTCCCTCTACTCCTCCACCTGCCCAGTGATCTGGAATGTTCGAGCAGTTGGACACAGCATGCTAAAGTATGGTAACTGTGCAGGTTGGGTGTTCCAAATGATCCTGGATTTGTGGGTGCCATCTCTACAATGCCGCCACTATCCCCAGGCACAGCAGAAAGAACCACAAAGGTCAGGAAAGGTAGGCAGGGGGTGGGTGTATTCGTGAAGGAAAACCGTTCTGTTCCTGTAACCAGGCCTGCCCTCCATCGTGGTCTGGTGGTGTCAGATCTCTGACCTACGCAGCGGTTTGCTCTGAGTTCTCTCTGGTACCCCAAGGGCAGCTGGTGAGCCCACACTGTGCCTCTGCTCGGCCTCAGCTTGGCGACGTGGGGTGAGTTGCTTTAGGGATTTCTGCCTCAGTTTCCTCTGTGACACCTGCCTGTCAGGGTGTTTCACAAGGACGAATGAAACCATGTAAGGGAGAGGAGTAGCTTCGGGGAGAAAGGGCACATCATTGTTCCTAAGTCACCGTCCCTCAGAATGTAATTGAGAAGGTTTTCCCCACGTTCACTTCATTGTGCCGTTTAGAAAGCTGTTTATTTTCCCTCAGTCGCATTGGGTTTTTTTTTTTAAACTCTCTCTCTCTCTCCCTGCTACTGCATAACTTCATTATCCGCTGTACATAAGCACATTATGTAATTCTCTCGATTTGTCATTGATTGCCTCTGTTTTCCTGTAGCATTACTTAAATCCATCATACTTGTTTTATTAAGTCCCTGAAGATATTAGGGGCTGTGGTTGAAGTGCCCACCTTTCTACTAACTGGAACACAGCCGTTAAATATTTGAAATGACACAAAGTGTTCAGGGAGGGGGGGGGGGGCTGGGGAAACAACAAAACCTAAGCACAGAATTTCCCCACTGGCTTTATGAAATCCAAGAGACCACTCGAGGTGTCAGTTTAGAGCACTCACTGATGGAGGGGATCTACGCGGCTGTACCAGTGGGAGTGGCGGCATGGATAAGAGGGTACAATGCTCTGGTGTTTACTGAGGGTCTCCTATGCCACCAGAATTATTATAAACTTGACGTGTGTTGAGTTATTTCTGGTTCAGAGCAACCCAGTAGATAATAGGCTGGGTTGTCCGTCTACCCTGGTTTACCATGAAGGAGACTGTGATTCGGGACATTGTACCCACTAGAGGCCAGAGATACTCAGTAAGACACAGAGATCCTAGAAGAGGGTCTGCTGAGAACAAGGGAAGGATTGGAGGAGGGGACAGAGGGGGTCACAGGAGGGGGACAAGTTAGGGTCATGAGAGGTAAGTGTGATCAAAGCATGCTCCATGCATGAATGAACCGAGCTATTTTACCCAGCTACTAACACTTATCAAAATATGATTCATGAGCCTGGCGCCTGTGGCTCACACCTGTAATCCTAGCGACCTCAGGAGGCTGAGATCTGAGGATCACAGTTCAAAGCCAGCCCCGGCAGGAAATTCCACAAGACTCTTATCTCCAATTAACTCTCTAACAGCCAGGAGTGGGGCTGTGGCTCAAGTGGTAGAGTGCCAGGCCTAGAGTTCAAGACCCAGTACTGGCACCAAAAATTTACATATAATATGCATATATATGTATGTGTGTGTAGATTTTCCTTCCTCATATTGGAGGGAAAAATTCTCTGTTGCCTGAGCTCTTTGGGAAATCTCTGCTCTGAACTCTTTTCTCATCATGTGTTTCTAGGACAAGGTTTCCTTGTGGGCCACCCTGGGAGAGTAGGATGGGAATCATTAGATCTTCATCTATGTCGTGGCCCTGAGCAATCTGGCAGAACAATCCTGGGGTGGGGGAGAATACAGAAGGCAATGCTGAGTACCTAGGCTTCCCATCTGTTGGTCATCCTGGGTCAGTGTATTGCTGCTCTGATGTGGGATGGGTGAAGGATGGATAGTTTGGATTCATGGATGGATGGATGGATGGATGGATGGACAGAAGGGAAGTAATAAAACAGAGGCACACAATGCATTTCACATAATTAAGCTGCTCAAGAATGGTATTGTGCCATGTCTATTTTGAAAGTGTACTATTAAATGTTGCACGGAAACCTGACTTTGAATAGCTGCCTAAGGTTTGGACTCATGGATACATTACCCTTTGTGCGACCACTCCTCTATTTCGGACGTCTGTGTTGCTTCTGATTCCCCATCATTCATGGGCTTATTATTCCCTGAACCGCTGACAGTGCTCCCTTGCCAAGCATTAGCCCGGGTTATAGTAGAGAGGCTCTTAGACACATGGTTAGGATACATTTTGATTTGCTTGCATAATGTGTTGGAAGTTGTTCATTGGCTCTTGTTGACCATAGTTGTGTTCCTTGGGTGGTGACAAACTGGGCTTGATGAGCCCTCTGGATCTTAAGGGACCATTTGGGATGCATCGGCACAGATATTGAGCTCTGGTAGTGACAGGAACATCATCAGAGTTCTGTACACACTGGCTGGCTTGCCGTTGTGTTACACACTGGATAGCCATTGTGCTGGCCACGAGCATTGCAGAAAGCCCCAAAGCCTCGGAGAGAATCCTCCCATGGCCGCCATGTTGCATTGCTTAGAGCTGTGTGGAGGCTCTGAACACATCTATTCCAGCCTGCCCAGCATGGCCTGAGAGGCAGCAGGGTGTGTGTGTGTGTGTGGTGGGGGAAGTACTGTGAGGACTCCATCTTGCTTAACTCCTTTAAAAAAAAAAAAACTGGGAAAACAAGATGGAAGTACGTTATGATATTAAACCAGATGTCGCTGAGATCCTGTGCCGCTCAGATGCGAGGCACAAAAAGCAAGACATAGATCATTTGGGGCTGACAAATCAAGAGGAAACCAAATCTGATTCTCTGGCGGTTGAGTGAGGAGCCACGCAGCTGAGGCTTGGTGGCTTCAGAGGAGCTGTCCAGCGTGGAAAGGCTGAAGGCCTCCGTTGGGACGCAATGCCCAGTCTGAAGTCGAGCTTTGGAGTGACAGGCCATCTAAGGACCAGACTATTTCTGGCTGTAGACTTTAGTGCCATGAAATGAGGTTGTCTCCCTATGCCCCACAATGCCCCCTAACCCCCGGAGGAGGCTCTACAATTGAGTCATGGCCAGACCTCAGAGGGAACAGCTAGCTTTTGTTGATCACTTAAGACAGGAGATGCCTAGAAAAGAGACAACTCACGCCCGCCCCCAAAGACCTTAGTCATCTATCAAGAGAAACCCTGGGTAAGAATTTCCCATTCCTTTTCCATCCTTGCTCTGTCTTTCCTTTTACCTCTTCACCTGATGGGGAGCAAAGGGTCAAGAAATCGGAGTGGAAAGCGTCTATCCTTGACTGATTCCTTTAAAAATACAGATGTATGTTTTTTTCCTGCTTTCTAAGGGATCATCCAAATACACTTTATGCCTCTTAGAAAAAGACAAGGAAAATCCTAATTCCTGCAAAATGCCTGGGCAGATTATCTCCCCCAACTTCAGCTCATCGTTATTCTGCACAGAGTTACGCAATGATGTGATCGTGTAAAGTAGTAATTCACCTTTATTCCCACCTACGTTAAGACTGATCAAAAATCCTCATAAAATCCTCATTATGCTCCCCAAATGTCCATAAGCAAGAGTCTGCTAGAGAGATAGTAACGCTTTCGCTTGGAAGTCTGGGCTTCTCTCTAATTATGTGTAAATTATCTGAGCGGAATCTCAAATGTTTAGTGATAGAGAGTTTTATGCTTCCTAGCAAAGTATCTCGTTTGCCAAGCAATATAATCAAAAGCAGCTTGTGTGCAGTGAATTGTAGATGGCGTGTAACTCTGCGGGTTCTTCTTCTTCTTCTTCTTCTTCTTCTTCTTCTTCTTCTTCTTCTTCTTCTTCTTCTTCTTCTTCTTCTTCTTCTTCTTCTTCTTCTTCTTCTTCTTCTTCCTCTTCCTCTTCCTCTTCCTCTTCCTCTTCCTCTTCCTCTTCTTTATTGGCTTCTGCTTCTCTTTTACAAGTAATTGAGAGAAATGGGAATATGTCTTTGGCCCTTTAAGAATAGCAAATGTTGTATTCTGAGGGTTTTTGGGTGTTTTTTTTTAATTAAAAAAAAGATAATTGATCCTTTGACTATACCGCTGTTCTGTTCTCAGAAGAAACATTAAAAAGTTGGATTTCTTAAGAAATGCAATTAACCGGCTTTTATTTAATGATTTTTTTCCCTCAAGTTATTCATCCTGGAGGAATGGTCTCCATTGGTTATTAACAAAGACGAGTGTGGGTTATTAACAAGCAAATATCATACTATTCGACGGGAAGGCATGTACCATGGCTCAGAGAAATCCCAGCATGCTTTGTCTACCGATGACCCTCCTTGAGGAACCTTTGCGTGAGGATTTCCCCCGTGTCTACCCCCATCCACCAGCAAGAATGGCCAAAGCTTTCCTGGGCCACAGGAACCATTTACACCCAAATCAGTAATATTCAAGAGGAGGCCATGTCACTGCTAGCCATAGTCATTGTAGCTAACATATTCCCGATGATGGTTAAAAACACAAGAGGTTGCATGGAGAAGGTTGTATCATCTTGATCTTAGCATCATGATACCCTCAGGGCATGCCCATCTCGAGAGAAGCCCTCGACCACAGGCTTCTGTCCACAGGCCTCATAGTCTTGAAAGACTTTGTTAGGCCAAGCGCCATCCGGCTAAGATTCAGATCGACAATTCTTAGCACGTAAGCCTGCTTCCGAGCTGTTCTATGTCTAGAGGTAGTTTCACCAAGCCAGGTGACCAAGCTGGAGGAATTAAAAGGGCAGGAAAGGCTAATAGGAGAAAAAGACAGGGAATTAAAGGACAACATTAAGACAGATACATATTTCAGTGACAAGAGACGAGAACTCTTTGCCCCATGGGTGATCAATGCAGAATAATGAGGCATCTTTCATTTCACGGGGAGCTAAAGAATTTCCCTTATGTATCAGTAGATGTGCCTTCTGCTTAAATTTGCAACTAGACCAGATAGTTAACAAAGGCATCATAAATTAAGGAGAGATTTAAAAAACAACAACAACACCTTTCTCCTGGCTTCTCTACTGAAAATTCATGCCTACGTAAAGACTGTGTGTGTGTGTGTGTGTGTGAGTGTGTGTGTGTGTGTGTGTGTGTGTGTGTGTGTATCTTTCCAAAATCTGTAGGAAGACTTCTACGGTGATCAATTATATTTCTTAATGGCATATAGATCCATTCTGTATTATCAATATAGACCGTCCTTCCAAGTTCATTCATTGTTTTAGAATTCAACAGCCTTCATCATGTCTGTCTGTGGAATATGAAACTGAATATTGTTTTGTGTCAATTTCTCTCTGTTCTATGTACTGTCTGCATTTGGCATCTTCTCAGTTTTGCATTCCTGAGGAGAGGTCTAAAGGGATTTTTATCTCTGTTCCCTTTTACAGGGAACAACAGGACAAATTGCCGACTCATGACATATCCACTCTTTTTAACTTAAAATATCTTTGTTTTTTTTTTCTCTTAAATGCAGTAAAACCTGAAATGTGCACCAATATTCATTCCGATAATTAAAGCACCCAATGAATTATGCAGCTTGGCCAAATAAATGTTCTCTTCACCGAGGAGGGTGGAGAGTCAAGATAGCTAAAGTTCAATTAATTGTTCAATGGCTTTCTTCTGGCTTGTTGTTTCTTTTATTTAAAAAAAAAAGGAAAATATTTGCTTCTGATTCTCTTCAGAGCTGGGTTTTTAAATGTAAACACTGAAGAGGGACCCGTTTGTGTGCTTGTGTGCTTTAATCTATGTTGTCTGATTATAAATTTTCCGTAGGTTTCTTTCAGTAGATGGTTTCTTTTAAATAGTTTTTGTTCCCCACCCCCTTTTTTCTTCCTTCTCCTCCTCCTTCTGCTTTATTCTTTTTAAAATATGGATCTTTGGCCAGGAGGGACCCATGCTGAGTAACTAACCTCTCTGACTGACACAGAGGGAGCTGGGTGTAATAGAAATAAATGCTGCGTTTTCTCTGCATAGAACATGCCACGTGGGCAAACACGCCACGTCTCTTTGGTAAAGCTGAAAGGTGGATTTCTCAGAAATGTCTTGTTTTCAGTTAATGATATTTTCTGCCTTTCCACCAGGTGGTCTCTTTGGGGGTTTGCACTTGAATTCATTTCTCCATGCGCCTACCCCTGCCTTTCCATCATACTTTCATTCAGAGGGCATTGAATGAACTCTCTCTATGCACAGGCAGGAGCTGCGTGTTTGGGTCCCTGGCCAGCAAGCCATCCCCCAAAAGCTCTGCAGGTGTATTTGGGGTAGAGAGCATGGATGGTGATACTGTGTTAGCATAATGGCACGTTGGGTAGCTGAAAAGGTGTTCTTAGAGGACTCGAGCGGTGCAGGTGGAGAGGCGAGTTGAGCTAGTGGAGCCCTGGCTCCTGTGGTTTTGCAGGCCAGGCAGGATGCTGCAGGGAAGACTACCCCGACCGGCACACGTGCTTCCTCTAGAGAGGGCCGGCCCGTTTGTCTTTCTCCGGGGTGGAATCCCACAAGGCAAAGTCAGCTTCCAGAAGTGGCCCTCTTCCTATTTGTCAGCCAGCCCTTACTGGCTCACAGAGGGGAATTGATTACCGGCTCATTAGGTCCCCCTGGGCTGTGAGCCTGGGCTGTGAGCCGGGAGAATCCCAGGGCCCCGGGAGAGCAGGGGAGGTGGCAGCCATGGTGGCTGTATTCACGGATGTTGCATACTTGCTGGCCTAGAGGAACAGCCCTTTGTGGGCCCCACAAGCTTACCTCTCTTCAGAACAGGCTGTGTCCACCCTGGGTGGAAGGGTGGACTTAGAATCCCATCCTTTAATCTCTGTCTCTGACCATAGAGAGCCGGTCCCCCCTCTCCCCCCCCCCCCCCGCAGAAGTGGAGAAAACCCTCCCGTGGGCCTTACACGGGTGTAGCCACCATGCTAACCCCTTCCTCTGTTTGCCTTTCTTTGCAAATCCGCGTGTCACTCGGCTGCACAAAGCCAATGGTTACTTAAGATGGAGGTATCTATCTGCCTTCCGAAATGGGCTTTCTGCTCCACTCTGTGTCTCTCGGCTCATTCCTGACCCTCTGGCTTGGAGGAAGCTGTTCAGAATCCATGCAGGGACGTGGGGGGGGGGGGAACAGGGGGAGGGGGAGAGGACACCCTGGGAGGGCTGGGTCAGCTGTCACCAAGAGGCAGAGGACAAAGATGCTACATCACCTTGGCCATCAGACGCTGCGGCAGAGCTGATGCACCGCACAGGCTGCCGTGGCCGTGGCTGTGGGTGTCTGAGTGTGTCTGGGAGGACGGCGGATCTCTGGGCCCCTCCTTAACTAGGGGGTTGAAGCAGAACCCCAGCAGAGGAGTAGCTGGAGGTAATCCCACAGCAGAGAGATCCCATGTGTATTTGGGCTCCCCCGGGGGTTCATTATGAGTCCTGGGGAATATTTGGGAACAGGCCTTTCCTCTCCCCACTAGATGTCAGCAGCACCCCTTCCTCCCAAAGGGATGGGGTGAAAACAACCCCCCCCTCCCCTCCATTGGACAACTGCTCTACCCTACAGTGAATTCAAGGGAGTGCGGCCCATGGCAGCGCACGGAACACCTGTCTCTCTCCGTGATGCAGTCCTGTGGGATGGGAATAGCACGAAGGCCGGTGTGTGCGCGGGAAAGGCCCACGCTCACGCGCTGCTGGTCTTTGGATTATGCCTGGGGCGGCTGGCACCGTGGAAAGGCAAATGTCCAGCAAGCACCAGGCTTCATCTCGGTCCTCAGGGAGCAGGTTTAGAGTAGGAGAGAATCCTGCGGGGTGGGCAGCAGGCACCCACACCATCACTAGCCGGGCGGGGATGAATGGGGACAAGAGGTGTGGGTTCCTCTTGGGAGATGGACCTAGAGGGTGTCGGGGGAGGGAACTAATGCAAGGCGCCGGGTCTTGGGATTGGCTTGATGGGGAAGAATGTTAACCCACTATGAGTAGCTCCTGCTCTGTTTCTTTCCTCCCCCCCCATCTCTCTATTTTGTGGCTCTAAGGATTGAACTCAGGACCTCCAGCACTGACATTCGACCTACAAAACTATTTCTTTTCTTTTTCTCTCTCTCTCGGTTTGTTTCTCAGAGAGGGTCTGGAGATAACTTTACCCTGGCTGGCTTTGAACCACAATCCTCCTGTCTCAAGCAGCTGAGATTACAGGTGGGCTTCACTGTGGTCTAGCAAAGTCTGTCTGTCTGTCTGTCTGTCTCTCCCTCCTTTTCTCTCTCCTTCCTCCCTCCTTACCTCCCTGCCTCTTCCTTTCTCTGCAGTACTGGGCTTGAACGTAGGGTCTCACGGTCACTTGGTTATTTGATCAGCTGATGAGACTCTCACTACTTGGGTCACCCTCCAGCCTTGCGTTTGGCTGCATATTTTAGAGATGAAATCTTGCAGACGATTCTGCCAGGAGCTGGCTTCCAACCACAATCCTCTACAGGCCTGAGTCACTGGTGCCTGGCAAAGGTGTCTCTTTATTACAATCAGGAAAATAGCTCGCCGAGCCTCACTGCAAGAAACACCAGGAACTCTAAAGGCATTAGAAGTCACCTAGCAGATTTCCTCTAGCATTCATCTGTTCTGGTGCCTTCCACTGCGTGGTTATCACTGTGGCCTTGTGCGGGGTGGGGGTGGGGGGCTCTCTCTCTCTCCCCTGCTCCCTCTCTGTTCATTCCTTTCCTGAATGCTGCATCCAGCACCGACTCCTCCAGAACTTTCTTGTGTGGCCCCCCCTAAATCTCCTCTCTCAGTCTCCACACCCAATCTCCCTGGGAGGATGAAGATCTTCCTGAACCTCAGCATAAAGCCTTGCCTCTCGTGGTTCTAGTGTCTGCGATGGGCAAACAGTGCTGTCTCCCTTACTGACTGCAGGTCAGCTGGGAACGCAGCTGGAAATAAATAACTAAGTGAGTAAAGGGCTGTGGTTTCCAGGACACAGCATCCCTTCTGTGCGCTCCAGGTATTCTTATTCCACATTCTGTACCCCGACCTGCTGTCCCTGGGTTCCAGTCACCTCCTCCCTCCGCCGAATTGACCTCCTCACTTGGTTTACCGCACCTTCTGAAAATAAGACTCATTAACACTGTCCCCAGGGGCCACCTAGACCTTCCCAGAAGTGAGAACAGGCTTCCTCCGGCTCTGATCCTTGCCTGCCCATCTCCTCAGATCAATGCATCAAAGTCAAGTTTCTTGAGGTATGATTCACATGCACCCGGGTTGGCCCTCTTTAGTATACTGTTCTGCAAATTTGGAGTCAAAGTTGCATCTGATGATCTAGCCACCCACCACTTTTAGGTTACTTTGTTGGGGAGCGGAGGAAGAGTGACACAGTGTCCCTCCCAGGAAGGAAATCCAGCTTTATCTAGAGCTCCTGGGATCACCAACCGGGTTTGAAGAGTTTGGCCTTTTCTAGAATGTCACATGTAAACTCCTAAGTAGCGATCCTGCGAGTCTCAAGTTCTGTCTCTCAGTAAAGTGGATCTGAGATTCTCTTGTGTGTCGGCACCCATCAGTAATTCTCTCTCTCTCTCTCTCTCTCTCTCTCTCTCTCTCTCTCTCTCTCTCTCTCCCCCTCTCTCTCCCCTCCCCCTTTCCCTCCTGTATGGTGCTCCCAACATCTCACTGTTGAGATACTCTGTGGTTGAAGTACCTCTGGTTCTTTCTAGCTTTGTGCTGATCATGAAACATTTGCCACAAGTATTCACCTACGGATATTTCTGTGGATGATGTACATCGCGTTCACGGTGGTAAATTCCTAAGCGGGGTGTGTTTCTAGATTAGACAGCATGGACATAGCTCCCATTATAAAGGTGTTTTGAAAGAAGCAGGGGGCTTAGTGGTGAGTTACTGGTGTTGCACTCAGAGCCAGAGATTTCCCAACTCTGAGGACTTACGTTGCTTCTCCAGACTTACTTGATGGCGGGTAAGAGAAGAGCAGGATCCTGCGATGGGGGTGGGCCGTTATTCTTCACCCAGCCCTGCCGGGGCCACCGCCCCCTTCCAGGGCCTCGTGCGACTCACCCTCTGCTCCATTCCCTCCCCCCCCCCACACACACACCCTTGGCTTTCCTGGAACATCTTCCCACCCACGCTTCTCCTCAGCTCCTCGTCCTTAACTCAAAACACCACCTCTCCCTCGTCTAAATCCGTCTCTGTGCTATCTATAGCTCGCTGGTTGCTCTTCACAGCCTGTTCCTTCCTTCCATTTGCCACAACCGGCCGTCGAAAGTTAACCGATTCTAGGTTTCCCTGAAGTTTTCTGTCGAGATCACTGTAGACGCGCCAGGCACGGGTCACAGATAACATGGAGCGGCGACCTTCTCCCCAGGGGTGATGATACTGGCAGAATTGGTAGCATGGTATGATACCCTGGATCTTGATAGTGAGGATGAGGAGGAGGGTGACGATGGGGGTGATGATGGTGTGTGTGTGTGTGTATGTTTACTTCTGCTCAGTGACAGCACGTGTGTATCTGTTTGTGTGCACCTCTCCATTGTGTGGACACAAAGTTCTACTCCTGATTTTTTTTCTTCTCTTGTCCTTCCACAACCGCAACAAACCACAGCCCCCCACCCTGCCCTACCTCCTCTAGTTCGGTCACACACTGTATCCTCGCCGCCGTCCTGAAAGCCCTGGGAACTTAGAATCAAAAACAAAACAGAGCCGCCACGTGAAACCGAAGCAACCCAGCTTCCGAAGGACGGAGGTCACGTGTTTTCTCTCGTACGTGGGTGCTGGACCTACAAGAGGGGCACGTGCATAGACACACAGGGTCACACACATGCGCTTACCCACAGCGTGTTTGTTATGGTTGGACTGTTGGGCTGGTTTGGGGGTGGGGGTTGTAGAGGATATTGGGGGGTGAACAGTGCTGAATACATTGGATCTGTGAAGGAAACTCACTGGAAGTTGTTGGATACTCGGGGACAGAAGAAGGGGCCAACCTCATTGCAGTATTGTACGTGCACATGTGAAGTATACGTGCACCATGTGAATATCACTGTGAAACCCTTAAACAACCAGCACACCACACACACACACACACACACACACACACACACACACACACACACACACACACACACACACACACACACACACACACACACACCCTCTGGGGAGGGGTGTTAGTGAGAGGGGAGAGGGCAAGCAGAGAGAGAGAATAAGTATGGTTGCAATACTTCATGTGCATGTGTGAGAATAGACTAAAGAAGCTGGATGAGATTGGTGGGGGCGGGATGAAGGAGAGGAATGCAGGGTAAGTCTGATCAAGGCGCAGTGTGTGAGCCCAGAGGCATGTCAAAATGAAATCTAACTCACAGATTTCTGCGAGAAATCTGTTTTTTTTTGGTGGGTGGGGGGGCGGGGGGAAGGTCCTGTCGGGGGGCCTGAACTCTGGGCCTGGGCGCTGTCCCTCAGCTCTTCAGCTCAAGGCTAGTGCTCTACCACTTGAGCCACAGCACCACTTCCTGGTTTTTTCTTTTTGCTTATGTGGTGCTGAGGAATCGAACCCAGGGCCTCATGCATGCAAGGCAAGCGCTCTACCACCTTCCCAGCCCCTCTGCGAGAAATCTGATGCCAAATTTTTGCAATGTGAGGACAAAAAAAAAAAAAGTTCGCAAGCCCAAATACCTAAATGAACAAAAACCTTTTAAAAATAAAACCATCTAGTACCTCACCTTTGAGGGTTTGCTGGGGTTTTTTGTTTTAGGTTTTAGCTCTGCCTAATTTTCTGGAGACCGGTCTGCGTCCTTGTGAGCATCTGTAGTCTGTTCATTTGAGGAGTAGTATTCCGTGCTCGGGGTATTATGCCATCCTTTATTTAATTAGTCACCTGTCGAAAGACACCTGGAAGGATTCTTCTTTTCACTGGCGGATCAAATTAGCATGAGCCTTCATGCACACATTTTGTGTTTTTGTGTTTTTTTAATTTTAATTTTAATTTTTTGGTGTTCAGTTTGAGTTTGCATTTCTCAGGAATAAATGTGGAGAGTGAAAATGCTTGGCTTCGGTGCTGTGCGAAGCTGGATTGGTGATTGTGAAGTCCGTCTCTGTGAGTAGATGTTAGGTTCCACGGAAAGGAACTTCCTGCTCAAGGGAGTAGACCGAGTTGTCTGTGTATGTTATTGTCGGTGCGTTTAAGCACTCATGTATTGGGAACACCAAACAATCCTTAGGACGTAATTCACCCCTTGATAAATATTTATAGATAAATTGTGTGAGGAAGGGGTGAGGGGAATGCACAAATAAAGAACACTGACACAGAGATTAAACACAATCACGTACATAAATAATTTTCAGAATGGCTAACAAGGAGCAAACTCTGCTCTTAGTGGATGGATCATTGTTTTAGCACAGTCGCCATGTTTGGATGATGTGTTGGCTGGTGGACAGGGGACATGCCATCTCACCACCCCACACATGCCGGGGCTTCCAAGAGTCTGAACCCCCTTAAAGAAAGGTCCTTGTCATGAATATTTGCAAAGGCCACAGAGTAGGGGTTGGGGTTCCATACTTGAAGATCTTGCTTAAGATAAATGGATCCAGTTGTAGTTACGGGGGAGGGGGGCATTTTCTCTGTTGAGTGTGAACTCACAGTCCAAGTGAAAGGAGTATTTTGGGTGTGAAAAGGTGTGTGCTGGGGAATAGGTTTCACCCACCTCAGAGTGCAAAGTGTGTGGAGACAGCACAGTACCCCATGGAGAGAGAAAGTTGTTCTTTCTTGCCTGGGAAAAGTACAGATCGACGTGATGTCTTGATCTACGTACAAGGAGCTGGTAAAGACAAGCCGTTCTTGTAACAAAAATAGAGATGAGGGTTTTTTTTTCCCCAATCCAAAACAAAATAAAACAAAAATGCTATCGGGATGATGAGCTGTCACCCACGACCTGGAGAGACCAGAAATTTCTTTGGTGACTATAATTAGGCTTGCGTGGAGAGAGGAGCGGTGTGGAGGGGAGCGATGTTCGGTGTTCGGGGAGCCATGCCAGAAGTTCTCTGTCTCTTTCTAGAGTCACAATCCGATTTTATCTGCAGGGCCTGGGGTGGTGAGAGATGGAGGTGGACGCAAGGCTCTAGCCTGGGATGTGGTGGGCAAAGGAAGGGTCTTGACGCTGAAACTTGGGCCACTTATGTTTTAAAGAAAGAAGAAGAGAACAATTCCTTTATTTTCCCCCTATTAAAAACATGTCCCTGTGTCCCTGATACAAAGGTTGGTTAAGGCAAACCAATGATGAAAATTAAAAGGATAAAGGTCACCTTCGATGGCAGCACCACCGTTAACATTTGGGCACTGACTCCAAGCTTTTGCTGGATGGGTGTGTGTATAGATTAGGGAGACGTGCACACATAGTCAACACAGATGGATCTTAACGTAGAAGGGTGTCTTGGTTATTGGAATACCTAAGAAAACAGAGTGGAAAGGGCTTCTTCAGGCATGTGGGTTAGAGATTTCAGGCTACAATCCTTGGCTCTGTTCATTCTGCTCTTCTAGTGAGGCAGACGAGGATGTAGAGCAAGCTGCCCATCCCAGGCCAGGCAGGAAACAGAGAGGGAGAGGAGAAGGGGACCCACTGTAATATTCCAGGACAGGCTCCCGGCCACCTCCTTCCTCACTTCCTGAAGTTTCCAGAATAAGTACCAAGAGCTGGAGTTCAAGAATTCACAAGAGCCTCTGTGTGTGTGTGTGTGTGTGTGTGTGTGTGTGTGTGTGTGTGTGTGTGTTATTTACTCTATTTTTTTTAAATGAGAACTCTTTATCTCTTGTATTTTATTCTTTGTTAGCACAAAGCAATTACACAAAGGAGCTACCTTGCGATATTTCCGTCGATGCCTACGGCGTACTTCGATCAAACGCACCTCTCTTCTACTCATCTCTCTACCTTCTGAAAAGAGCACGCCACTTCCAAATAGTTAACGCGGCGACATTACCAAACGAGTCATCTTTATACGTGAATATGTCTGTTTCCCATGCTTTCATGCCCCCCTTTCAATGATCTTTTCCCCCTCTTTTAAAATACTGTCTTTAAGTAGTTGTACAAAGGAGTGTCCTTTGAACATGTCAGTTAAAAAGCACCATGCTCCTCGATCCACGCCCCCCCCATCCTTCCCCCTAAAGCCACCTGGCTCCGTGTTCACCAGCGACATTGAGTATCGTGACTGTGTTCGCTCACCCTTCCCCTGCTCTGCTGGTCTGCTCCTCCTCCCTTTACCCCCCCCCCCCCGCCTCCTCCTGTGTTCCTGCTCCCCGCTCCCCTTGTCCATATGTGTTCTTGCTCCCTAGTGTTCATTTTGTCTTTTTCTTTGCTGCCAGTCCTGAGGCTTGAACTCAGGGCCTGGGCACTGTCCCTGAGCTTCTTTTTGCTCAAGGCTAGCACTCTACCACTTGAGCCACAGCGCCACTTCTGGCCTTTTCTGCCTATGTGGTACTGAGGAATCGATCCCAGGGCTTCGTGCGTGCTAGCAAAGCACTCTACCGCTGGGCCACCTTCCCAGCCCTCTAATATTTATTTTGTTCAACTACAATGACACCATCAGCATCCTCCCCTGTGTCCCATACATTAATTTGTGTGTGCATCCCAGCCTAGGACCCGGTATATATTTTCATAGATGTTTATCATTTAAACCTAACTTCCACATATCAGAGGAAACACCTGCTGTGTGTCCCTCTGAGCCTGACTTCAGTTAGCTCAGTTGCTTCCGGCTCATCTTTATATACAGTATTTGTACTTGTATCGCTGTGCTTCTTTATTTGTCACTGAGGCCGGGCATGGGGAATAGAACCCGTGGGGAACGGGGAATGTTGTTTGAGGACTTAGTGACTTGTGTGATCAGATGTGCACACTGAAAAATCGGAACCCATCCTGTGTGTGTTTCCCGGCTGAGATCCGCCTCTTCCTAGTGCGTGGATGAGAAGGAGAACATGGTGCCCTGGGTCTCCCTCTGCTTTCTTCCCTTTCTTCCCTGGCCCAGGTTTCCGTGAAGCCAGGAGAGCCCGAGGTGAGCAGATGAGTGTGCAGACTGACGTCTTGTCATCTAGTCTAATTGCTGGGGTAAGGAACCCACTCTTGGAGAATTCATCCCACAGTTAGACATTCTCCGTTAAAATGAATGTTCCCGGAATTTGCTAGGCAGGAAAGTAGAAAAGGTGTGAGGTAGGGAATTCACGCTGACCTCGGAGACATGGGCGCAGAGGTAGGGATTTAAATAAGCAGCTACTTTCTCCCGCTCTCGGTCTTCTTCTTGCGTCTGTAACGGTCGTCACTGTGCTGGGAGAAACGAACGCACAACACTCGCACACAGTCTCCCCCCTCCCCCCCGTCAGTGCTCCGTCAACGCCAAGCAATTCCTGGCTTTGCTAAATTTCTTTTGCAAGTGACATTTTCCAGAACCATGTGCATCTTGGTGTGGGGTGTTGACTTGGCAGCTGAAATTAGGTTGGGATGGCTTTGCTGGGGGGAAAACGGGGAGGAGGGGCACGCAGCCCATCGAGGATCGGTGTGACAGCAAAAGAAGTATCAGCTCCCTGAGGCTGGGCCTGAGCACTAAAGAGATCATGAAATATGAAATGAAGAGCCCCCCCCGCCCCGGAAGGATGAGGGGTCAGCCCCTGCCCCGTGCAGAGAGAGGCTCCCGGGGAGAGAGCTATGTGCAGTACCCCCAAGGAGGAGCGGAGCAGGGGACCCAGGGTGGAGACAGTAATCCACGTACTCTCTGGACTGAAAATACCAAGGCTAAAGGGAGAAATGACGGCATGGCCAAGGAGCAACGGGACCTTCCCCGGAAAGATGGCTTCCTTCCTTCCTAAGCCAGGATGACAGGGCTCTCTTCCTTCACAGAGGCCTGTAGACATTACTTTACCCTGGGGTTTATAATGAAGAATAGTCAGGTCATGTTGTCACGGCTGTCATGGCCGCGGTGGAGGCCCTACCACTGGCAACCACCATCACCACCACCATCATACCCATTACCACCATCATTATCCTCACCACCACCACCACCATCATCATCGTGATCACTATCATCTGATAGGGACCACAGAAGATTCAGCCCTACAAGATCGTCTTCCCAGGCCTTTTTATCATGGCTCCGCTGCTAATCCGGAGAGGTTAACGGATGAAGGGACGAGGTGACACCCAGCTGCTGTCGCTCCGCACCACACGCTTTCAGTTATTATTTTCCTCATGGGAGCTGCGCCTCCCAGCGTCACACCCGGCGACAGAGCGATCCTCAGGTGCAGAATACACTTCTGCAACTCCAAGCCTTCGTGGAGCGCCATGCATGGAAGAGGAGACGGGAGCATCCCTGGAGATGAATTTCACAAATCCCAATACGAGATGCTTAGGATAAAGCCAGTCAGTGAGAGAACGGGGCCACTTGGATGAACACTGGTGGTTGAAATGGAGAGCATGGATAAGTGACATTGTTTTCAATGACCCTCATAATAGAATACACTCTTACTTATTTTTTTAATTTGTGGCATGATGGCGGGAGAAACGCCAGCTCCCCCACGAATCTAGAATGGTACAAGGGACTTGTTTTCACTCGATGACCTCAAAACATCGGGCTCATCTAGAACGCAATCTCTGCCTCCCGTCTGTGGACATTGTATTTCTCTGGGCACCCCTGTCCTCTGCTTGCCAGAGGGAAAGCATTTAAGATGCAGCCAATAAAGGGACTCCATTGATGTATCATAGAATGTTCAAGATGTGCCATGCCTTCAACTGATACATAACAAGAATGGCCAAGGGTAGTCCTCGGATGACAGAAATGCACCAATAACACAGGGAGGGAGGGTGGGGGGGAGGGGCAGGGGGAGGGCAGGTGCACACGGAGAAGGTGCACACGCTGTGTAATGCTGCATGAAGAGGCAGGAGAGAGAAAACAGCAAAACAGCCCCGGCGGTGCCTTTTGTAAGCAGGATGCCTTCCCAGCCCTCCTGAGGCTCGGGCGTCCTCACCCACCACCGCGTTACCAGCGTGCACCCAACGCTGCCCCGGCGAAGAACAGACAGAAACGGGTGGACGGCGGGATCCACCCCCTCTCCACCTCCCTCCCTTGACCTGGCCAAGCGTACCGACACACACTTGTTCCTTGGTGATTAGTTATCTCATGTGTCTCCGGGCCAGCTGGGATCCGCACAGTCGTGTTATTGAAGCTGTTCCAGCAGGTGGTCATCCTAGATCTGGAGACGTTTTATGACTTGCTGGGCGTCCATGATGACAACGTGAGGCTGGAGGTGTGGGCCTCTGGGGGCAGTGGAAGAAGAGGCAAGAAAGGCAGCTTCGTGCTCAAGCAACTGATAGGCCATGCCATAACTGGTAGGGGGTGGCCTTGAACCAAAGGATCTGAACACTTGATTTTATGTATCATCTATAAACCCTCTGTGGAGCCAATGGAAATGGTGTGGTGGAAGAGAGAGGGAGAGGGAGAGAGAGAGAGAAGCAATTAGGGAAGTTTAGCTCTAAGAATGAAATGTAGGGCAAAGAGAAGAACGCAGCATACCAGGACAATGGCAGTGGATACAACAAGAGGGGCTTTGTGGTTGGGAGGTTGGGGAGTTACAAATGATCGGTTCAGCATGGGGAGGCGTGGCGGGCCAGGGTTGAGGTTGCCAGGCTTGAGTTCCGAGGGAGGAGCTCTCCTTCACAGGGAGGTTGTAGAACGAGAGGAGCAAGGGGCAGAGGGCTGACTTGGAGGAACCCTGGGAGTAGCAGAGAGGGTAAGACCTCAGTGTGGAGACCACACAGGACCTGGTGTGAAGTTCATGGTTATTCCTGAGATGTAAGGAGAGGAGTGTGTGTGTGAGTGTGCGTGTGAGTGTGTGTGGACTAGATTGTAAGAACATGATGTCTGATGGGGCCCAGGAAGCAGGAGGCCCAACAAAGCACAAAGAAGTGGCCTACACGGTCTGGTGCGTGTGGCCTGTGCTCAAACTCTGCACTGTAGAAGGTCTAATGGGGGGAGGGAGGGGCTGCCTGGTTTTCCTCTCACGGGTCACTGTGCTGAGAGAATCTGAATTCTTACCTGGGGAAGGCGACATACACCATCTTCTGGAGAGAGGAGATTGGGTCTTGGTTCAGAGAGTAAAAAGCCAATCACCTTGAAGGACATGAGATGCTGTGAGCGTGCTCGTGAGTAGCAAAATATCGAGCCGGGTCAAAGGGAATTGCTGGGCCAAGTCCTGACTCGGCAGTTTTCATCAAAAGTCAGTGATGGGGAAAAAGATAGCCTAATGACACACACACACACACACACACGCACGCACGCACGCACGCACACACACACACACACACACACACACACACACACACACACACACACACACGAGGCACATCCAGATCCTTCCAGAACCCTGTTCCCGTCATCTTCCTGAACATGGAGGGGCACACGTACCTAGTGCCTTATTCCACCTAAAGGACTAAAACTTGGAAGTCTCTAGAATGCAGCTAGGGAGACCTGGGAGAAGCGGAGTTGGCAGTTCTGAAGGACTGGCGCGTAACCTTCTCGGTTCGGTAGAGGTTCACAGGTGTTTCCTCTCGCCCCGCGCCCCGCGCCACGCCAAACGTCACCAGGCTTTCAAGGTGTCCCCGTAAGCCAAGGACGGGGACCCCCTGACCCCTGTCTGTTCCCTGGGTGTTGGAGGTCCAAAAGGTCAAGGTCAACATGGACGCATTCAAGCCCGAGAGCTCAGAGATGTTTGTGGAGTCTCCAGTTGCATAGATATATAGTTATTTCTCCGTATTTCGGGGGGCTACGGGGGGGGCAGTCGAAGGAAACACCCCCCCCCCCCCCCCGTGCACGCAGCCATCTTTGTGTGGCTGTGAAGAGAAGCGTCCTCTGCAGGCTGGTCTCCCGCCTCTCACGTTCTCTGGGGTTCCATCCAGAAAGTCTCAACACGGCGGGTGGGTGGGGTGTGGAGGCTTCCCAAAGTAGACCTTCCCGGGCCCACGTGTTCATTAGGTGAAATCACCACGGAGCCGTTTTTGTCTCCGCCGCCGCCTCCTCCTCGCTTCCCACGCGCCCACACTCTGTCCTGTGCAGTGGGAGCTGCTCCTGTCCCCTCCAGCACCAACCACCCTGCTCCACAGCACCCCCGGAACCTATTGTCCTAGGCAAACCTTCCCCCCTCCTCCCCGGGTTGGGGAAACAAAGTCATTTGCCTGCCCTGAGTACTCTTTATTTTAATTTTCCAATTTGGTGAGTGATCCGCACCGGGCCTCTCCTGCCCGCTGGTGGTTGGCTGTCCCGACACAACTCTGTCTGTGGGTACCTTGCCGTTTTTGCAAGAGGGGGTACGAGGCAAAGTGTGGACCAAAGAGGCAAGGAGGCGAAGTCTGGATGGGTGGGTGCCTTCTCCTCCTGTGACACAGGAAAGAATTAGAAAGCTAAAACAAGGTTGCACTCTCAAAGTGGGTGGCCAGGGTCAATGACGGATTTCTGGAAGGAGAAATCCTGCCGGCAACTTGGCACAGAGTCCTGTTTCAGAAAGCTGCCTGCCTGCCGGGTGTAGGTGTTGTAAACAGTGTTGATGGAAAAGGTGGTGGTGATGATGATGATGATTTTGGAATAGGCCTGGCTGCTACTGCAGGTTACAGCTGGTGATGGAAAGCTCCCTCTCTCTCTCTCTCTCTCTCTCTCTCTCTCTCTCTCTCTCTCTCTCTCTCTCTCACACACACACACACACACACACACACACACACACACACACACACCTTTTTCCAAAGGAAAAAGGCTGTTTTCTCAATAAAGCTTGTTGAGGTTGGCAAGCTAGAGAAGGATGAGGAGAGGAATGGAGGAGGTGAGTTTCATGGAGGCTATTGTATGAATCTATGGACATGTCAGAAATGAATGCCTCCCCCCCACACACAACTAACTAACTGATATTAATTAACAACAAAGTCAAGCTAGGCGCCAGTGGTTCATGCCTGCCTATAATTCTAGCTTCAAAAGCAAAAAACAAAACACAAAAAAGAAAGAATGAATGAAAAAGGAAAAAAAAGAACAAGAAACAAGCAGACCAGGGCAGAAAGGTGGTTTGTATATATTTCTAGCTTATATCAAGTGATTTTAAAACATTTCCATAAGCAAGTACATTGAGAGTTCTATAAATTCCTTGACTTCACTATACATGAGTTTCTTTCTTTCTTTCTTTCTTCCTTTCTTTCTTTCTTTCTTTCTTTCTTTCTTTCTTTCTTTCTTTCTTGCTTTCTTGCTTTCTTGCTTTCTTGCTTTCTTGCTTTCTTGCTTTCTCTTTCTCTCTTTTGTTCAATCTGTATAGAGAAATATCTATTTCACTAACGGGTCAGGGATGGGAAAAATAAAATAAAGTACAAATAATTCTGGTAAGAGTTGCAACTGTGGACTGGAAGGTTGCTAGATGGGAGGCTCCACCTTATGACTTAAATGTATTCCTTTCTCTTATCTTTTTCACAACGTAATTAAGGAAGCAATGGTGTCATCATTCCACATTCAAGGGATGGAGCCGTGGGGTTTTGTGTCCTTTTATGGATTCCCCCATGACATTTCCGTCCAGGTCAATCATGTACTTTAACCACACTCACCCCAGGACCCTCTCTTGTTCCCTGTCCCCTTCCCACTTCTCCCTTCCTCTTCTCAAATGATGCTCCCTCTAATTTCACGCTCTCTTTAAAAAAAAAAATTAGATTCTTCATATAAGGTAAAAGAAACCCAGATGGTAGTTGTCTGAAATTGTCATGTTTTCCTTAACATGGCGATCTCTAGTTCCAGCCTTATTTTCCCCAGCAAATGACATCGCCCCACTTGCCACCGCATAACTGTGCATACATACCTCATTTTCTTCATCAATTCATCTACAGACGGGCACATCAGCGGACACCAGCTTGGCTGTTGTGAGCGGTGCTTCCACACATAGGGTGTGTAGGTCTCTCCCTTGCGCAAGGATCTGCTCTCCTTTGGATCTATGCCCCAGAGTGGTTCGGCAGGATCACCAGGCAGGTCTACTTTCAGTTTCTCGAGGGACCTCCATACTGGCCTCCAACAGTGGATGAGGGTCTCTTTCTCCCCGACATCCTCGATAGCCTTTGCTGTTTTCCTTGTCTTCACCAAGGCCATTCTGACTGGGGTAGGGTGAGACCCTCAGTGTCTTCAGATTTGCATTTCCTCAACTGACCCTAGAGCTGAGCTTTAGAGCTGAGCTTTAAAGGTCCAACAGACAGCGGTGGGGCAGTCCTTGGTTGAAGGAGCTGGGGCTGGGGGAGGGTGCGGCTGGGATTGGGGTTGCAGTGAGCATGCAGGGGTGGGTGATGGGGGGGGATGGAGGGCTTCCTCCGTCCCAGCATGCACCTCACACCTCTCACCTCCTGCTCTTGATTCTTTGACCTAAGACGCACTTTGCATTCATTATCCTGGTGGCTTCCAAATGCCGGTCCACAGACTCAGCTGATTCTGTAATGGCATTTCCGACAGATTGTAGCTAAATGAGAAAATTAAGGGCAATTTAGTGAAAATTTTAATAGGCCTAAATTTAATCAATTTGAAAGGCTGTCCTTTATTTTGAGTATGTCCTTCTAATTTTTTTTTTCCTTTGGGGTGTAAAAAAAAAAATTGCCCTTTCCTTCCTGAAATGAGGAAGACAGCAGATGGTGTGTGTGTGTGTGTGTGTGTGTGTGTGTGTGTGTCCTAACTTGTTCATAGATGTGAAAGTTACTAATTTTGTGCAATCCCATCACCTTTTGTTAAAAGAAATACTTTTATTGCAATAGTCCTTAAAATTAAAGAGGAGGACGGAAGTCTAGGGATCATTGTCATTTGATGTGGGAGCTATTATCTGCTCCACGTAGCCGAAGAAGAGAGTCAGTCTCAGGGTGGTTAGCTCCAATGCCCATATCTTATGAGCATCAGACTTTGGATTCAAACCCCCTTGGGGTGTCCCTGTAGACTTGGATCCCTTCTGTCAGGAGAAAACCGCTACTTTTGCAATCATGGGTTTCTGTGTCCTGCTCCTGGCTACAGATGTGGGCCGTGTGGCCATGTTTAAAAGCAAAAGATCGTGGGCTTCCCTTTGCTGCACTGGCTAGAAATGCGGGAGCGAGGAGTCCCCCCGGGAAGAGCCCCTGCGTCCCTTCCCTTGTCCACCGCTTCTGCTCACCCTCAAAACGGGCACTGGTGTGGTTTGGTGTGGAGAACCAGTCTCACATCCCCCAGCACTCAGGAGATGTAGTGAGTGGAGGTAGCTCAGGGCTCAGGGCTCCAAGCTCCCATCTGTGGTCCTAGATTCGGTGGCCATACTGCAACTGCAGGTGAGCTGGTGTGATCCAAGAGGAAAGAGAGATCAGGGCCTGCTCTCCCCACCCCCACACTTCTCCCCACCGCCCTACCCCCCCCCCACCCGCTTCCTTCACACTGCGCCAGCAGGGAGGGGGGGGGAGGGAGTTTGGCCCAGGCATGGAGGAACAAAAGACACAAATTCACGCTCTCTTAACTTCCTGGTTTCTGTAATGAGGCCAGGTGCCAAGCCACCCTCTCCTCCATCTGAGTTGGGGAGGGAACTGAGAGTCAGACACACCTGGACTGTGCACATCGCTTGCGGCCCTTCTTCCTACAAAAGCACGTGCAGCGTTTCTCGCCTGGACATCTGTTTCTCTGGAGCCTGGGACACCTGCAGACGTGGTGGGTGAGGACTCACGCGCTTTCTTCTTCCTTTCGGAACAGATCATTAGAAAGCCGTACCCCTAAGAATAGAAACTTGGAGCCTGTGCCACTGCCCTTTTTGATTCTAGCACTCAGGAGCCAGCCCAGAGGCTTGGCAGGGCCTGGCAAAGCCGGATTCCCTCTTCTGTATCCCTTAGATATCTAGACCCCTGCAGCTCCGGTGTGAGTTTTGTCAGTTTCATATACTAGCTAGGAAAATTCACCCCGGTTGGCAGGAAGGAAAAGATTCCCTAGGGACACCTTGAATAATAGCAATAACAGCAACAACAATGATGGTTCACAATAGTTGTAATTGCAATAATAAGGATACAATTGTTTCGTCGTTGTACTTTAAAGGGGATGCACACATCTCTGTGGTGAGATCTCCAACAATATGAATCTACCTAGAGCAGGAATTAAACATCTCCAGCTCTCTCTCTGAACGCAGAAATCTTTGCCAGTTTGAACCAAATCCTCCAGCTCCCTTTTCTGTACATTTCACAAAGGGGTGTGTGTGTGTGTGTGTGTGTGTGCACGTGCACGCGCATGTGCGTGCATGCATTTGTCTGAGGGCATCTGGGCCTGCATATATGTAACTCTCTATGCACGGATATACAAGTAAAGCCATTGTGGGCTTTGCTGCAGCTTAGTTTGGTAGCCTTTGCACAGGTGATATTCCATTATATAGGTTGAAGCTTCTTAAGAGGTCTTTCTTAAGTGGTTTCTAAAGGGGAAACACACACAAGTTACCCTGATTCTTCTCAGTGCAAACTTCTGAATGCAGAAGTGTCATTTTGTGACTGTTTTCCCCCATTGCTCTGACTTCTTGCTCTTGCAAGCAATCATGAAGAGAATGCTCCTGGCAGAGAGCTGTGCTTCTCTCCAATTCTAGAGCTGGACAGCTGCGTCCAGCTGTGTCCAGCAGTTACCGAGAGAGGGATGCACATTTTAAATTTCGATAATGAATACCAAAACGTCAAGCCTTGACCAATTCTGACACCACTGTCTGGGTTGGAAAGGACCCTCTTCTTTAAAGCCCCAATGCACTCCTAGGTGCATTTTGTTTCTTTAACTGGTGGATTTTACTTATTAATCTGATGTCGATCTTTTGAGCGTGTAATCCGAACAACCATTTTGCAAAAGAGTTGGCTGTCGCCTGCTTTTGCGTTTCTGTTCTGGCAAGCGTGGCTTATTTTTAGTCCGGTGTTCACTGACAACCCACACTGAGGCTAGAAAGCTTAGGAGAGTTTGAGTGTCTTTGGCACCAAAGCAGACTGTAATCTCCAGCCCCTACTGCCTCCTGGCCTGTAAAGCAATTGTCCACATGGTTTTGGGCTGGGGTAGGTACTGCCCATTGCTCTGAAAGAGGAAGCTCAGTCCTCAGCCGTGTGGAGAGGAAGCTCCGAGGGATCAGTAGATCCTGAGACATCCTTCCATTACCTAGGAGCCAGAGTAACATATGCAGAGCTACAGAAAACACAAGAGCAAATCCCAGCATCTCCAGTAGGAGTCCCAGAAATCCTTTAGCCCGCTGCCCATGGCTCACGTCTGGAATGCTAGCTACAGTTGGAGGCTGAGATCTGAGGATCCCAGCTCAAAGCCAGCCCAGGCAGGAAAAGTCCATGCCATTCATCTCCATTTAACCAACAGAAAGCCGGAAATGGAGCTGTGTGTGGCTCAAGTGCTAGAACACTAGCCTCGTGCAAAAAAAAAAAGGAAACGGGACAGCTCCCAGGCCCCGAGTTCAAACCCCAGTACCAGTGCAACCACCCACAAGCCAAACAAACTAAGATCTTTTATTTTAATCCAAATGCCTAACGCCTCTATCTTTCGAGCCAGAAATTCAGAATTTTCTGCGTGTTTTCTATGCCTTAGCCACTGTATTCAGTGATGAGCATACAGGTGAAAATCTTTGCAACTTTTCAGCATTATGGGCAAGTTGCAGAATTCTTCTACTGGACAACTGGGAGGTTGGATGGTCATGTTCAAAGGGGAAAGACCCCAGGGATTTTCTTAAAGCTGTAGCAGCATTTTTCAAAGTGGGTCTGCTTTTGTGTGTCTGCCCAACCTGGCTTCCCTGACCCCCCTACCCCACCCCTGCTCTGAAAATACCATTCAAAGGTTTGAACAAGTCAGTCAACCAGAGACATAATAAATAACAGACTTCCCTAGAAATACTTTCTAATTAGGGTGAAGACAAGGTTGTGGTTGTTGGATGTGAGATTTAAAATCTTCCCAAATGTGATCCTAACCTTCCCACTGGCCAGTATGTCCTTCTTTCTCTCTGACTAGAGTCTTTCTTGCTCCAATGTCCCAATGCATTGGAGAGAGACCCTTTTCTTTGCATTTCTTCTTTTTCCTGGCTCAGTGAAATGTTTGTTCTTTGGACACTCTTAGAAAGTTATGGTTTTTTTTTTTTGTTTTTTTTTTTTAACAAAAGCAACCATGAAAGAGGGGAAAAATATCAATTTCTTGGGTTAATGGCAAACGTGGGGAAAAGGAAAACGTTACAAATACTATTGTATGGGTCAAACGAAAAGTTCAGTGGTTGCCTCCTGATAGAGCTCCACTTGATGCTGACATTATCCTTTGATGGGTCGCTTTCATTATTTTTGCCCACTTTTCAGCCTCTTACAGGACCTGTTTCGTTTTTCAATTAAGAGTCCTTGTGACTGAATGAAGCCAGCAGGGCAGCCCCTGAATGCAACACAATCCATACAGACCAAGTGGTATTGAGTGCGCGGAATTCTTTGCAAGGAGAGACAAGAGGGTTTTCCTACCTCTCCCTCACCCCCTACCCCCAACCCCAATTAGGTCACATAGAAGAAACAGCCTGGACCAAGTATCATTGATGGGCCTTCCCCCCCCCCCCCCCCCCCCCGTAGCTTGTTGATAATAGAATTCAAATTCAGTTACCTTCAGAGACTGCCTGCAAGCCTGCCTGGCAAAGTTTGGGCATTTAGACAGTGAGAGTAGCTGTGAATCGAGGGCTCGGATTTCATTTGAAGTTTCGGAAATGATTTGTTCTTGATGAACATGTACTGTTGTTCCCCGGGGTAAAAATCCCTCCTGTGTACTTGTGTGTTTGCACACATTTGCGGAGGAAACTGTAGGTTTGGTTTGTCCTGAGTACTGAATTTTGTTGTTGTTGTTGACATCGCAGGAGGAGGGCTGGATTCTATTGCTGTACTTTATAGATTTCCAGTGTTCCTGGCTCCCAAGTTCAAAGGAAAGTCTGAGTCATTATTACAAAATGGGTCTGTAGGAATTCAATCACCACGGAGAGTTTTTACCTGTGGTAGAAACCAGCCAGAATGGAAAGCCCGTGTGGGCTCAGTACAGGGGAAATAGTTATTGGATCCTTGAATCAAGTATTTATTTTTCATTAAACCACTTAGATAAGGTCTTATTAAAATGCCATGTATTATTTATCACATTCCTTATGAAAATGAGCTGAGGAGAACATTCCACTCTTTTCTTGGGATATTTTCCGTCTTTTCTAAGTGTCAAGGAGAAAGGAAAACAATGAAGGAAGCTAGTGAACCCTGTTTGGGTACAGCAAATGGCTGGCGTGGAAAGACTGAGCAAGGAAAAAGAAAACATGCAAAGCAAAAAAAATTTTTTTTTGGTCTTTAGTTCTCCAGAATGTTTTTGTTTGGCTTTGGGAATTGCGAATGAAAACAAAAATAAGCCAAAGATAGGGAGTAAGAAAAGACAGAGTCAATTTATGGGCAAATCAAAGCTAGTGTAATAAATGTGAATCCTAAAACATCGGAGAGACGAGAAATTTCCAAACTAACCCTTGCCATCTCTCTTGCTCAAATGCAGCTGAAGAGACTGGCCTCGACTAGTCTTCTAATTCCAATCTGTTAAAGCTGACGAGTTAAACCTGCTCCTCAATCCCTATTAAATTGGCGAGAGCTGTGTTTGGGGGAAAGCTGTGTTTGTAAGGTGAAAATCATAAAGGACAAAGGTCTGGGTTGGGAAGCTCAGGTCTTTTTGGTTGATGATGGCTTTTGAAATCAAGGTCAACAACAACAAACAAAAATGAAGTTGTGGAATCATTTGTTCCTTTTTTTCCCCCTAAAAGCCTTCGGATGGGCCTACCAAGTGAGCTATCTCTCCAGCAAGCTGAGAAGCGAAGGCAGGTCTTTATCTGCCCTGAGTTTCTCCTGTTGAGAGAATGAATGCAGATAGCCCTGGAAGCCTGTCTAGTCCTGGGTCCTGTCCTAAATTTCCCTCTCAGCCACTCTGAGGGTGCCAGCTGGTTTCATGTAAAGCTATCCTGTGGAATAAAAGAGCTTAACTTTTCTCCCCCCTCCCTTCCCAAAACATAAAAATTCCTCTCAGGGTAGCTTTGCCCTGTGGGATCCTGAGAGACCCTTCACAGGGTTTCTTCCATGGATCACGAGCACCAAATAAATAAACGAAAAGATGCTCAGACAAGCTGACCTCTTGCTCTGAAAACAAAACAAGGAAAATCCACTCATGTGGGTCAAAACACGTGTGTGTGTGTGTGTGTGTGTGTGTTTTAAAGGGGGCTACTACTATTCCTGATGAGGATTTTAATTGTTGGGGGAAGGGAGAAGCAATTCACCCTCTCTGGTGGGGAAGAAAAAGAGTTAAAGAGTCTTCCTATTTTCATATTTTTCTCTCGATGTGCAATTCGCACATCATGTTTTATTGCAATAAAGACTCCCGAAATCTTACTAATGAATAATTATGACTTCATAAAATAAAGGGGAGGGGAGACACGCCTGGTCTAGCAGCACAGTTAATTTGCCAAAAGAAGGCTGGCCAGGCGAGGTGCTGGTGGTGGGGGGGGGGGAAGAAATAAAATAAATAAACCATTGCAATTTGCTTGCTGCTGCGGCTGACAGTCCTCTGGCTAGCGGGCTGCGGGACCAGATGCATTGATCATTTGAGAAGAGCGGGGAATTCGGGCTGGGAGAAGAACCCCCCCCCCCCCCCCCCCCCCCCGCCTTGCATTCACCCAGCGCCCAGAGAGCTGGCTTGTTGGTGAACTGGCCGCCTTGGGGCTCCTGCTGCTGCTTCTTGGCTGGCCGTCTGGCCGGGCGGGCAGGGTGCATTCTCTCCACCCCCCCCCATGCCCCAGTGGGGTGGCCAGCCAAAGCAGGGCCAGCAGGGGGTGGGGGGGTATTCCCAGGGGGCCCTGGGGGTACTCAGAAAGCCCCCTCCCCCAGCATCAGATAAAGGGGGAAATCCCTTTCCCTGGTTTATTTGCACACGGAGTCCAGGGGGAAATCTCGGGGCTCCGGTCCCGGGTGGGCGGATGGGCAGGCGGGCAGCCGCATTCCTGGTCCAGCTTTCAAGGATGCTGGCCACGGGCGGCCCGGCGCGCCCCCGGCCCCGCGCGCATCCCTAGCAGATGCGATCGGAATTTTGTTGAGTCGCTTAAAAAAAAAAATTAAGAATAAAAAACAAAGGCAAAGGGGGTTTAGAAAACAACCACCACAAACAAACGCCCCACACAACACACAGTCCTACGGCTGGACCCATGTGACCAACCAGAAGAGGCACCCAGCACCAGAGCAAGGAGTGAGCCTCCCGTGAGTCAAAATCTCCCTCTCCTTCCCTCCCTCCTCCTCTCCCTCCCCTTCCTCAGCCCTCCCTCCTCCTTTCCTCTCCCCCTCCCTCTTTCTCTGTCTCCCTCAGCCCCCCCCCCCCATTCTCTCTCTCTCTCTCCTCTTTCCCATTAGCCTCACCGGCATTCCCTCCGCTACAGGAGAGTCTCTTCGCGTAGCTACTTTCACAGGAGTAACCTTTGCTCATTTATTCACCTTCACAGGGGCGGGGGTGGGGTGGGGGGAGACCTTCCACTTTAAGAGAGATTTAAATAAAGGAGAGAGAGAGAGGGGAAAAAAAAACCCGACAACAAAACCCCAGGCCCAACCAGGCAGCCAGAGGAGCTAAAGCGCTACAGCTGGGCAGGGAAGGGAAGACACCAACTAGTTTCCTGCCTCTCCCGGCAAGTCGCTTAGTTGGAGGCTGATAAACGCTTGGATCTAGCGAACCCGCAGGCAAGGCAAGCCAGGGAGGAGGGACTCCGGGGCGCGGTGGGGGGGAGGGAGGGAGGGAGGGAGAGAGAGAAAGAGAGAGAAGAGAGAGAGAGAGGAAAGAGAAAGACAGAGCCACCGGTGTTTGACTTCAGAGATAATTAGCCCAAATTAAAAGGAGAAGAACGTGGTCGCGTCGGGTGAGCGAGAGCGAGCGAGCCGGCGCCGGAGAGCACACACGGGCAAGGTGCTTGCATGCGAGCAGTGCCCACCCGTGTTCCGTGGGTGCCCGAGGCAGAATGCAGCATCCTCTGACGGGGGCCACCTGCGTGGCGCTCCCCAACGTGGGCGTGTGCCCCCAGCTTTCCTGTGCCTTGACTTTCATGTACTTGCATCAGGTAAGCGCGTGGCTGCTCTCCTGGAGGCTGCCTGCCGCCGGCTTGGCCATACTGGGTATGGGGGGCTCTCAGTCCTGGGTGCTGGGTGGTCGGTGGTCCGTGCGCTGTGCTGCTGCGGGGTCTTTTGGAGAGTCTGGGTAGGAGCGGGGTGGGGGGGCTGGGGGGGTCTCGTGCGTTGGGGCCAGCAGGATGGATGGGAACCCCTGTCCCTGCAGACCTGACGCCAAGCCCAGACCCGACCCTCCCCCTCTCTCTTCCCCCCCTCTGTTCTCTCTCTCTCTCTCTCTCTCTCCCCTTCTTCTCCCCCTCCCCCTCTCTCCCTCTCCCTCTCCCTCTCCCTCCCTCTCTCTCTCCCTCTCTCCCTCCCTCTCCCCCCCCCCCCCTCTCTCTCTCTCTCTCTCTCTCTCTCTCTCTCTGGTGGGGGTGGGGAGGAGTACACCTGTCTGAATACTTTGAAGGATGATTTCTTGAGCCTGCGTTACCCGGGAATTTGAAATGGAAAGCTGCCTGGCTTTTTTTTTGGGGGGGGGCAGGGGGGAAAGGGGAGAGGGGGTAGTGTATTTCATCTGGGGAGTGTCTTGAATCCGAGAATCCGTGGGTAATGAGACTTGGGGGTCTTGGCAGAAACATGCAGGTGCTTCTAGATTTTTTTTTTAAACGAAGCATGTGTGTGTGAGAGAGAGAGAGAAAAAGATTTTCCTTAAGTTTCCTTAATATATCTATCTATATATTCATGCCTACAGTCTGTAAGGGATGGGATTGTTTGTCTCAACTCCAGTCAAGGGCTTTGATGGTGTGTACTGGAAGATGCTGCCTTTGTTGGCTCAGGAGTGTTTGTTTTTTAATCCCCTAACACCTCCCTCCGCACCCCTCCCCTTTTCTGGTTTTACCAGGCATCCTTGACTGCTGGTCCCCAGTGTCTGTCCCTGGGAGTTTTCTTCCTCTGGGACTTCTGGCTCTCTTCTTCCTCCAATCCCCCCCCCCCCCCCGTGTTGGTGGTGGGGGTATAGGAGAGAGTTTGGGGCTGCCTTGTGGAGTGACAGGCCAGCTTCATGATTGAGCAGCAGCTGTGGTTCCCAAACTGGTAGGGATATCAGCCAGATGGAGCCCCCCCCCCCCATTTTTGGTCATTCTTAGGTCCTCATCTTGGTCTGTGAAGTTTCTGGACAATTGTAATTCACATTTTCTTTTTTTTTTTTTCTTCCTTGAGTCACTTTCTGGTATGGGGTGTGTGTGTGTGTGTGTGTGTGTGTGTGTGTGTGTGTGTGTGTGTGTGTGTGTGTGTGTGTGTGTGTGTGTGTGTGTGTGTGTGTGTGTGTGTGTGTGTGTGTGTGTGTGTGTGTGTGTGTGTGTGTGTTAAAGGAAGTTGTTTGCAAGAGGGAAGGGGCTGTGAGTTGGGGGGAAGGTCTCTTTCCCCACAGACTCCAGTTCCAATCTGTGTGGCAGGAATATGTGTCTTCATAAAATGTCACGATTCTGTTTGGAACATTTGGGTAATTTGTTATCAAGTTGGTTGCCTCCAGAAAATATTTCCCAACGCGTTATTTTTTTCCCCTCTCTTGTAAGTCTTTTTGAGAACAGCCCTTAAAAAAAAAAAACAAAAAAAAAAAAACTTGGGAAGAGCAAAATTGGTTTATCTTTTCAAATATGTCTTTCCTTGCATTTCTCACTTAGGGAATCTTGTCGGGAAAACGTTGCTCAGGAGCTTATTGATAACGTATTACGTGATTCGTCTGCACCTCCCATTTCTGAGTGTTTGCCTTGAATGTTGGTAAATGGATGTTACATCCATTCCCCTACCAGAAAAGACAGTGCGGGCATTTCTTCAGATGCTGAGCTTCGGAGGGATTGAAACAGATCATTCATACGCGTGGATCTTTTCCATCCCACATTTACTTCCTATTTATTAATTGGAACAGCGTGACCACCCAAGTTAAAGACTATCGGTACCCCAGTGATCTCTGTTTCTTTGTATGCTTTCTTCCCCCCCACAAAATTTCATCTGTGAGTTTGAGGGGCTAATCTGGCTTGATGTTTAGCTACAACTTAGGGAAGAGGTGGGTGGGTGGTGACTTTCAGTGAGAGATAAATCTTGAAATAGAAAGGGTGATGGTACAGGATCAAGCCCTAGACCCTTGGGTCAGGTAGCTGGTCCTCCTATCACACACACACACAGAAAACACCAGGCTCTGGAAAAGGAGGCTCAAAGGAAGCTTTGGCAGCCATAACCAATATTTAGAAGTGCCTAAATGAACATCCCAGTTCCCGTAGGAAGATAGATGGAAGGTGGGTTGTGCAATATGCTTTGGTGTGCACCCTGCCCTTGAAATGACTTAATGCTTTCAGTGAAAATGGTTATAATATGATGCTGTGAAATTATGTCCGAGAGAGGGAGGGGGGGGAAGAGGGAGGTGTATTTTGCTGAGCTATACTAAATACCTGGAGTACAGGGTGGCCGGGCATCTGCTGGTCTTATTTAGTATCAAGTTTTCTGGCCTTCATTCCTCCCCTTTCTCCGGACCTACCCTCACAAGAGGAGACTGGTCTCCGGGGCTATCTCTCTCTCTCTCTCTCTTTCTCTCGCTCGCTCGCTCTCTCTCTGGGTTTCTCTTCTTGATAGTTTGTGTCCGAGTTTCCTGTAACTGCTTTTATGTAGCTATATCCAGGCCATTGGTTGATTAAAATGGTGTAAACCGTTCACATTAATCTTTACAAAGTACCTACATGGACTCATCCTTTTCTGCCTCAGTATGAGCACTATAATTTTATTTGCTATTTCTTTTTAGCCATTACAGTATGGTAGTCTAGTCTGATGAACATGGAGTTAATGTGTGTGTGTGTGTGTGTATTTGGATGAATCAGTAGCACCTTTGCTAGAAAAAAATGTGTGATTTAGTGTGAGATATATTTTAAAACTCTCATTCTAATCGCCTTTCACAACTACCTTCTTTTGGAGCGCTAAACATTTTCTGAATGCAGGCAGGCTGACATTTCTTCACAGCCATGTATTTTTGTGGCTCGTAGCTTCGTAGAAGGGCTGTTTCTTATCCATGAATATTTCCAATCTTCAAGGAAATTCACTTCATATGCTTTCTTTGCCTGAGTATTAACAGCTAATCTTTCTTCTGAAAGTCCCCCAGATTTGTTCTTCAGGCAACTCTATAAAAAAAAAATCAATTGAGATGTCTTCACATGCAAGTCTACTCTGAATGACCAAGTGAAAGCCACTGCCCCAGACGGCTCAGGGCAAAGACAATATGCGTGTTTATAGTGTTTGATTTATTCTGTTTCGTTTATTCATACTTTCCAGGCGCTTTTTCTTTGGATAGCTGTTTTCCTGCAGTTGCAGTCTCTTCTAATTTCTTGTAGTTTTCTCTCTTGCTCTTTTTCTCTCTCCCTCTCTTCCATACTCTCATACTCTATCTTCCCCTCCCTTCCTTTCCTTCTCTCTCTCTTCTCCCTCCCTCTCCCCTCTCTCTTCTCTCTCCCTTCCCCTTCCTTTCCCCTCCTTCCCTCTTCCTTCCCTTCCCTCTGCCTTCCCTTCCCTGTGCCTCCATCTCCCTCTCCCTCCATCTTTCTTTCTCCCTCCATCTTTCTTTCTCCCCTCTCTCCTCTCCTCCCCTCCCTCCCTCCGTCTGTCTGTCTGTCTGTCTGAGATGCTCCTGGCATTGAAATGGCAGCACCAGATGTGAAGTCTGATGATGTCATCACAAGCTTTTCTACACACACGCACCCAGACACCCATCATACATCGCATGCACCCTGTCCCCCACTTCGGATGGGAGGGACCAGGGGCCCTAGGAGCAGCTTGGCGTTCATCTTGCTGTCCAGGGAAAGTTGCTCCCTCAGCCTCAGATCTATCTTGAAGCACTGTGCTGGCTTTCTTCCATGGCTTCTTTGATGAAATCATCTCCCCACGACCCAACTTCAAACCTGCTTCTCCCCGGCAGGGCATCTTCCTAGAGCCCTGCCGTGAATATGTACATTGACATTCTTGCTTAGAGGGAAAACTGCATACAGACCCCCACATTTGGGGACGTACTACTGATGAGGCCTACAGAGCATCTATTTTGTTTTCTTTGTACAGAATGGTAGAAACCACACACACACTCACAAACTCACACTCAAGCTCAAACACACCAAACCCACAAGAATCCAGAGCTTTCCTCTGCAAAGAGGCCAGAGTCAAATCATGGAGCCCTCATCTTGTGGTTAGGTACTGCAAGGCCCGGACGGGCAGAGGTTTGCCGCCTGATTCCCAATGAAACAGCCAGAGCTGTTTGACGCTGAGTTCTGTCTCCCCAAAGAAACATCGGGGAGCTTATGAACTTACTTTTCCCTGTTCCTCAACATCCCTCAGTGTCTCCCTGTTCTGTTCCAAGAACGCTTCAGGTCTGTCGAGCCCTATTCGCTCAGAATCCATTCATCTGCCTAAATTTAACAACAAGTCAAATACTTTAAAATCCACATTAAAGGGGGGGGGCAGGGAGAGACGGAGGGGCTTTTAAACTAGGGCATGCCACTGTCAATATCTGAAGATTGGTCATTTTTTCCCCACTTAATGATGATCCATGCGGTTTGTTTTAAATAGTGAAGTGGTTTGTACAAAGGGTAATTCCTGGTAAATGAAGCCATTGCTCACCCCGGACAGACATCTTCAGATCGAAAGCGATTGAGCTGAAGCCTGCACATCAACCCTTTCTTGTCTTTAATTAGGAAGTGGTTCTCAAGGTAGAATCACCCAGAAAGATGGGTTTCTGGCACTGAGCTGGGAGGAGAGGAGGGGAGGGGTGGGGGGAGGAGATGCCAGCCCTGGTTATGCATGGGGGGAGCGTTGGGTGGGTGGTGATGGATTATGAGTGAGTGCATGGAAAAGTTAAGTCCTTCTGCTTCAGTCCCTTTGCCTGGTGTGGCTCAAGTCTGAGATAATTTACGGAGGAGGGGGGAAATGGAAGAGGGGGGACAAATGGCATTTTATGGCTGCCTCTCTCCTTGGCTTAATCCTGTGTTGATTTATGAGCTAGTGCTGTGGGTTGGGGGAGGGGCCAGTCAATAGTGTCAATATCGCAGAAAAGAATTAGGATAGACTGATCGTCACGTCTGCAATGCGTAAAGGAATTTCAGTGTCTCGAGCCTGAACACACGTCCAGGCTCCCGAGGGCTGGCTCTCTTAAGAGAGATCGTGTGTCGGAAAATGGGTTAATGAACCGATCGCCCATGTCTCTCTGATCTTTTCCTAATGGAAGGAGAGAGGGCAGGAATGGTTGGGCTGACCAGGCCCCATGTGTTGGTAGGTTCATTCTGTGCTCTCCCTTCCCCCCTCCAACCTACCCATCCACCCACCCTGCTAACCCCCCCAGGCATGGGTGGGGGCTGGGGGTTAACCTGGGAGGTAGCTGACTCACTTCTGCATCGTCTGTGGCACTTAAAGCAACGCTCATTTGCGAAGCATCTGTCCGTCCACAGACCCAAGCGCTTGCGCCAATCCGGCTCCTCCGCCTGCCATTTCATGGCTCGGCCTCTGTTAGAACATGCGGTTGTCTGCACTGCCTTCACCCGACCACAGAAAGCCGATGTCATTAGCTCGCACGCACCATCTGTTTTCCTCACAGCTGGCCCTTGAGTAATTGTCCAGTAGCTGATGGACTGAGGGGTAGACAATCTTTTTTCTTTTCTTTAGGGGGTTCTGATTCATTTAACTAGGCTCCGTGCCCCAAGAGAAAACATAATGCTTGTTTATTCATATTGGCTGGTGGGGGGGTGGGGGACATGGTGTAGTTTGTCAGGCAAAGAAGAGTCTTTGTAGCATTGTAAACAAAATCAGGTTTGTTGGTCTGTGCCTACAGGGCTGGCAGTGTGCAGGAGGTGTCTTCCTCAGACACAGATGAGGCCTGGGAGGTGTGTTTGTGTTACTGGCCCCATCTGCAGAGACTTCTTTCTTTCTTTTTTAATGGTCTGGGAGAGGTGTCCCAGGGTTCTGCTTCATTGAATTGAGAAAAGCCAAGGAAGTTCCATTGGTCGATTTAAAAAAAAAAAAAAAAAGTTTTCTTGCTCCAGTGCGGGCTGAAAGAACTTTAGCAGGGCTGAGCACCGGCCTGTGGTTGTCACCGGATCACGTGACAGTGTGACAACTTGGCTCCTCTGGAGAGGGGCTGTGTCACCCAGGCCCAAGAGCACCGAAGGGTCCCCGGTCCCACCTTCCCACCACACTGAGTACAAATGAGCTGGAGAAATGAACAGCGCTTTCCCCACAGAGAGAGACTGTTAAGAGGGCAGGCATGGCTTTCCCAAGAATCCTAACATTCAGTGCCCGGGTCTGATGCAGGAAAATATACCTATGTGGTCCGTATGCTCAGAATGCGGCCACAGTCTGCGGATTTGACTTCTCTTTCTTGTCTGTGTAGCATAGGACGGCTCTGATTCCTTGGCCCTGACTGAGGGAAAAAAAGGGGAAGATGACCTTCTTGGCTGAATGCTGGTGGCTCACGCCTGCAATCCCAGTGATCAGGAGGCTGAGATCTGAGGATTGTGGTTCCAAGCCAGCTCAGGCAGGAAAGTCTGTGAGACTCTCATCTCCAATGAACCACTGGTAAAACCAGAAATGGCCATATGGCTCAAGTGGTAGAGCATTAGCCTTGAGCAAAAAAAAAGCTCAGGAATAATGGCCAGGCCCTGAGTTCAAGCCCTAGAACTGGCGTGTGCATGAGTACACACACACACACACACACACACATACACAGACAGACAGACACACACACACACACACACACACAGACACACACACACAGACACACACACACACACACACACACACACACACACACACACACACACACACACACACACACACACACACACACACACACACCTCTTACCATCACCTTGACCCTCCAGTACTGATTCCTCTATGCTAAGGTGAATTCACAGTTCTGACATCGTTGAGCCCTTGACAGTCCTTTTTCTCTTATTTGTTTTGCTGATCAGATCGACTGTAAGCAGCAAGCTGGCAAAGGCTTTGCATGTTCTTTCTTACTCTACCCACAATGCTTCGGGTCTGACATAGTAGTTGATTAGTAAAGAAAGCCAGTGCGTGGACGAATGCTAGAACCCTTCCCTCAGGTGATGTCATAGGTGTCTGTAGATGATAAGTCTTTCCTTCACCCATCTCCCCTTCTGTGTATGTGAAAGTTGTTTCTGGAGCAGGCACACATTCTGGCAGGAGAAGCTAGGGAAGGTCGCTGTCAGTGAAGGATCAGATATTCCAGCCAAAAAAAAGGAAATGGGCTAGGAGATACTTTTCCTGCTTGGGGATTTCTGGCCTTGAAATGAAGAGGGTGGGAGATAAGGCTTGGGATGGAATGGTTTCGGAGAGGATGACTCTCCTAACCTGAGGGGCAGAGAACAGTGGCTAGTAGCAGGACTGAAGAACCAAGCCAAGAGCCAGCAGCAGTCATGGCTACGGAGAAGGCTTAGAGGGAGACGCAGGGCGGCACCGGAAGCAACGGGGTGGAGTCAGGGGCACCATGCTTTAGCCTCTGTGACTGGGGTGCCGATCTGTCCTGTGCTCCGGGGCTCTGTTGACATTTGGGGAGTGGAAAGGAGTAAGGAGATGAATTCCTGTGGAAGAAATGAGAGTGAAACCACCCCGGGGCTGTGGGGTTGGAGAGACCCTCACAGTGGGGTTGGAGAGACAGGCTGGAACAGTGTCTGCCCCCCCCCCCGGCCTCTTTGCCAGAACCTCACTCAGATCCTTGTGCTGTGGGTGTGCTAAGGTGAAGGGAACATGGCGGACTGGGTTCTTGGACTCCAGGAACCGGGGCTCCCTCTTCTCATCTACCCATTACCCCAGCTGATACCTCCTAAACGGTCTCAGAGTTGTGTCTTCAACTTAAAAGCAGCCTTGCCCAAACCCAGGAAAACATGGAAGAAGTCATTGGGTCACAGCTGTGAGATGTTGTGTTGGTGACACGCGTGGAAATAAACATTTGTTTGTTCATTGAATCCATGTTTATTGAACTCCTAGGAGATGCCAGGCAGCCTCCTAGCCTCACACCTCCCTCCCTCCCTCCCTCCCTCCCTCCCTCCACCAACCGGAAGTAGCGCGAGGGCCCTGCCCTTGTGGACGTGTTACTGCATCCAGTCTCAGTATCAGATTGTGAGCCATCCAAATGGAATGCATGGGCTCCGACTCCTGGATTTCCCAGGATTCCCTCTGCCTGGCTCATGATGGTATCGCTCATCTCTTCCCCCACTTTGGTGGTCCACAAAGGATGGTGCCGTAATCCACCTGTCCACCCTCTGTCTCTCCTCCTCCCAATGCCAGCCCAGCCACCCCAGAGCACACAGTAGACGTAAGATGCTCCCCCGCTGGGTCCGCAGGGGTGTACGGGGTGCCAGAAGGGAACACAAGGCCAGAAGGTCGGGGCAGAACCATGGCAGCGGCTACAGCCTCTCTCTGCAGTGCACCCACCCTGTTCGAACTGTCTCCCTTATTCTGGCCAGTCCACACGGAATCAAAATTAGTGAGTGGCACCCGCATGAGCCTTTCTCTGGGAGGTAATGACTTTGTTTTCCTAGGTGGTGAAGTCTAGGCCTGGGAAGGATTTAAGGGCCTTGGATTTCTCAAGGCTGAGGAGGAGGAGGGAAATGCACAAAAGGTTTTGTCTTAATGAGCCTTTTCTGCTGCTGCTTTTTGGTATCTGAGGTTGGTCCAGAATTTACCTGAAGAACTACATTCGGTTTATCAAAAGCCGGCAGCCAGCATCTCAGGTCTGCCCTGCAGGGGAGAGCTAGGCTCTACGCTGTGCGGGAATCCAAGCCCCGGGTGGAGGGCGAGAAATGAGAGACAGAGAATCAAAAACCAAAACCCCCCAAAAAGCAACGGTGGTGTCTAAAACAGGAGAAATGGGGGCCTGAACATCGCATTTCCAAATTGTCCATCTCAAGTGTCTTCCCGAATCAGAGGAGAACCCTAGCTCTACTTAGAACGAGCAGGGGGCAAATATCAGGTCCCCCCTCCTTCCCTCTCTTCCTTTCCTCCTCTCCCCAACTTGTGGTTTGCAGACCACAGTATCTCTGCCTTTGTGCTGTGGAACAGAAACCGGGGAGCTTTAGGCCGAATCTCAACTGTGTTATTCATGAGCTGATCTGACTGAATTGAACAAGTCACTTAACTTGATTTGGGGGCCTTAATTGCTTCTTCGGGGAAAAAAAAAAAAGCAGGGATCAGAATAACGATTTCATACTGTTCTTTCAGAGATGAAGTAGGATGGCGCTCAGGGCTGGAGATGTAGTGGGCTGCACGTGAATGCTTATTAAAACGTGTTTGTCAGGTGGGTGCGTGCAGGTGCCTGGTGCCTGTAATCCCAGCTAACTCAGGAGGCTGAGATCTGAGGATCTTGGCTCCAGTGGGCAGAAGAGTCTCAGACTCTTATCTCCAATTAACTAACAGCAAAAACAACCAGAAGTGGGGCTGTGGCTCAAGTGGTAGAGTGCTAGCCTTAGGCAAAAATAAACCCTCAGGGATAGTGCCAAAGGCCACGAGTTCAAAGCCCCAGGACTGGTATCCAACAGAACAAAACATGCTTGTGTTAAGCAGGACTTACTTACGGAAGCTGGACTGAAACTTGTCAGTCTTTCCAGAATCGGGGGGGGGGGGGGGGGGGGGGAGGGTGCGCGCGCACGTACCCATGCCCTGCTGGGATTCCAGGCAGGAGGGATTTAGGGTTGCTCCCGCCCCACCCCACCTCACCCGTGCCTGGGTTTTCTGCTGCCCGCCTTCCCGGGCGCTGTCATCTTGCTGCCGGTGTTGGGCTGTAATGTGGATCCACACAACTCAATTAACGTTCATGGCAGGAGGAGGGAAAATAAAAATCGCCCTGCTCTTGTCAGTGGCAAAGTTATTTACTTTCAAAAGCTGACAGAATCACACTGCAGGGGCTTCATTTATTTCTCTTCCGGATGTCATTATTCCGGGATACTGGAGACTCTCGGGGGTGAAGTGGTCGCCGGCTGGGTCACAATGGGCCAGGGGAACCACGAGGGGGAGTCCGGGGCAGCCCCTGGGGGGCGCCGGTGGGGCCCGCACAGTTGGTTTCCCCGCACCCAGCACTTCAGAAGGGGTAGCACGCGCTCCACTCAGTCCTGTGCGGGGGAAACATGGCCTCTGAGGCCCCATCATTTGCCCCCTTTGGTTCTAGAGGAAAAGAATGAGCTATGGGACCCCCTGGTCTCCCCCACAGTTCGTGTAGGCCAACCCTTGGGACTTCTGAAACACAGAGGCACCTGGGGGAAATTTCTCCTTTGCTCTCTGCTTCCACCCTTGGCCATCCAAACTCTATGAAACTAGGCATGCGTTTTGGATCTTTCTCTTCTATCTTCTGACCCCCTCTTCCAGACCCTACGGGGTTTTTTGCCGTATGTAGTTCAAACATGAAGCGAGTGAATGGAGAAAAGAAAAAAATGGGAGAGGCTCCAAACAGAGCGTGTGACTTCACATTTTCTGCTTTTACTTTCTCATCCACCGCTTCGCTTATTATTATTTTTTAAATGAAGCTCTTGAGACGCTCACCTGTTTCTGGGACTAGAGAACAGCTCCACTTAGCAACAGACTTCTTGTCTTTTCCTCTTCTTTTTTTGGTTAGTCATGGGCCTTGAACTTGGGGCCTGGGTGCTAGCTATCTCTGAGCTTCTTTTGCTCAAGGCTGTAGCACCTTACCACTTTGAGCCACAGCTCCACTTTTGGTTTTTCTGGTGGTTACAATTGGAGATAAAAATCTCGCAGGGAATTTTCCACCTGGGCTTTGAACTACGATCTTCAGATTGCAGCTTCCTGAGTAGCTAGGATGACAGGCATGAGCCACCGGCGCCCGGCTGTCTTTTCTTTCAGAGATGAACCTTGTGTAACGAGGAACCGCGTTATTCTCTCCTTGGAGCTAAGTCTTGATTTTATTTTTGAGTGCATGCGATTACTGGTTAATGACTCAGGACACACCTGGAGGCCTGTGGCTTTGGGGACGAGGGGGTGAGAGGCAGAAGCAACCAGGCCGGTAGGAAGGAATAATGGATGCATTTCTCGGCGGCCAATTCCAGCCCCCATATTCCCAGTTGAGCTCAGGAGCTCTTCAACGAACAGAGGAAATGTAGTCACTGCCCGGCAACCTCCGTATTAATGATTTATGCACCGCACTACTGCTTTTGTTCAGTCATAGGGCCCAATCCTGTTCATAAAGGCATCTCAGAGAGTCGAGTCCTAGGCTTGCTATGTTGTACTTACTCGGTACAGTGACAGCTACCCCATAAATCAAAAGAACTCGGGGCTTTACAACCCTTCTGAGCTCTGGGCTCGTGTGCACATGTGTGCATGGTGGGTATGTGTGCAGCATCACATGCATGCACTGTGTGTGTGTCATCAAGCCTTGCTGAGGGGCCCAAGTTTGATTGCCTTTCTATAAATAATGACTGGAAGAGTGGCTGTGTCTGTCTAAGGTGCTCTGGTTGATGGGTCATCTTGGCAGTGACAGCGCTGTCCTGTTGATTTCCCCTTTGGTGTTGATGTTCTGTTTTATTAGCATAAAGAGATGTAGACACCAGTCCCCTGTGCTCTTTAAACAATGGTGGGATTTTTTTTTGAGGTTTTTAAGAATTAGCACTATTTCTATTCATCATAAATTCTTTTTTTTTTTTAAATCTCTACTTGGAAAAGGAGTGAACACATTCATTATCTGGATGTTGATTTTGCTTTCTAGATCTTGGAAACTTTCTTCCATCTACTCAGCCCTGGGAAAACTCTGATTTGTACCCTCATTAATTTTTACGAATTTCTAGGAGGAACCAAAAAAAAAAGTGATATAATTATATGGTTTACTTTTAGGCATCCGTTTGTCATTTGTGATATCCCCAGAGAAAGGCTCTGGGTTTTTGTGTTGTTGTTGGTCGTGGTTGGTTTTGATTTCAATATGATTGTGTGTGTGTGTGTGTGTGTGTGTGTGTGTGTGTGTGTGTGTGTATGTGAGTGTTTAATCCTATCATGTATATGTTTTGTTTGTGTACAGCTATATTTTTTCCCCTTTCCTTGTATAGCTGAGATGTGAGAATAAATAGAAGATAGAGTGGGAGTTCAAAGGGAAGAACAAAAATATTTTAAAAAATTAGAATGATGCTTTACAGGATCTCACCCAACAGGATTCTTTTTATATAGGATGAGATCCTATTTATGTGTGTGTGTGTGTGTGTGTTTAAGAAATGCTCTTCCTTTGAAAAATACACGTGAGGCTTTTAGGAAATAAACATGTCAGCTTAGCAGAATTGCTAAATGAAAGAACAAGTCTGCAGACAAATAAATGCAGCCCTGTATAACTCAACTCCCCGCTCCAATAGGGGCTCGAGTTTTCTTTTCCAAATGTCAAAGTTTGGCTAACTGGTTCCTAGGAACACTGATGCCTGAGAAGATATATTTTAAATGGTTGGGTGTTTTGTTTTTTTGTTTTTGTGGTTGTTGCTTTGTTTTTTTAAACAATGCAGCCAGTGTAGTTGTCAGCAGTCCTGAAATTGAAACAAATTTGTTCTGGAAGGGACTGACTTTTTCTGGTGCTGTCTTGCTGGACCAGAATGTGCGTATTTACCCACATCGACAAATAAATGATGCTACCAGCGTTTTTATTTTTTTGTCAGCCCAGGATATATGATACAGCATTTTGGAGCAAGGGAGCAGGTGTCCTGCATGCCCTGTGTACATTCTTACAGTGCCGGTTTTCCTGTTTACGTTTGTCCTCTTATGTGAGCCCATGAGTGTCTCATTGTCTTTAATTATGTCTGTGAGGGACAAGGCAGCAGACGGCATCTGCTCTATTGTTCGCTTGGTTTACATATAGCTTTGATGGCTTATTAAACAATCTCTCTTTTCTTGTTTTTTTTCCAAATAGAGGAAACCAGGCAAACCCATATTATGGCATTTTGTAAAGAACCATTATGCAATTAGCTCTCGGGGTTTGGGGAAAGCTGCTGATTCACCCGAGTAAACATCCCGTTTATTCCGACAGGGGCTCTCCCTGGCCTCGTGAAAAATAATCCATTTCCAGAAGCGTCACTTCACATTTTCCTCTGGCATGGAACATGCCAAGGAGGTGCGGGCTGTATTCATAGGATGCACAGCTCCGTCCCCTTCTGTATCAGACAAACGAGCAACTGTCTAAAACAACGATTATCTTTTCATTCAAGTCAGCGAGGACTACCTTGTGTAAGACAGCTATCTTCTGCCTCCATGTATGACAGACTTTCCAGAGTTACAATGCCATGGTTAGAGTATGTGTAGAGGTGCTATCCTCTGTGTGTGTGTGTGTGTGTGTGTGTGTGTGTGTGTGTGTGTGCATGTGCATGCATGTGTGCACACGCACACCTGTGCCTGTATGTATGTGTGTGTGTGTGTGTGTGTGTATGCTGGACTTGGGGCTTCAACTCAGGGCCTGTGTGCTGTCCCTAAGCTCTAGGACGCTACCACTTGAGCCATAGCTCCACTTCTGGCTTTTTGCTGGCTCATTGGAGATAAGAGTCTCATGGATTTTTTTTTTCCTGTCCAGACTGGCTTTGAACCATGATACTCCTATCTCAGCCTCCTGAGTAGCTAGGATTATGCAGGCAGGAGCAACTGGTGCCCAGCAGAGATGCTGTTTTAAACCCTTCATAGAATGACATTCCGCAGACCACACAAGGTGTTCGTGTGCACAAGATTTGGCTGGCAAAGCCTGTGTCTCCCTCCAGCCTGAGTTCCTTCAAACTACTTCTTTCATGGAAGTCAGTAGTCAGTGTTTAATTCCTACACTCGCTCATTTAACTCATATTGACTATATTACTTCATCTCAGAAATTAAGGTTAGTCATAAGGGACACGTAGACCAGGAAAACGGCTTCTTCTGGTTTTTTTGTTTTTATTTTTTTTTGTTGTTCATTTTATTTCATTTTTCCCATACAGGTTACATGCTTTGGGGGAGACAGGAAATGAGGACAGTGACCACATGGCTATGGGTTTTTTTTTTGGTCAGTCATGGACCTGAACTCTGGGCCTGGGTGCTGTCCCTCAGCTCTTCAGCTCAAGGCTAGCACTCGACCACTTGAGCCACAACACCATATCCGGCTTTTTTTCTGCTTAGGTGGTACTGAGGAATCGAACCCAGGGCCTTATGCATGCAAGGCAAGCGCTCTACCACTGAGCCACCTTCCCAGCCCCATGACTATGTCTTAACAAAGGGTGTTCACTGCTCTGAAGGAAAAGTACAGGGGTCCAAGTTGCATGATAGGGGTGGGGCCTAGGGGAGGAAGAATTGGCGTTGATTGGCCTATAGCCCAGGAGGAGGGTGGGCAAGCACACCATGGTGACCCAGACCCAGTGATGTTCTGGGGTACATGGAAAGACAGGGTAGGAGAGGCAGAAAGGGGACCAGAGCCCCAGGGGATTTTGAGACTCTGATATGGGGATTTGGCTATTATCCCCCATGGGATAAGACTAGGAGAAATAACTCTGAAGGAGATCTGTCTGAACCGTTTGGCTGAGATCAGTTTAGAGGGAAACAGGGAAGGGGTAGGCAAGGGATCCAAGGAAGAGCTCCGTGTGAATGCTCTGAAGGCTGCTTGGATAGAAGTCCACACAGGATTTGCCCGGGCTGGGAAGCTGAGCCCCAGACGCAGAGATCCAGCCAAAGGAGACACGATGCCAGGTTCCAGTGGGCTTTGTGACTAATGGGAGACTCAGGGCCTGGGTTTTCTGGGGCTTTACTCTAGAGAGCTCAAGCTGATTTCACTGTGTCTTAGGACAAAGCTCCCTTGTGTTTCCCCCCTGCTCCCACATTTCAGTGGCTGGTTCACACTGTAGGCGGCAGCATCCCCATCTGCGAGCTTGGATACTGGGTTGGTGGGGCAATGGCTCTTGCCTGCGCCTAGGATTCCAATTTGGAGAGAGAGCTTGATAACACATCCGGTAGGGGATGCTTTTACCTCCTTACCCCTGGCCAAGGGAGCAGAGGAGTGAAATACATGTCGACCGGGATCAAATAGAAAACTGGCTTTGAGTGTTCCTAGTTTGGGAGTCAGGCAGACCTTTGACAGGCTACACGGGCACGTTGATGAAGAGCTCTGGCCCTTCTACATGAATAAAAAAAGAGGGTAATACAGGGTCCGTGGTCCATTGTTAGCACTAGGCGTAGATACTTCATGGAGATAGAATCCAACATGGTGTACCCAGCCAGTGGGAAGAGATGTGGCAGTGTCTTTACTGGCCATATGGCAGTGAGGAAGAAGGTGACGGTGGTTGAGTGGTGTTGGAGGTAAAGGCCTAGATCGTGGCTGTGGCGGTGACAATGGAGTGTGATCGGCACGGAAGCATTGACTTGGATGGTCACAGTGGTGATGAGCCATTACATCCTGGCACCGGAGCTTCGCGCACGCGTCCCTGGATTTAAATGTGAACGTAAGCTTCCTTTGTGTCCGACTTTCCTCGTCTGTTCACCAACTAGAATGACATCGTCGGTCATTAGGGGGAATGGAATGAATTCATAGTTATGAGAAAAAGATACTATAGCAGTTGCTGTTGTCGACACACTTCAACAGTGTTCATTTAAAAACAAAACAAAGGTGTGGGCATGGGGTGCCACTTGAAAATAAGGAAAGGTGACTCGGAGCTTCCAGTCTGCTGCGTTTCTCTCAATTGTGTTGTTGTGTTTCATAGTGAGCAGAAAAGGTTTTTGCTTCACCACTGGAAAAACCCTCCCTGTCTCCCTGTGCTCTGCCAAGAACAGGTGTGCGCCACGCCAGAATTCTGGCAGAGTAGAATATAGGGGGGGAAAAAAAAAGATTCCCAGTTATTATAAAAATAACACCAAGGGCTGTTTAGCAAGGTAGGCAGATGAGCACGCCGCTAGCTAGAATGATAAATAGCCCCTACAAATGTCGGGGCTCAGCAGCCGGCTGGAGGCATATGGGGTCCCACTGCATTAAAAGCTGGGTGTCACGCTTGAGTTTTAGAGGGCGAGGGGTAAGTCGCATCAGTGCCAAGGCTTTTTTTTAAAAAAAATAAAAAAAGTTCTTCTTTTTCAATCCTAATTTTACATCCTGCAGTTCTCTTTTGTCTCTGTGTTCTATTTCAGTCCGAAAGGGAACATCTTTGAGGCTAGCTAGGCCGTCTCCCAGGGAAGCTAGGTCTGCATGGTCAGACTCAAAACAAACGGCTGCTTTCGAGGCTGTGACGTTCTACCTTGAGCTCTGTGCCTATGATATTGTTGGGGGGGGGGGGGGAGATGAACACAAGCACATGGAATACGTTATGGAATGTCGCCGTGTTGAGCTAAGACCTGTGGTTGCTGGATATGCAGAAAGATTGGGACCAAACCCGTACCGACCCTTAGTAGAAGAGGCAATCCACACTTGGTTTCACGTTGATGTCTGTGTATCTGGGTATGAACATGGTTTGGAGATTGTAAGTCTGTTTGGGATGTCCTTCTAACAGTGGGAAGTTCTCTGGAAGGATATTTTAGAACTCTTGTTCATCATCATCCACACAAGCTTTCCCAGGGACTCTGAAGAGGTGTATGAGGATGGATGTAGAATGTGTGAGTACCTGAGTGTTGGAGCCAGCTCCCTAGTTGGTTTCCAGGATTCTGAACTTAGCAAATACATCCACATCCTCAGTAACTCACAGAAAGGAGGTGAAGAAGAGATACGGGCCTGGGAAACAAGAAAGCCCCAGCATTGGCCACTGGGCCTGTCAGTCAAGCAGTTGTGAGTGATGTCACTACTCAAGACCAAACCATGTGCACTGTGGGAACTGTTAAAAGATCAGATGAGTTGCTGGGTGCCAAGCCAGGGTCTCCCATCTGTAACCCTCGCTACTCAGGAGGCTGAGTTCTGAGGATCATGATTCAAAGCCAGCTCAGGACAGGTGAGTCCATAGATTCTTACTGCCTTAGTCACAAAATGTTAGAAGTGGAGGTGTGGCTCCTACACCTTGAGTTCAAGCAACAGGACACACACACACACACACACACACACACACACACACACACACACACACACACACACACACACACACACACACACACACACACACACACACACACACACACACACACACACACACACACACACACACACACACACACACACACACACACACACACACACGAGCTGAAGTCAAGAAGATGAGATAGAGTACTTCTGTGATTAAAAAAAAATATTGCCTTAGATTTAGAAGGCATTTAAGTCACATTCTGAGTATTCTTGCCTTCCATGTATATAGGAGTTAATTCAGGATGCTGAGAGGTTCAATAACTTGCCCAGGAACTGTGAGAACCAGAGTTCATTTCCAAATTTGGTACAGCTCTGGTCCCCAAGTTCTTAACATGATGCATTGCTATAATATTATAACAACAGTCTCGGTAATAACACCTACCACCACCACTGCTACTAAGTTGGAGCAAGGTGTGGTAGCATACATGTGCATTTCCAGCTACCTGGGGCAGGGTAGAGGTTGGAAGATCATGGCTGGAGGTCAAAGGAGTAGAAGCCCAAGACACTATCTAGAAGACAAGACTAAAAAGGATTGGCAAAGGAGCAGCTCAAGTGGTAGAACACAGAACAAGAGCTACATAATGCCCAGAACCACATAAAAAGAAAAGAATAAAAGAAAACATATCAGTCTTTTTTTTTTTTCCTTAATAATGAGGCGGCAGGAAGAACTGCAGTTTTGAAATTGCGTGTTTTCAGGAGAGTCTGCCGGCTGAGATGGGGACTACCATTTGCCCTTCCCAAGCTGTTTTTAATCTTGGGCAAGTTATATAAACCTCTCTGTGCGTTGGTTTCCTGGCCCGTGACGGGTGGACAGTCACAGAATTTACATTATCGCAGCCATGTGAAGATTAAACGAGTTAATAAGGAGGTGGGAAGGTGTCTGGAAAATCATCCCTGGTGTCTATTGTTTGTTTGTTTGTTTGTTTAAAAAAAGAACTATCTAAAAATAGGTTGCAATGTAAGCACCATACAGGAAACGAGGTCACTACGTGTGGTTCCGCTTTTGATGTCCCCAGAATGTCCCAGAAGGACACTGCTAATCTGGGAAGCTGGAATCCCACCTGTCAGAGGTCCTCTCTGTTGCTGCCAGCTGTCCGGCCATGGTGTCCTGTAGGAGCCCAGCCTGCTGTGGTCAGCTCCCCTGCTAATCCCTGGGTGAGGAGCTGAGCTGCCCAGCCCGGCCTGGCCCAGGGCACCTGTGGTTCCCTCTGCATCTCTGTCTTCTCTGTAAGTCTGGGCTGTGCAGACTTATGAGTAGCTGTCCCTCCTCTCGTCCCCCTTGGGAATGCTGGGAGGCAGTGTCCGGCTCATTGCTTCGATGGTGCGTAGGTTTTCCTGGCCCGAAGCTAGGAAAAGCCACATCCTGTGCTAAGAAGATTTTGGGTTTGCTACTGACCAGGAGCTGAAGAATTTTGGGATTTGTTGGTGACCCACTTGGTTGTGTTTATTTATTTGTTAGTTAGCGGTGTGTTTTGTGAGGGGTGGTTCTTAATTTTTTTTTCTTTTGGTCGATGGTGGAGCTTGAACTCGGGGCCTACGCACTGTCCCTGAGCCTTTGTGCTCAAGGTCAGCTCTCTGGCAGTCTGAGACACAGCTCCACTTCCGATTTAGGGTCGGTTAATTGGAGATAAGAGCCTCAGGATTTTCCTGCCCAGGCTGACTTAGAAAGGCGATCTTCAGATCTCAGCCTCCTCCTGCGTAGCTAGGATTACAGGTGTGAGCCAGCAGTTCATGTGAACCCATCCACTCATGCAGACGATCCTCCTCCAATCAGAGTCGCCCCTCCATTATTCTCCCTCTTCCCTTCCAGTCGCAAGAAGTTTTTCTTGTTCCATGTTCACACTTGCACAGGGATTGTTTTACATGTACATCGGGTATTTGCTGGACTGCTCTTCTCAGTCCACCCTCCCCCTCGACCCCTCAACACATACCCCTACCCAGATAAGACAGGTTACAACTTGATGATGGTCACTGTTCTGTTACAGCGCCTGTGGTCTCTCACACTTGCGTAAACCATCTCGCAGACAGATCGCACACACGCACCACCCCGTGTGCAGTTTCTTAGCACCTCCCCGTGCTATTTTATCTCATGGCCTTGAAAACCTACCCCCCCTTCCAAAGCCTGCAGTGTCCTCTGGGCGGCGGGTACAAATAAATCCTCCAACATCCCAGGGCTGGCCGGCCCGTTGGCCTGGCTTCACATGGGGACAGGCATCTTCTCTGTTCATGCGTGAGCCTCACGTTAAAGCCTCTGGCTTGCTCTCAAAACCGCAACCCGCAACTAGCTGCACCCTGCAACATTGGAGGCCCCCGCCGGAACACACGGAAGGGCTACAACGATGTGGGAGGTGGTGTGGGCGAAGGTGCAGTGTTCTGGGGCGGGGGTTAAAAAGTAATAATGGATCAAAAAATGAGAATCAGGAACTGTGGCGACCCCTCTTACCCCCACCCCAAGGAACTGCTGGTGTAGAGGAAAGTCGAGGACTGCACAGCCCTGGAAGTGATCATGATCCTCCAGCATCTTAGAAAGGCCAGGGGGAAGGCTGATGTCCTCAGTGCTCTTCTCCCGTGCCATTGCTGCTTGCTGGTGGGGCAGGGCCACACACTGCTATTCCCTGCTCCCTGTGGGCATTGCTGACTGCCCCCCTCTCCCTCCCACTTCCTGAAAAGTCAGCAGAGCAACTTTTCTCTGGGCTTGACCTCTGCTGCTTCCTCCACCCTCTGATGATGTGATAGGTTGGCTCTGACCGCCATCAGGATGGTTGACATTGAGTGAGGTGTTGAGAGAGAAGGATACAGAGAGGCCGCTAGTTCGGCCTGTGCAAATGTTGTCACAGCACTTTAAGAGGTGTCAGGGTGTCCCCCAAAGGGCCTATCGTAGAACCCGGCAGTGCAGGTTAACACCTCTGCCACGTGCCAACTTTAAGATTTGGATACTTTCTGTCCCCTTTCATTTCCACAGTGGCTTTTTGGGGGGGTCAGAAATATAATTAGCAGAAATCACTTCCTAGGAATGGAGAGATAACCTGAAGATGGAAGGAATGCAGTGTCTGGTTTGTAGTAAGCGCTGACTGACTGTTGTGGACTGGTTATAAGGATGAAGATGGATAAATCAGGGGAAGGAATGATGATGAGAAACACTAAATAAGTCAGCAGAGGGCCTGATACATTATTAATGCCTAGTTTCCAGGTGGTCAAGTAGCAAAATTGAGTGGATGGGTGGATACTTAAGTAGTAGCTAGATGAGGGTAGACTGAGGGAGGAAGGGAAGGAGGGAAAGATGGATGGAGATTAGAAGACACAAATGGATGGGTGTTGGGTGGATGGATGAGTGTAGATAGGTGAATGGGTAGATGGGTGGGTTGGCAGATAGATGAATTAGTGACCCAGGAAGATGTAGGTGGCTTGATGGGTGAGTGGATGGACTGATGGATGCTAGATCATCAATGAGTAGATCCATGGAGGTAGAATAGCTGGGTGGGTGGATAGGAGCATGGGAGAATGGAGGGATGAGTGGATGGATGGATGGATGGATGGAGAGACAGATGGCATATTGCTCATCAAATCAGTTTGGAAATTGTCTATCATTGCATTCCATTTCAGCTTTTCTTCCTCACAAGAGATGTCAGGTGTTTGTATATAATAATAGTCATGGTGAACCCCGAAGAAAGGGGGAGTGAAGAGAGAGAGAAAGGGAGAGAGAGAGCGCAAGGTAAATCTCTCTAGCTTATTTGTGCCTAGAGTCCTTTTTTGACAGTAAAGTATCTAATAAGGCATCTGTCGTGCAGAGCATGTGTTGGGAGATTCCAGACCAGGTACCGGATTTCCAAGCACAAAAGGATGCCTGTGGAGCTCAGCTGTTTCTGCCAATTTGGCAGCTCTATGGGGTTGGGACAGAAAAGCTCTGGTCCAGTGTCGGAGGCTTGTGCTATTTGAAGTATTCTCTGTGCTCAGCTCCCACAGACACCTGCAGCACAGAGGGCAGGAGATGCAGGGGCGGCAGAAAGGAACATCCAGGGAGCAGCTAATTATTCATCACCCGCTCACCCCCATTCCGGGACTCCTCAGGGAGTATTTGTTCCACTCACGCAAGGTCAACGAATTCTCAAGACCAGTTGCCATTCATCCCCAGACAGGTCGGAGGTCGGTTCCTGAAGCATTGTTGATCTCAGCAGAGATCAACCATCAGGGTTGATATTCTTAGATTTGCTCGTTCAGCCAGTCAGTCTGGCTTTCCGAGGAGAATCAGGTCACGAAGCACTTAATGAACCAAGGGAAAGTGGGCCTCCGCCGGCTCCACTAGGGCCTTGGGTTTTTAATGACCATCGCCGGCCTCTTCGCTTACCAGCCCACTGGCATTGTCATGGTGCATCTCCATGATCACTTTGAGAGGCCAGACCTCCCTCGTGAGTGGGGTGACACAGGGTCCCACACCCCCAGGGTTGTTCTTAGCTTCCCCAGAAACCATTGCATGAGCTGCGATTCCTCAGATTTTCTTTCCTCTTAATTTCAAAATGATATCCGCACGCTGGAAAACATCCGTGTTTCAGTGTTAGATGTGGAACGTGGAAGAAGATAGCAGTCTCTTACACCACGAGGCTTTTGTTAAGGTTGCACTGGTGAGCCCTGCTTCGTGGAAGCAGTTAAAAGTAGACAGTGGAAGGTGTTTGGGGTTTTTTTCTTTTTCCTTAAGTTGATGCTTCAAACCAGCTTCTGCTAGTTTCCATCACTATGACAACCACCACCAGCCATCCAGGGTGAGCAGAGAGCCAAGCCCTCAGTTCAACCCTCCCAAGCCTTCCACATACCTGTAGACCATGCATTCGTCACCTTCTCCTTGCTCAGATAACACAACTCAGGCACAGAAAGGGGACCCGTGGAAGAATACACAGCTAGTCCTTGGCATGAGCTGGATTTTGAACCTGGGGCCAGTGTGGGCTCCAAGCTAGTCTTTGATGGTGTTTCCAACCAAGGCATCGGGTGCGGTGATGAGAAATGCCAGCCAGTGAGAAAGTAAGAAGACAACCAAGAATGGTGAGTGTGCTCTTAACACACTCGGCATCCTTGGAAGAGCTCACCACGCTTGAATTCGTTTACATTCCCTGGAAGCAGTCCTTCACGGGGCTTGTGGGTGGGGCTTCCCTTCCAGGAATGGAACTTTCCAGGTAGAATCGATCTACCTCCTAGGCTTGAAGTAGGCATGGTTGCAACAAGAGCAGCGGTTGGTTAATGGCTCAGTAGCTGCTGGTCCTAGTCTCCAGGAGCTTTTTTCTTCAGATTGGAATTGGCCAGTCAAGGCTTAGCATTCAGGAATATCAACAATGAGGTGGCAGCCCAGTGCTTGGCTTTGAGCTGGGGGGGAGGGGGACTCACACCTGTCACCCTACCTACTCAGGAGGAGGCTGAGATCTGAGGATCGCAGTTCAAAGCCAGCCTAGGGAGGAAAGTCTGTGAGACTCTCCTCTCCAATTAACCACCAGAAAACTGGAAGTGGTACTATGGCTCAAGTGGTAGAGCGGTGGCCTTGAGCTGAAGAGCTCAGAGACGGCACCCGGGCTCAGGGTTCAAGCCCCACGACTGACAAGAAAAGAAAGCAATGCAATAAGTAGGAAATGGATTCAACCTTAGAGTCCAGGAAGTGTTGTGTTTTGCCCTTTTTCTATGACATGGTGGGGTTGGAACAGTCACCCGCCTGGAAGCTGGAAGAGGCAATGACTGGGTGAGGCTCATTCCCTGGGGGAGATGATAGAGCCCAGGAAATGACTCCACATCCCTTCTCCCGAGAGGGCCTGTCAATCCAAGGTGTATACAAAGTACTTCCATTTATAGGGCTCCTACCTCCAATCCAGGGTGTACTGGAGAGACAGCCTCCCTCCTTCTGGGGTTTGGTTGCTGAAGGCTACCAGGATCCATGGGAGTCATTCTCTTTCTAGAAAAATCCCTCAGCTCCAGCTGTCCCTCCCCCCCCCCCCCCCAGGTCCTCTCTCTTTGATCTCTCTGAATACCCAAAGGTGGGGTAACTCCAGCTCCAGTTGGATCTGTTGTTGGACTTGGAGCTTCCTGGCAGCCAAAGTGAAAAGAACCACCCCACAGCGATAACCCTTCATTTCCAAGAGGGAGGAAAGAAGCTATTGATCACTCAGGAAAAGCATATCCCAGAGATCTTGTAAAGCAGCTAGCAACCATCTTCTGCACCGTGTATGTATCGGAATGCATTGAGTGCTTATTAAACTCTGAAGTTTCTAATGCACTCACTCCCAAGAGCTACAGCTTCCAGCTAGCTCAGCCAAGAGAAAGTAGCTTCCAGATCCGATCACTTTTACTGCTCGGGGGAATCGTGGGCCGTTAAAGGTTGCACCCTTCTGACTTGAGCAACTGAATAGAGGCTCCTTTCTTGTCTCCTGGGCCAATAATGCTGTGTCTACTTTGTAAAGCAAACAGAGACATTCTTCGGCTCTCCTCTGGTGTGGTACCCAGCAGGAAGCCAGCAAAAGAACACGTCCAGGCCCCCCCCCCCCCCCCACCAGTGGGTCTGTCCTCACTAGCTAGTAACTTCTCAGAAATGCGGTGTTGAAAGTCAGCATCAGAGGCTAAAGTTAGCAACTCTGACGGGCAGCGGGCGGGCAGGGGAAGGGGGTCAGCGTGCAGCTGTTCGGGCAGCTGAGCTCTGAGTCGAGACAGTGGATGGCAGAGACTCCTTGACAGGAGTGGCCAGAAAAAAAAAAAAAAGAGAGTCCGGCCTTAAATAATTGAATTCTCTGCCAGCCCCTGTGTGCTGTGGTCATCTCCACACGTAATGGTGTCGCTAAATCAAGCGGCTAAAATCAGTGCCGTGTAGAAACACACCTTGGCCGTCTAAAAAGTGGAGGATTTCGCACTAGGGTCTGGACAAAACCGGAAGCGGCATGCGCTTGGTGGAGTCCGAAGCGGCTGTCTAATTCACAAATCCCGTATGCGTTTCGAAGAGGCGTTGGGAATTTGGAGGTGACTTTTATTTTCCCCCCATGGTTCTTGGACTTGGGGTGTGGTTTCAGTGGAGTCGGCTCTTGTGGCTCTGAATGCACCGTTTTGTTGTCCAGATGTAAAGATCAGAAAGGACGAGGAGGCCTGACGTTGAGCCTTCAATCTCAGGACCAAAGATCTGAGGGAACCACACACAGGTGAACCAAAGGAATTGTAGACTGAGTTCCGGCTCTGAGACCTCTGAGGTCCTTTGAGGAAATGACGGGACTTCTTTTTTGTCACTACCTAGCCCTACACGGTAGGGACTGGTGCCTCAGTTTCCCACCTGAAGGAAACAAGAATTCAGAGAAGTGAAGTAACTTGTTTAACCTAGCACAGCAGAGTAATCTCACCTGCTGGACTCTGAGGCTGGGGTGGGGGTGGAATTTATCTGCTCCTCTGACACATCATAGCCAATCACCTGTTTGTTTGGTTAGTCGTGGAGCTTGAACTCTGGGCCTGGGCGCTGTCCCTCAGCTCTTCAGCCCACAGCGAGCGCTCTACCACTTGAGCCACAGTGCCACTTCTGGTTTTCTGGTGGTTCATTGGAGATAAGAGTCTCATAGACTTTCCGGCCTGGGTTGGCATTGAACCGCCATCCTCAGATCTCAGCCTCCTGAGTAGCTCGGATGACAGGCGTGAGCCACCGGCACCCGACCGCCTGTGTAGTTTTAAACACAACAGAAAGCTTTCAGATATTGGCCTGTGTGTCTCCCTCCCATCATTCCTGGCTCAGATTAGTTATGCCTTTAATGGTCTCTCATTAGCAGGCTGCCTGTTGAGGTACCACAGTGGAAAGTTCCAAATATCTTGGGGGGAAAAAGAATCAAAAACACAAAGGCAGGTAAAAATGCAACGCGTGAGGGAATGGGACCAGGAGTGGAGCGCTGTGGTTGGGAATGGACCTGTCTTCTGACCTACGCTGGGGGCGCAACGCTGCCCCCGACGAAGTACAGGGTCACGCGTGAACCCCCGACACGTGACTGCCACAAACCCCCATGTTCCCTCTTGTGGGCCTGGATACAATCCTGTCTTCACCAAGCTGGAATGTCCTGAAGGATGGTCCTGTGCAGAGCCTGCCTGGTTCATGTACTGCCTGATAGTCATGCGGTACTGTTTACAAATGGCCCCCTTTCCAAAGCAAGCGGGGAGAAGATACGCAGGCTGAATACTTTCTTAGATGATTATTTTCCCCCCACCCTGCGCCAAGCGCTGCCCACACGCGAACCCACTCAGTTTTGAGCTAGCAGTGGCAGCCGAAAATCATGTGAGTTTTCATTTCTCCATTATTCTTCTTTAAAATTAAAGAGATGACACAGAAATGAATCAATTTTTTTTTTAAAAAAAAAAAGAATCCCATGAGATCCTATGCTTTGTCCTTGGGCCAAATGATTCCTGCCAAGATCATGAACTCCTCTGTCAGATCCTATCACTGGAGAGTCCCTCCTTCGGTCTCTCCCACACCTCTCTCTCTCTCTCTCTCTCTCTCCCCCTCTTCCCTGAGAACTAAATTAATGAACAGTAGTTGGTTAGTCATGTTAGGCAAGCTGATCCCCAAAATAGCACCTTTCCATTCCGCTAGCTTCCACCACTCAGCAGCAGCTGCCGTGTCCCCTTCTTGTGTCTGCGAAGAAAAACTTTCCCATTAAGACTTGCTGATACAGACTTTTCTTTCTCCCCCCCCCCACCACCCCCCGCACGGCCGCCTGCCCTCTCTCCTTTCCTCCTCCCTCCCTCCCTCCCGCCGGCGATCCCTGGGCTACTCCTGTCAGATTGGACATGGCTCTGGATCTCGTGGCTGAGAAGACGTTGGGTCTGTAGAGTTTCCTGTTTGTCTTCCTCCCCTCAGTCTCCGCCGACGTGGGGTACCTCAGAACTTCAGTCATGCTGGCGTCCCAAGGAGTCTTCCTCCATTCCTACGGCGTCCCCATGGTCCTACCCGCCGCCCCCTATTTCCCTGCACTCATTCAGGTAAACGTCGTTGCCTGGGCCAGCCAGAAACTGAACTCCAGAGCGCTCAGAGCCATAATTGGAATTTTTATGGTTGAGAAAGCAAACACTTTTAATACAGGGAGGGAGGAAAGAAGGAAAGAAAGAAAGGGGGGGGGGAAGCTCTCATGTAGTCAGCAAGAAGACAGTAGGAAATCAAAAAGATGGATCACCCGAATCTGACTATTGACATCTCTCATGGCTGAATAAATGGTGTAGTTGAGCTATATTTGCTTGTATCGATCGGGATACTGTTTAACACTCAAGCCTTTGCTTCGGGAGGTTGACCATGGGGCAAAAGATTTGCTCTCCTCCCTGGCTTTCTGAAGGGACTCCGTCTTCCCAGGAAGATCACTAGGCCAAGGAGCTTAGCGTGAGACGGCTCGGGTAAAAGCTTGAACCCAGGACGCAGAGAGAGCTGGAAATAGCTAGACATTTATTTCTAGAACATGCTTTCTGGACTTTCCAGATACAGCAGAATTCCTCCTTCCCCTGCCCAGGGCTGAATTAGAGCCATTGCCAGATGGGAAAGAATAGCCATTGATGGATTCTGTAGGAAGTCCAGAGATTATTCTAGAAATCCCATGGTAGCTGTTTGTTGGCTGGCTGGCTGGTGGGTTTATTTTCAATGCTAGCAAGAGAGTAGAGGGCTGAGCTGTGTGTTGTTGTGTTTTTATTGTTGTATTTTGTTTTGTTTTTGCTTTTAATTCTGTGCAGGGAGATTCATATGCCAATGAGAAATAGATTTTTTTATTTTTTTACTTGTCGGTCAAGAGCACTAGATGTCTGAATATTCTTAAAAGGTTCTCTGAAAAGCTAAGATTCATTCGTGATACACCCCAACCATTGTAGGAAAGAACCATTGGCTTCTTGTTGTGGTTGTTTGTGGAGATCAACCACCCCGTGGTCAAAAATTCATAAATTTGGTATCTCCCTTCCTTATTCTTGATCATTAATGAAAACTGTGGAGGAGGATTCATTCTGGTCAAATACCTCTGCTTTTAAAAAAAAATTGTTTTTGGATGTGGCTGTTACTGTTAGCATTTATTAGCTAGAAGAATCTGGGTGATTGCACTCTCCAACGGATGCTTCTAGACAACAAAATACCTTCCTGACTGTCCAGCTGTTGCTGGGCTCATGTGTTGTCAATAACTCCGCCGCCCGAAGGAATACGCTGTGGGGTTTGCTCCTGCTCTTTCCCCTGACCTGTGAGGCAGGCTGGTGACCCGTGAAGGTGCCCAGCCTTGTGTTTCTATAGGAAATTTGGGGGTGAAGGTCCGGCGGGTGGAATTTTGTCGGACCCTGAAGCTGACCCGCCCGATAAATAATTACAAGCAAATCTCGCCCTTCACTCTATGCTGATTGATGCCGAAATTGCTTTTGAAAGTTCTCATAAGTTCCTGTTATAGATTAAGTGCCCGTGCAGGAAAAATAACGGCACCCACAGAAATGGGTGAATGTAATCAGGTTTAATGGACTCGAGACCTTGTTGGGAATTAAATAACTATCGATCGGCTGGGATGGTGCTGTCATTACGAAATGCCACTCTGGATGTTTTACCCCAGTGATAGATGAGGAGAGGCCAGGGCCAGCTGAGAAATTGGGGAGGCCTTGCTTAGCAGAGCGTTTGAGAAAAGTATCCAGTTACTGATGGGCAGAACAAGTGATTTTTTTAATTCACCAATCTGCACCTGCTCTGTGTTGCCCGCTGGAACCAGTGATCACCGAGTCAGGAGAGTGGCATCACTGGCAGTCTTCTGGGTTAGCTCTTGGGAAATGCTTGATTTTTCTACCTTTCCTATGTGGTAGAACATTCTAGAAGGCCAGATACGTGGGGATGCTAGCGCTTGGTTTACCTTTTGCATCAAGAAATGGAAGTCACTGTGGTCACATTTGCAAATGGAGGAGGAGTAACACAAATTTAGAGAAAACTAGATCAGTCTCTCCCTCCCTCCCTCCCTCCTTCCCTCCCTCCTTTTTTCTCTCTCTCTCTCTGTCTCTCTCTCTCTCTCACACACACACACACTCACTCACTCAGCTTTCAAATGGCCACTCTTGAGGCCACACGTTCACCCTTTGATCATGTTGCATGCATGTATCTCCTCCCAACTCAAGATGTAAGGAACTAACACCCATTGCACCTCAGCTCCAGGAGCAATGCAATGAGAGGTTGCCCAATGAAGGCTGTGCGCCCATCATTCGGAGGGCCTCTCCTGCGCCTGCAGATGACGCTGGAACTGCGTGGAGACGCCATCCAAGGTCTTTCCAACATCCACGTCCAGCGGCCCCAGGGCCACAGAACTCCCTTTTCACAGTGCTCTACACAGTCACCTTTAAGAATTCAAACCAACAGGGCCCGACTGTAGTCTGGTCACGGTTTCGAGGAAAACCAGCTTACCCCCACTTCGTTGTTTTGCCAAATTTTCCTAGAGCGGATGGAGGCGTTTTCCTCTTCCAGGGTATTTATTTCACACAGGATTGATTTTTCTAGCAGATTCTACAGCTACCACGGACACCTCTCCCTCTCCCCACGCCCCCCCACACCGTATACATACACTTCCATCCTCCAGGAAAGTAAGAGTCTACCATATTGGATCCTTGGAACCTCTGGTTAATTTTAGGGTTAAATGAACCTATTACTTTCTTATGTCTGAACTTGTTGAATCGATCACCAAATAGCTGGGTATGTTTTTCTGTTTGTTGTTGTTTTTTTAAAGCCCTGTATAACACTGTGGAAAGGATATCGAGCGTTCAGTGAGAGTTCAGGCTGTTTCATGGTAACATGAAGCCAGAAAGTAGAGGCAGGGAGAAAGGTCTCAGCAAGTGTGTTGTACACACATCACCTTTTCCCCCATCTGAAGATGAGCGCTCCTGTACTCCATGGAACGTTGATCTCTACATTTCTGGTGGTAACTTGGATGGCCCGGTAGGCGGCCATCTTGCTCACAGAGGAGCTGGTCCGTTTGCTCAAATCATCGCTGAGTTCTAAACCTGCCCTCCGGAGTTGCCTAAACCCTGTGCCATGTTTGGAGCATGGTTTCTGACTGTTGAGCTCTGGTTAGGGTGGGTGGTCTGGTGAGCCCTGTGCTGAGATGTGAGTTTGGACCCATACCCCTGGAACCAGTTTTCCCTAACGGTTCCATCATCCTTCCTGCCATCCGTGTCATGGGCAGGCCTCACGGAAGATGCTGGGGTCCAGGAGATTCACTTCCTGGGTGAAAAAGGACGTGAACAAAGCCCCTCTCCACCCCAGCCGGCACTGATCTTGGTCCACCACACACCCCCCTCTGTGCCAGCCGCCATGACGGGCAGTTGAAAACCGAGAATGAACGGTCACAGCCTCACGCTTGTGGGTTTGCAGCCCGGTGGGAGCCATGACTCCCATTTGGTAACAGACAGCAGGAAGGACTCCAGGTTGGCAAACATGGAGGGTGCGTTGCGAGCTTGGCGCTGCACTAAACGTGTAGACACCGTCTCCCGATTTATTGTGACCCGAGTCCTCATGGATTTGGGGTGGCTCTGGCCTGCCATCCCTTGTGTGTAATTCCACATTCCAAAAAGCTCTCGGAAATCGATGAAGGGTTGGCACCCTGCTTCAATCGGGAACAATGCTTGACCTGAAATGATGGGTAGCTATTTATAGACTTTTATATATCTCTCTCTATATATATAGATATATATACACATACATATATATAAAATCTGTTAGTATGAATATTCATCTCTCTTGCAGGAGAAATATGTATGTGTTTGACTTCAGCGTTTTGCCCCAGACTGGACTGAGGGTTTTACTTAATTGGTATTTTCACTGAAAATAGCTTCCGGGGGGAGAAAAAGAAATCCAAACAAATGTGAGTGAAAACATCCAGGTGATTCCAGAGGGCCCGGGGTAAAGGGTCATTGGCTCCCATGGTGGTTCTCCTTTTGCGAAAGGGAGAATGTAAAATGTGGGGTCCTTGGGAATGACCCGTGATCGAGCTGAGATCGGAGGTGGGTTTGCCGGAATCCGGCCTTCCCGCTTCCTCCCCCCCCCCCCCCCCCTTCCTCCTGAGGTTGGCAAAGGTACGCATGTTTGCCTCTGGAAACCTTTGGCAGGGAACAGTGAGATTGGTTCCAACAGAGGAGATGGGATTGCAGCGGCGCTCAGAAGCATCAGGACAGATTCGGTGGTCGAGAAAGGAGGAAGGCCTCCCTCAGAGGCCTGAGGGCTGGGGAGAATTCCTGGTGTTGGCTGGAGGTGCAGAGGTGGTGCTTTCTTCTCTACCAGCTTACTGGGACTCTGGGGGTGTGTAGGAACAGGGGACCCACAAAGGGAAAAGCTGTGGGTTAAAGGGAGCTGCAGCTCAGCCACCCGAATCTCTGTGGCCCCATGGGGCATTGATCCCCCTAATACCCGCCTTTGGACTCCTGCAGGTAAACGCTCAGCATCTTAGATTCGGTCTTTATCCCAAAACCTTTGCCTTTTTTGCTATTGCTTTGAGACAGTCATTTCTCTGAGGGGCTCCTGTCTTCCAACTTAAACTCATAAACCTGTTAATACTAGGCGTGGTGACTTAGGTTTATAATCCCAGGGACTGGAGATCGGATGGACAAACGTGTGATGCCAGTCAGGACCAGACATTAGCAAGACTGCCACTGCAACCAATAAGATGGGTGTGGTTTCTCCTTCCTGTAGTCTCAGCTACGGCTAGATAAGAGGATCACTGTCCAAGCCCAACCCTTGGCAAAGAAACCCCAATCCAAAAAATAACCAAAGCTAAAACAGGCTGTAGGGAGTGGGGGCCGGTTTGGTAGATAGAGTTCCCTGCCTTCCAACTTCAACCCACATACTACCAAGAAATAAACAGAAACAAGGACGCAATTCACGCCTCTTTACTGTGGAGAGCGGTGGATCTTAACAAACCCTACACTCTGCATTTCAAAGCAGACATCGGCACTGTCGGATTTGGCCACATATGTGTATGTGTGTATGAGAGAAAGACGGAGAGGATGAAACACATCAACCAATGGAGTGATGTGGGTGGGAATGGTTGAAAGGTTGGTTTTCACGGTGGCTGGAGAGGGACCATCCCTAGAGAAAAATCTGGAATGGTAGCCAGCCGTGATGGGGCGCTTGTGGTTGATTGGATGCGCTTCGGGTTGGATTTATAAAAAGCAACTTGTTTTTGCTGTGTGGCGGTGGGTGGATCTCCCCAGCCACCTTGGAACCTTATCTCTGTGTTCGGAGCGCTTGGAGCCTCTTTTGCCACGGGGGAAGGGATGTTTGATATAGGCTTGTGCTGGAGGTCTGCTTCCAGAGCCGATGCTCCATCACAGCCCCAGAGTGGCTTTTCTCTACCGCCAACAAGGGCCATGTCAACAGCAGACTCAATTACACAGTGAGCCAGGCAGGCTGGAAGAACGCAGGGCCGGACGGCTCCAGGCTGACAGATTAGCCCTGGCGCTTACTAAGAGTGAGGCCTTAGGCTTGTCAATTAACCTCGTCACCCCTCTCTGTTCCTCAAGCCGGGAACGAAGACAGAGCTGCCTAGCTTGTTGGAATAGCGTTGTTGTGTGTGTGTTGGATGCAAATTCATCATCTCTTCATTCAGCAGTGATGGATTGAGCAGCTACTGTGTACCAGGCAGAGAACTAAGAGTGGCTGAAAAGGGATGAGTAGGGAAACACAAGTTCTGTTCTAACAGGAAGCCCGATTCACGGCAACATAGACCCGGAAAGGGCAGGTGTACACACACATGTCTGTGCATAAACATGTCGATGTTATTCTGGGGGAGGAAGAATGTAGGTGTCTATTTAAAAAAAAAAACAACTCTGACCTGCAAAGGGCAAAATCCTAAGTCCTAGTGGTTGGAGGAAATAGAAGAAGCATCTAAATCAAGCCGCCTTCAGGCACAGTTGGATCCAGTCTCTGACAGCCCGGGCGCGGTGTTCTCGCAACTTCATGATGGTTGTGGCTACTTGATCAAGCACAACTCCACCCCCAAATGAGACAGAGATGGCCCTCGGCATCTCAGACTTGTGCCTACCCTCTCCTCCCCAACTGTTTCAGCAGGACTTGTATAAAACAGTTGACCTGGCTGATCTCATCCCAGGGGTGGGGAACATCTGGGCTGTGGGCCATGATAAGATTTGCATCAATGATTTGGTGGGAGTCAGGGGAGACCCCTATGCCTCCCACAAGCTTTCTGCCCTCTGCCTGTATTCACAATTTGCATGGCCTGTGGGTGAGGTCATGAATATGCAAATGAACCGCTAGACCACACCCATCCCAAACCAGACACCTTGGCCCAGCCTACCACCTCTCACCTCCACCATTTTTATGGCCATATTTACCAGGCAGGTGGGACTGTTTAACCAAGCGTGTTCTTCCCTAGACTGACCACAGCCATGTCCCCTAGCAGGGCACACTTGGGGGGGGGGCATTTCCACATTTCAACGTCATCTAGGGTAGCCAAGGAAGGGTAGGATGGGCTGTCTCCAAATATAATTTCCCCCCTCTCCCCCCCCTCTCTTATTTCTGAGCTTCGAATTCAGGGTTTTGGACTCAACCACTGAGCTATCTTCCTGCCCCTTCTTTTGTGCTGGTTATGATCATGGCTCATGATAATCCATCAGACTATAAACATGAGCTCTTATGCCTCTCTCTAGTTGAGAAAGGGGGGGGTGTCTCTCGAGCACTTCTGCCCTGGCTCACCTTGAATGACAACCTTCCTACCACAGCCCCGACCACTCAACTTCTCTTGGTTTAGCAAGACACTCATACATTAGCGAGACAAGAAAACAAACGTAGCCTCTCGGTGTGCTTCAATTTGCCACGACAGTTGCTCTCCCAGGGTTCCAGTGCACTGGGAAATGTGAGTGCCCACTTCTGTGTGTTTTTTTTTTATCAAAATGTACTTCTTTTTTTTTTCCTAATTAAAAGATTAAAGGGACACTGTCACTGCCTTCTGATTAATATCAGTCCTATAAAAAGGATGTGTTTTTGCAGTTACCCATCTGTTATTTTGATCATTTTAAAGGCATGCTATCTCAGCAAGCGTGCTTTTTATAATATGCTGGCACAGGGCACACCAGCTTGGAAGACCTGTGGATTTCACACTCTGCTGTTTTGGTCGGCAGCAACCTGACACTGTGGTCTGAGATGCACAGTGTCTTCCTTGTCCTCTCCGAAAGTTGTTTTGATTCAGTGCCTTGCTGGGTTGATTTACGATGGAGTTCCTCACCCCCTATTTGTGTTTCTCCTGTCTAAAAATAGACTATGGCGTACACACATGCGCAGGCACACACACACATACACCTCTCCATCATGCAGGATATCAGCATGTCCATCCTTAATGGCTGAGCCTACAAGATGTGCAGGGACATAATACTGCACCTTCCGAAGATCTTCCCCTCTGGTGGCTAAGGGACCGTTATCTTCAGCCATGGTCAGTCTCTACACTGAGGCCAAAGCATTCAGACAGCGCACTCATTAAAATACTTATGGGTCCCAGTTTTTCTCAGTGGGTTCTCAAAGTTCTGGGGAGTGGGAGATATCGGAGGACCAACCATCTATATTCTTAGATGTCAGGTTCAAGGCCATAGCCTGGCAGAGGCCATGGTTTCAGACTTGAAATGCATCAGCTTGGCAGTAGAATTCTTCAGTCTCTGTTCCCTCCTGCACACCCAAATCTCTATGCCATCTTTTAAGCGCTGTTGGTAGCCTGGCCAGCCAGGGAGACAATCCCAGGTAGGTGGGTGGTTGCTATAGGATGGTTCTTCATTCTCTATAAGGGGCAAGGTGTCTAGTATCATCCGGGGGATAAAAGTTGGGGGATTTTTCTGTACTGGGGATCGAACTCACAGCCTGTCTCCTGTTAGGGAGCACTCTTCAGTTAGCTTGTCAGATTGGGATTTAATGCTTCGAACCAGACCAGCCTCAGCCTGAGATCCTCCTATCTCTACCTCCCATGTAGGATTAAGAGTGTCTCCTTCTACATCTAACTGTTGTTTTATTGATTTATTTTTGTAGAGGAAAATGACCATGAGAGTTCTCTGTCTCCAGAGATGCCAGCTCTTTGCCCACCCTGCCTTCCTACCTTGTCTTGGGCTCTGTAAAGAAGAGTTCAGTACGTCTCTGCTATGGGAGAAGGTAGCCCCTTGGGCTTTTCCTTCACTTGTGCACCCAGTCCTGCAGCAGATGGAGACTGATGATACATGTGTATTCTACAGCATTCTCTTCCTCCTCCTCCTCCTCCTCCTCCCCCTCCTTTTCCTCCTCCTCCTCCTCCTCTTCTTCCTCCTCCTCCTCCTCTGTTCATAAGGGAGCACAGTTAAGCACCAGGAAACCAAATCAATAGCAGTGCAAGCTCAATGAGAGCCATGACATTCTCTGGGTGACCCTCAGTAGGCAGCTTGAGCCTTCCAAGTCTCTGCTTTCTCATCTGTGATATGGAAGCAACACTGCTGACGCTCCTCCTCCCAAGGTCATCGGGATTCTGTTCAGAAGTGATCACTCCCCAGACCTCTGCAGTGTAGTCACCATAGGGCGCATATGGATGTGATGTAAGGCCCAGGGCTGGGCCTGAGCCTGGGCCTGGAGCATCTGGAGTCTTGTATGATGTGATATGCACCATCTGAGGGGTTCTAACTGGAAAGTGTGTGGGGGTGGGGGGGAGCAACCCTGTTGCTTCATGGGAATTTGATGAGTGGCGTCTCTTCACTGTTGGCATGTCGCCGCAGAGGGCCACATGGCCGGGATTCCTTTGTGATTTCCTGAGTGGTGGTACCATCTTTCCCAGGCATGAACATGCTCTCCCCAGGGGAGACAGAGTTGTGCTTCCAGTCTTGATGGGGGAGAAGGGATGGGGGTGTGTGGGGAGGCACTTGGTGACCAAGAGCTTGCTTCCAGTGTAGCTGGGTGTGGAGTAAGCTACCCTCTGTCAGCTTTGTAGTGTGCAAGTCAGAGTACAAGGAGGAGAGCCTGTTTTGCCACCCATGGAGTTTGTCATCCATGGCTCCTGGCCTGGGGGTCATTGGCCTTGTTCAATTGGATGGTGTAAAACTATCATCCTCTTCCTGATTGGTTGGCATGAAGCTATGCTCCCCTTCCTGATTGGATAGTGTGAATATCATCCCCTTCCTGATTGGATGATGTGAAGGTACATCCCCTTTCTGATTGGGTGGTGTGAAGGTTCATCCCCTTCCTGATTGGATGATATGAAGGTTTATCCCCTTTGGGATTGGATAATGTGAAGGTTCATCCTCTTCCTGATTGGATGATGTGAAGGTACATCCCCTTCCTGATTGGATGATGTGAAGGTTTATCCCCTTTGTGATTGGATGATGTGAAGGTGCATCCCCTTCCTGATTGGGTGGTGTGAAGGTACATACCCTTCCTGATTGGTGATGTGAAGGTACATCCCCTTCCTGATTGGATAATGTGAAGGTTCATCCTCTTCCTGATTGGATGATGTGAAGGTACATCCCCTTCCTGATTGGGTGACGTGAAGATACATCCCCTTCCTAATTGGGTGAAGCTACCATGTTTTGCCAGGAAGCCATACTCAGCCATTGCTTCTAGTCAAAGGCGCATTACAGTTCGTAGCTCCCTCTCCCCTTTGGAATCTTATCCTTGTCCTTTTGTCCTCCCAGAACATTCTGGAGCTGGGTGACAGGAGGGAGAAGAGCAGCCCATCCCATCCCTCCCATGTGGCCTCAGCCTTCTGGGGACAGACATTTTGGGACCACCCACATCCTGTTCCACACAGCTCCTGGCACACTGTGGGCACTTAATAAATGTTAAATAATAATAGCTCCCATCTGTCAGTGCCCGGTGGCAGGGAGGATGTGTGTGCGCTGGCTGGCACTGGGGAGCGCAGGAGGAACTTTGGAGGGGAAATGGCAGGTCTGAGTCACTTGAGGTCTCGAGCATCAAGGTCAGCAACCCAGATACACACCAGAGTCATGACATGTGTGCTGTTGGTGCAGGTGCTCATGCCTGACTCCACACCATCTGCATTGTGCTCCCAGGGAGCTGGGCCTGAGGGCTGCGCGTCCGAATGGTATCTGGGGCTTGGGAAGGGTGCTCACCAGCAATGCAGGGGCTTTGTTGAAGTTTGAAGGGGGGGGGGGGGTGCAGGATCTTCCCTTGCAGCAGACGGTGCCATAAATTCATAGCGCCGTCATTTTCTTGGAAGAAATGGCTGCCGGGGATGTTCACATAGAGTCATTATAATAGCAACAGCAGCTGCTCATTTCCAGGCATTTACTACATACCAGTCCATGTCGAAGACGCTCCATCGACACTCTCTTTGGACTACTCTATTTTAGAGAAGAAAAACAGGCTATAGGAGGCAGGATGGTGCAGGGGTGTGGGTTGGGGGCGGGGGGCAGACAGCCTGGTTCATCTATCACGCGTTTCCCCCTACCTCCTCCTGTGGGATCTTGGGGACCCCTTAGTAGCGGGGGACGTCGCCGCCGGCCACATTTTCTCATCTCTGGCGGTGAACCACCTGGTGGGATGGTTATAAAAAGGGAGCAAAGCATATAAATGTGATCGCAGCACCTGTCACCGGGGTGTCCTCAGCAAGTGTGTTTCCAAGTTTATCACCAAGGACAGACGGGATAGCTGGCCAGGTAAAGATGGGCTGTATCACCAACTCTGTCCTGCAGTGTCTCACCCGTGAAAGGACCGGTATGAACAGGGCCTCAGCCTCAGTACCTTCGGAGGTAAGATAGGGCCGGGTGGGGGGTGGAGGATGGATACTAGCGGAGTTGTTTTTGAGGCATGAATGAGAGAATCCTCATAGAGCGCTTAGAAGCTGGGTGTGGTGGTGCGCATGTGTAATCCTTGCTACTTGAGAGGCTCCTTGAGTAGGAGGATAGCGAGTTTGAGGCCAGCCTGGGCAACGTGATCAAGACCTTGTCTCAGAAACAAAGCTGGAAAACAAAAGGGTTACAACCGAAGCAACTAAAAATGACTAGGACATCGGCCTCGTTTGTACAAGGCTCTGGGTTCAATCATCAGTGCTGAAAAAAACTAAAAGTGAAGAAGAACAGTTATGATATCAGCTGGGGTGTACAGTAGGTGCTCGGAAAGGGTCCAAATGATGGTTCTACATTTAATCCTATTCTCTATACGGAAGTGGACTAATATGTGTTCTGTGTCCCACAGAACGATACATATACACAGTCCATATGATGGTGTACAAAGTATTGGGAGCACACTCAGAATATTTCTGTAATAACTATAGAATTATTACATAACATGCAATGATAAATACCGTCTGATGATAGTCATGCAATTATCATATGCGATACAAAATAATACTAACTTATGGTATCTACTATTTCTCTTGACGTGGCCGCTAGTCACTCTATTGGCTATTTTCCCTGAAAATATTCTTGCTGCTAGGAGCAATGGGCAAAGACTTACCTAAAACAGAAAGAAAGAAAAGAGCCAGCCTGGCATGATAGCACAGGCCTCTAATCCCAGCTTTGGGAGGATGAGCAGGAGAATCACAAACTCTGTTGTGGTTGTTAGACTGTGTCTCAGACAAACAAACCCATAAACTAATAATGAGGAGGAGGAGGAGGAAGAGGAAGAGGAGGAGGAGGAGGAGGAAGAGGAGGAGGAGGAGGAGGAGGAGGAGGAGGAGGAGGAGGAGGAGGAGGAAGAGGAAGAAGAAGAAGAAGAAGAAAGGCAAGCCCAGTAATGTTACCTTGTCTGTCTTGGGTGTGACTGGCCAACCCGACTCCCCGCCCATCCACTTAGGGACCCCAGAATCTCATTACCATCTTAGTGTTGTGCCCACCACCCCCCTCTGAGGGCGGGGGGCACACGGCATCTCTCCCCCGTGCTGCCCCTTTGGAGCGGAAGGCTAACGCGATTCTGTGCATCTGCCATTTCTGATCACATGTATTCTTCCCTCCGTGGCTCTCCCAGATAGCCAGCAGAGGCCTTGCTGCTCCTGGAAGCCTGGTTCCTGGGGAGTGTTGTCAACAGGATGCTAGGGGGAGGGGTATTGATGACTTGGTCCTTGTGACTTCTTTATACAAGGCCTTAGGTTTGCTTGTTTGCTTTGGGTTATCTGTGTCTACCTCTCCCTGGAAATAACACCTCGAGTTTTCCTTGGAAACCCGCAAGTGAAGCCACACTCCTTACACACATTCTTTGTCAAACTTCGCCAGCCGGGGAGCGGTGGTGTCTGGCCTGGTGTCTGTGTGTTTCCTCTTCCTCGCTCCGGCGGCGGTGGCTGCGGCGACCTTCCTCTGGGGGAGAAGGAGCTGCTGCTCAGTGGAAGACATGAAACCAACGTGGAGAGACGGACTCGCGAAGCTTGAGCCTCAGGGCAGCCTGCGTGTTGCTGGGAGCATTTTCTAGAAGCGCAGGTGGAGGTGTCACTGGCTCTGGGTGGAGGGATTTTTGTCTCCTGCCTACTGCTGGAGCAGATGGCTCCCAGGGTGACTTAGCAGAAGGCCTTGGGCCGCTTCACAGAGAGCCTGATATGGGTATGGGACTGGCAGATGCCAGACATGCCTGCCCGTGTACCAGAGTGCCAGGCACCGGCTGCTGGGTCTGGCCCCCAACTCTCTAGTGACGGGGCAGAGAGCCCCTCGCCTTCTACTGATGGTCAGGCTGAGGGCCTACAAAATCCCCCATTTGTGAGGGTGAGGGAGAGCACATGAAATCCATACGCGTCCGCACAGAGGCCGGCTCTTGGTTGGAGATGGCAGACGTGGGTGGATTTCCTTTGGGGTTTCATTCTAGCTAGTCTCAGAGCTCAACACTGCAGAGGTGCATGATCTTTTATTTTTTTTTCAGCCGTGGGGCTTGAACTCGGGACTTAAGCACCCACCCTTGAGCTCTTGTGTTCAAGGCTCTCTACCACTTTGAGGAATAGCGCCACTTCCTGTTTTCTGGTGGTTCATTGGAGGTAAAAGTCTCACCGACTTTCCTGCCTGGGCTGGCTTTGAACCTCGATCCTTAGATCTCAGCCTCCTGAGTAGCTAGGATGACAAGCATGAGCCACCGGCGCCTGGCTGCATGATCATTTTGAGATTAAAAACTATTAAGAATCCAGTCAAGGTCAGCTACCATGGTGACCGCTTGGAATCCAAGAGGCTGCGGAGATGGAGATCAGGAGGATTGTGATCCTTCCAAAGCTGCAATATGTCCCAGGTGCACATCTCCTGAGAGCCAGAGCCTCTTACCTCTCTTGGATCTGTTTTCAATTCCGATGACTTTGCTTTCTGTTTCTCATCAAAACTACATTCTCAGCCCTGTCATCCTAGCTACTCAGGAGGCTGACGTCTGAGGATCACGGTTCAAAGCCAGCCCGGGCTTTGACCCTTTTGAATCCTGTCTCCAGTTAACCAGCAAAAAGCTGCAAGTGGGGCTGTGACTCAGTGGCAAAGCACTAGCCTTGAGCAAGACAGCTAACTAAGCAAAGACACAAGGCCCTGAGTTCAAGGTTCACAAAAATAAAACCCAGCCACCACAGAGAAAAACTCCTAATTCCTGTTACATCTTCCCTGTAGGGTCTGGAGGAAGACAGCATGGCCTAGGTCTGCCAGTGGCATTAGGGTGACACCTGCCAGCCCTTGTCTAGATCTACCCAGAACATTAAGAGAATCCCCCCACCCCTGCCCCACCCTGAAGCTAACCAATTGTTACTCTCTCCTGAATCCACAGGATAGAAATAGGTAGTGCTGGATCTCTCAAGACACCTGGGAGATTGGTCGGGGGAGGTTCAAAAGGCAGTGGCTCCGTTTACCTGTGTCTTTGTTGATTGTATAAATATTTAAGATTCCGCGTGTGGCAGGGCAGGGCAGTAGGGTTACAGGTGTGAATATGAACGCTTATGTTTTATGGGGGGGGGGGGGGGCAGGGTACAAAGTAGGCAAATCAGCCGGAGATCCCCAGATGGCATTGAGTGTTTAGGAAGAGAATGGGGAGGGGGGGAGGTTTTCTGGAGAAATGGGAGCTCAGGTCTGACTGACCAGGGCCCAAGCTGTGTCCAGCTGCATCAGAGGGGTAAGTTTTATCCGAGAGAGCACATGCAGGCTGGCCCATGGGTACGTTGGAGTCGAACATGGAGGGTCAGCTGAGTGGGGAAAGGAAAGGGAAAAGATCAGACACGAAGACATGAGACCTCACCCTCACATCCGTGTTCCGGGAGTGTAGACGCAGAGTGCAGAGCCGGCCCCAGAGGTGAACACCAGGGTCTCTTTTTATATTTTGCAAACATTCTTGCGGGAGGGGAATTAAAGGTACACGATTGACCTTTAGAGAAACAACGGGGGGAAAGGGGTGGCCGCATCTCTGCCCCTTCTGTGGCTGGCTAACCTATCTGGAGCTCTTTCCTCTGTATGGGGTGCAGAATTCTGTCCTGAGCAGATGGACAACTTTGTGGGGGACACCGAGTGACAGAGAACCCCAGGGTCTGTGGAGAGAGAGACTTTGTGGACTGTGTCTGAGAGCCTGGTGGCTGATGGGGCCCCCGGGGAGGAGTGAAGCCGCAGCAGTGTTTAATTGTTCACGACCCCCCCCAAAAATGCATCCAAGGGTGCGAGCAAAGTGTGTGAAATCTTGTGGTCGCAGAGCTGTGAGCAACATCTGCAGAGCCGTCTGCTCCCGGACGGGGACTTTCCATCACCGGACGCTTCTGTCTTAGGGCTGGCTGGTTTTCCTTCTCTTTAATTTTAGGAGAAGTAGGAAAAGGCTCCTGGAGGGGGATCGGACTCTCGCTTGGCTGATCGGTGGCGATGGGGGAACAGCAACGAGGAACTGGGCCGGGCGGGGGGGGAGGGGGGGGGAGGGTGAGTCAGAGCCAGCCGGACTTGTACATTTGCTTTCATCTGGAACTGGTGATTGTTTTTTAACTCCTGAATTTCAATTTCCATGTGTGTGTGTGTGTGTGATCAAGGGAAACTTAAAACAAATTAATTATCCTTAGGTAGTTGTATAAAGAAAGGGCTGTCAATTCAACGCATGGGTCTGTGAGTACAATGTCTCTGTCAATACCACCCTGTGTCTCTCCCAGCCTGCCCCCTCCCGTCCAGTGTCCTGGGTCCATTTTCACACATGCGCATTGAATGTCAAAGACGGCATTCGCCCAAGGGAAGGTGATTGCGTGGCCGTGGTTACGTCCCTCCTTTGCTAATTCTTCAGGTGTTCTTGGGTGCTCGTGTCAGGACCCAGGGTCAGGAAGCGTTGTCTTTCTCAATTGATTTAAAAAGAAACACAGAACACACACACACACACACACACACACCCTCATGAAGCTGACACTGGAAACACTTCCCCCGACACAGAGATGGGTCAGCTGCAGCGGGCACAGAGTGCCAGGAAGAAAGCAATGCGACAGAGAGGGGCACTGTGGGTGGCCCTGGTGGGCTCCTTCCTCGGTCTTCAGCTCTCGCGGATCCTGCCTTTCCCTGGGAACCACCTGTTCCTGGGAGTGCCACGGAAAAGCACATTCCCTCACTCCATGCCCAGCCATCAGCAGCTGTCTTTTCTGATGCTCTGCCCAGGAGACGCTGGCAGGCGAAGTCCACCACCCTGTGCCCTTGGCCAGCATGGTCCCTCCTTGAGTGGCTCCTGTGAGCTGTTCGAGGGCCTAGGCCCTTGGGGTGAGGCGGCCTGAATTTCCCCCTGAGTTGTGCGGCGGGCGCTGGGCGGAGCAGATGGCTGGACTGCGGAGGCGTTTGTAACTTCCACGCATTATCAACGCAATGCACGGTAGAAAGATGGTCGAGCAACGCCGTGCTGCAGGGTAGCTGGGATTTCACTGCTCTTGGCAGCTCCGAGGGTGCCTGGATGCTTCTGTGAGACGTCACCTGAATCTGCACACACCCCTCCAGCCTGCACCACCAAGACCCCCTCCCCCATTTGTAGCTCGTACATAGCCCAGATGGCAGGTATATACCACCATGCTTTGCTTACTGGTTGAGATGGAGTCTTGTTACCTTCCCCCCCCCCCCACCAGGCTGGCTTCTACCTGTGAACCACCCCCATTTCTGTCTCCCATATAGCTGGGATTACAGGCCTGAGCTACCATACCAGGTCTATAGGTGAAGAAGGGAGTATATTTCTGGCCCCGTTTGCATAAGCTCAAACCACAACTTCAATAAACACTGAGGTACCGGAAGCTTATTCCAGGCTCGCCTGTGAACATGATCAGTGGACAAATTCCACCATCTTGGCCAATGACTTTAGGTTACCAGCTTACCTGCATACCTCATGTTAGGATTCTCAAAGCTGCGTCTTAGGGCGCCATGTCTTGTATTTCAGACACCAAAATGCTTGGTGGGGCCAGAAGTACCAGGTACTTGGTATTTTATTTGAATTGATTTTGCCTCAACAGCTAATCTGAATAGATTCACACCAAAGGGCTTTCCATCTCATTTAACCAGACATCTACCAGGCATGAACAAATCACATCTACCAGGATGCGTTGAATCCTGCTACTAAGGATGGGTGCAACCGTCAAGTTGGATGGTAACAAGGGGAGGGAAAACTCAGCACCTGTGGAAATGACTGGCAAGAATGAAAAGGGTTAAGCAACCTCGGGACATAGTTTTAATACTTGTGTGTGGCCTGGCGGCACCCCCTCCCCTTTAAAGAACTGAAGTCCTGTGTCCAGGCCCGGTTGGTTGGTTGAGACAAGATCTGGCTTTCAACTGTGATTGTCTGGCTCTCTGTCTCCCAAGTAGTTGAGATTATCCACATGTCCCGTGGCATTTGGCCTTATGGATTTTTTTTTTTTTTTTTTAGTTTTTCTTCTCTTTGAATTTTTTTTTTTAAAGTTTTTTTGTTGTAAAGGTGATGTACAGAGGGGTCACAGTTGCGTAAGGAAGGTAATGAGCACATTGCTTATGGATGTCTTCCTTCCCCTCATTTTCTCCCACCTCCCCTACCCCCCTTCCTGACTTAGATGTATTTTTCGAGAGAAAGAGAGAGAGGAAGAAGAAGAAACTTGGAATTTTGCGTTTTAAAATTGTCAGTTTTCTAGTCCGTGACTTCTATCTCCCGGTTTTTAAAAAGCAACTTGGAACAAAAATGGCACACAGTCAGGATCCTCGCATGATTTGTGTTTGACGAAGATATTAACATTAGAAAACAGAACTCTCTAGAAATAGGTACAAAGCAGAGATTCCCCAGTCACATGACTCTCTTTAAACTTGCAAATGAAATGTAACGCATCGCATCCTAGGGAATGCTCGCATCCTCCGTGGCCTGGGCTGGGTGTCAGCCAGGGTAACACAAAACGTCCTATTGGGCAGAACGTTCTAGAAGATGGAGCGGCTTGTGTTCCCATGTTGTCTCCTTCTGATCTCCTTTCCCTCCTTGACCAGAATAAGGCCGATAAAAATAAAATGAGTGGTCAGCTTCCTCAGATGCTCTGTCCCCAGCGCTGGCTAAGCTTGCCAGAAGGCTCACAGTAGCTACGTTGCTTGTCCCACCATTGGGAACAAGAACTCTGACCGTCAGAGATGTTACTTAGGTTCTAGACAATGTCAGCACAGGATTTGAACCCAGGTCCCTTGACTGTCCGCTGACCTGTTTGATTGGAGCCTTTTTCCCAAGCCCAGAATCTATCTCAGCCCAGAGTTTGGAATTCCCCTTTCGCCATCTCTCAGAACCTTCACCTCCGAGTCGCTATGGAATGCATTTCTCTGAGGGGTTTCGAGAAACGGGGTGCTAGGCTCACGCCTGTCATCCTAGCTACTCAGGAGGCTGAGATCTGAGGATCATGATTTGAAGCCAACTTGGATAGGAAAGTCTGTGAGACCCTTATCGCCGAGTAACCACCAAATAGCCTTGAGCATCAAAGGTCAGGGACGGTGCCCAATCCCTGAGTTCGAGTCCCAGGACCAGCCTCCAAATAAATAAAAAGAAAGCGCATGAAATGCTCTTTGTTTATAATGTAGAATGTGAGCCGGCCTCCTCCCCTGTCTCCTTGTTGTGGGTGAAACGGTTCAAGGACATGGGTGTCCTCACGTGCATTCTTCGGCATCTTGCCTTGATTTTTATTTAACCACACGCTCTGGCTGTTTTCCCAAGTTGGTATATGTAGATCTCCCCTATACTATTTTGTATACTTGATTTTATTTGGTTTGTTTTGGTTTGAGGCCGAGCCACGTTTGTTATGTTTCCCAGCCTGGCTCCAAACTTAAAAACCGCCTCCTTCCTACTTCTAGGTGCTGGGATTTCTTTATCAACCCAAATAGCATAAAAGGTCACCCTGTAACTTGCTTAGCTGTGACCCCCACCCCCAGCCTCCATCGTAACTTTACAGATTCTCTTCCAAACCGGGCTGTGAGGAAAAGCCCACGCACGTTGTATCTGCTCACTTGTAGGAAAATGCACTTGGGTTGAATTCCAGGAATGGGGTTTGCGGGTTCCCAGGGGGTGCGTGGGGTGTTCTGACAGGTAGAACCTGTGAGGTCATTTCCCCTGCACCTGTGCCCACCCATGGGTCTTGTGAATCTTTGAAATGCCTGCCAGTCTGCTGGGTGATAATTTCTTCTCCTTTCAACCTTCGGGGTCATTTCTGCCCTCCTCCACCTGCTCCACGCATCCTTCTAGCTGCTGACAGCTGAAGGCATTCTAACTGAGGTAAAAGGAGGTCAAGGTGAAAAGACATGTTTCCTTGCAGTAGGCCAGGATGTTTCCTTGGGTGAATAGGATCCCGCTGTGTGCTTGATTTGTTGATAGCACCAAGGTGAAAGGCTCAGAAGCTTCTTCCCGCGAGGCTGGGATTTTCAATCCCGGGACGCAATCTATCGATCTGTGCGTTGTGATCAGTTGGGAGATCAATATGTCTGTGGAATGCTTTATTCATCAGGTAGCTATTGGCCATGGGCTCAATGCTGATCACAATTCTGGACTCCCAAGGATTTAGCACTGAACAGTGAGTTAAGTCCCAGGGGACTTATGGGTCTCACCGACAGGGTGGGGGGGGGTGTGTAGGTGCCCAGTCCTCGTGGGGATACAGAGTGGAGCCTCACATCCATCACAAGAGGTGGGGGGGGGGGGGGTCAGGCAATCCCTCGATGAGCAGAGACACAGAAGGGAAGGATGAGACGTCAGGAATCCAGGAGCTGGCCACACTCTGAATGTGCTTTCTGCCCAGAGCGTGGTGGTGGAGACGAGGCGGGAAGCTCTTGTGTTCAAGGGTCAGGTGCAGGCCATGCGGCTGGGAGAAAAGACCTTTGGGCTCATATCAGTCTGGTGGGTTAAAAAAAAATGATCGATGGTTCTTGCTATTATCGTTCCCGTTTTTTATTACGAATAATATTTTAAATAGGGACATCAAAGAGGAAAAGATGCCAATGCATCAGCAGCTTTGGAGAAGCGTAACGGAAGCCCGCGGACTGACTGCTTCAGCCTGGGGACGGGCCACGGGGTTGGCTCCCTTCCCTTCGCCCACCCCACCCTGTGTGGCTCTGGGGCAGAGTCCTGCTCGCTCCAGCTCCTTTCTCCCTCTGTGCCCTGTTCTGTTTTCCAACAGTTTCACTCCCTACTTACTCTCCTTTCCTCTCAGCCTTCTACCCCATTCATGGCAGAAGAATTCCAGCCTGGTGTGGGTCTGCTCATGCACTCTTCCTCTTCCCCCACCTCTCTCCACTCTTTCCCTCCCTCCCTCCCTCCCTCCCTCTCATTCTCTCTCTTTCTTTCTTTCTTTCTTTCCTCCCTTCTTTCCTCTACCTTCCCTCCCCCTTCCTCCCTCTTTCTTTCCTTCCTTCCCTTCCTTCCTTCCTTCCTTCCTTCCTTCCTTCCTTCCTTCCTTCTGTCCTTCTTTTCCCTCCCTCCCTCCCTTCCTTCCTTCCTTCTTCCCTCCCTTCCTTCTTCCCTCCCTCCCTTCTTCCCTCCCTCCCTCCCTCCTCCTTCCTTTCTTCCTTTCTTTCCCTCCTTCCATCCCTGCCCACTCCTCCCTTCCCTCCTTCCTCCCTTCCCTCCTTCCCTCCTTCCTTCCTTCCTTCCTTCCTTCTTGGCCATCATGATCATGGGCTACAGAATTTGCTGTTGTAGCAAAAGCCATTTCATTTTTATTTTTACTGTCTCTGTCTTAATAGCAAGGCCCGTCTCCATCCGCTTGAGAATCTCATTATCTTTCACGTGGGCTAATAAATAGTGCAGCCAGGGCCCTCCTCTCCAGCCAGCCTAGCAGCACTGGAACATTTAATAGGCTGATCTTCGATAGATAATTCGCAAGACTTCCACTTCTTATTGATTAGCTCTCATAACTCACTCCAGAAAATAAATTATGTATCTGTTGTCATTACATTGGATATGCACAAACCGTCCTGGGATGGTTGGTAACCCCTTGGAAAAATACAGATCCAACCTAGTCTGCTCCGTACATAGACTTGCCAGGGAGGAAGGCTATGGCCTGGGCTGCTGGGGGGAAGGATGGGGGGGGGCGTCAAGATTTCCAAGCAGCTAATTGAAACATTATTTAATAAATAATGAGACCTAGTCCTATGAGGCAAAGTCAGACTTTAAACATTGAGAGTTGGTTGTGGTAGTCCTAGGATTTGAACTCTCATTCTTGCTAGGCCTCAGCCCCTTTTCCTATTGGCTCTGTCGAGATCGAGCTTTGCGTTTTACGCGGGAGTGTTTGGCAGGCTCACCAGTCTCCTGTTTTGTGCTTCCCGCCACCATAGCTGGAATGACAGGCCCACCGCCACCACTCCCAAATACCAGCTGAGAATGCACCTCACCAATTGCCTTGCCCGGGCTGGCCTAAAACCAGGATCTGCCACATCCCAGCCTCCGACGTAGCGACCATCGTACATGTGGGCCACGGTGCCCTGCTTTACCACCCCCCCCCCCAAAAAAAAAAAAAACAGGACAGGAAAAGCCAAAGTGACACAGCAGAGTTATGCGTTAATACGTCCCAGGGTGTAACAGGGAGAGAGAAAACGTCACTTGTCCTGAAGTTGGCACAATCAACACTTCTAAACAGAGGACGTGGCACAAGTTCGCTCCTTTCCCCTATTTTTCTCGACTCCTAATGGTTAGGATGTTTCGATTCCCAGCGCAAAACTCAATGTAGGTTATGGCTTTGACTTAAGGAATCCGGGGTTGGTCTGCCCTGCTCTCTTCCTTCCTTCAACCGGGATCTGCGGGAGATCTGCCAGATGGAACTGCACCAAGGAAGGAAGGGTCAGAGAGTACGGGTTTAAAGATCTCATCAGAGTCTGTGTGAGTCCAACTCCCGTGCATGGGCGTGATGCTTTGAACTGGAGGTGAAGCCAGCTTGTGTCGGGGGGGACCCACGACCCCGAATCTGGAGTCAGATCAAGGATGCTGTGTTGTACAACCTTGCGCTGGCCCGCTCGGGTGAATGGGGTATTTGGAGTTAGCTGTGTGGATCTCTGCATGGCTGTGTGGCCTCCATACACAATGCAAACCTAAATCCTGCCAAGGGTGAGGGGGACAGAGCCGTTCCCTCGGTCAGGTGGGATTTCAGCGAGTGTGGTGTGTGTGTGACAAGCTGCGTGCCGCACTGTGTGGTTGGCATAGTGAAACCAAAGCGTTCTTTGCCGCTCTTTCTGATGTTGGCAGTTCGTAGAGTGTCACGGTGCCAACTGTTCGCTGAACAATGTCCCCAAGGAAGCCAGAAATAGTTATTTTGATGCCCCCTGAGATGGGGGCGGTCAACTGTGTGTGCGTGCACGTGTGTGTGTGTGTGTGTGTGTATGTGTATGTATGTATGAGAGAAACAGAGACAGAGAGTGAGCAGGAGAGAGAGATAGATTTCCAATTCTGGAATAGTCTCCCCCTGGCCCATGCTAGTTACGCCCGTTCCTTGGGTCTGCCTATGAAGAAAGGCCCGCGGATGGCCTGGACAGAGCATGGCGGGGGGGCAGGGAGGGAGATTGCGCGCGCCCTTCCTGTCAGCGCAGGAAGGCCACAGGAGTTGGCAGGCTTCCCCCAGGCAGAAGGCCCATCCTCTGTTGTGTGGGAAGCCGCCGTCCCCGGGATTCATGGCAAATCTCTGGACAACTCTGCAGACCACGCTGCTAGCACTGGCCACCCTGAGCTTCCTTGGGTGTGTGCCTTCCTACGTTGGCTAAGTCCGTTCTTCTCATACACCTTTCCTTTAGGTGGTGGCTTACCCCGGGCTCTCTCAGCCTCCCCTCAAGTCCCAGGCATTGGCCGCGGGTCACCTTGACGTCTTTGAGTATACAAGGTACCGTCCCTTAGTCCAGGCTCCATGTGAGACTCCCAGCCAGCCAGTGCCTAGCACAGCTGTCCTGTTCACCCATTCCAAGGTCATTCTTGATGTCTACCATTGGAAGAACAAACTGAACCCAGCCCCAATGCAGAACCTGGGTTTGTGCACACATAGATATGTATTGTCTCCCTACCCATTGGGGGTTTCTAGAATATTCATGGCAAACTCCCCGTATTGTCCCTTCCCGGCACCAGCCTTTTCTTTCTCTCTCCGATCTTGCCTCCGAACCGGCACCCAGACACGCACAGAGAAGATGGTTGGGGATTCAGGACTCCGAAGGCCCGTTTGTGTCATTGTGCATTTCATAGGGGTTCCTTCTCCCCCGGCCTGCCCGTGATGGCTTCAGAGCGTCTGGGCAGTACTTGGAGGAAGCTGGAATTGACTTAGAAAGCTTTGCAGTAAGCAGGTGTTTACTCCCTGGGAAGATTGAAACCATTTTCCCTCAGAGAGTGGACGCTGTGGCACTTCCCCGAATCCTGAAAGAATGGTTCCTGGGGCTTGGTGGGGTTCTTTACCCTATCTGCAGCTCCACACTCTCCTCTGTCCTTGAAGTGGAAGTCCCCGGATTTGCCCAGGTGAGTTTCCAAGGGAGCAGGTGGCAAAAACGAGAAGATTTCCCAGGCAGCTGCTTCCCGCTCTATTTAAAACCACCCAGACACATGGAAACCATCTCCACGGACCAAATGGAGGTGGGAGAGAGTAAAGGAGTCCAGGGTTTGGTGGTGTGACGGTCTGGGATAGGAAGACACTTGAGATGCACGGAGAAAGTACTAGAAAGCATCTAGACAGCTCTTTGGGCTGCTTTGGAAGGTGTGTGTGTGTGTGTGTGTGTGTGTGTGTGTGTGTGTGTGTGTGTGTGTGTGTGTGTGTGTGTGTGTGTGTGTGTGTGTGTGTGTGTGTGTGTGTGTGTGTGTGTGTGTGTGTGTGTGTGTGTGTGTGTGTGTGTGTGTGTGTGTGTGTGTGTGTGTGTACATTTTATAATAGATAATATGGGAAGCCTGGGAGAAATCGGTCTCTGCGAAGGTGCCTGACCATCTATGCAAAGGTGAGGAGTCATGTGGAAAGTCTGGTGGGGAAAGTCTGGGGACTTGGGGACAGCTGGCCCTGGGTGGGTGGGCGGAAGTGACCGATGCTTTTGTTGCTATTGTTTTTTATTGTTGTCACGATAAACATGTAGCCATGACAGAACCCCAGGGCAGATTGTCACCCATTTTCTGATCCTGACTTCCTTGGCATTTGAATTTCTGGTTTGCCGTGGGGTGGGGTGGGGTTGGGGGAGGAACTTTCGAGTGGATGTACCCTACTGCTGGGAGATCTTAACTCCACCCCCCACTCCCCCGTCCTGTGTGTAGACTTCTATACCCAGGGATCAGTGACATTCACCATGCAGGACAGGAGGGTAAAACAAACCCAGTTCATCCCATACCACTATCAGAAGCAGACAGCCTATCAGAACGTGGGTCTCACCAGAGTAAACTCTTAATAAGAAGTCACCCCTAGAGCTTGTAGAAAAATAAGAAGCCAGAGGACAGGGTAGTAGAGGGGCCTCCTTGAGGGCCCAGCTGGGCAAAATCTGTAGCATCAAGTGGGTCATGTAGCTTTGAGGCAGGTGGAGAAAGGTCACTGTGAGTTCCCTCCACATACACCCAACCCAGAGAACTCCCAGCCATCCCAGCTCTTGAACTGGGATCCTTGGAGTTGTTTTTGGTGGGAAGACAAAAAGTAAAATCTCTTTATTTTTTTCTCAAGGGGCATTTTTCTCACAGGGCCTTTCATCATTCACGTTCAGAGGTCTGAGTAGTTGTGTCTGGGTTTCCGGGGTCCAAATGAGCATCCAGAATCCCCCACCCCAGGCCTCGTGTCTTCCCCGCTCTCTTTTCTCAGGGATTGGGATGGGACTGGCCACTTAGCACATGTCAGCTGCTGCGTTCTATTGTTGCCTCTCGCCAGGAGCAGTAGGAAGAGGCATATGGCCTTCCTGGCGTCCTACGGAGAGGAAAGGAGGGCATTTGAGGGGAAATATTTTTTGCACAGGAAGCTACAGAGAGATCATCTTGGTACACATAAATGGGAGAAAAAGTAGAACAGCCAGTCAGTTTGGGGGCTCCTAAGTCCTCCCTCCCCCCAATACCCTTTTTTTTTTCCAAAGCAATTTAAAGATTAGGAATGTGTCTCTCACTGCCTGGTGGTAGTTTTAGAAGTGTGGAATCTTTGTCTATTATATCCAGGTGCCTTGGCGGGAGCCTGGCTAGCGGATGCTCGGTCCTCTAGGCTACGGGTCTGCCAGGAAAGAATGAGCCCTTTCCAGGATGAGATCTGTGTGCTTTTCAATTAGTATGGAGAATGGGCTTTGACATGAAATGTAGGTTATTGAGTTTTGTTTTGTTTTTGCCGGCCGCGGGGCTTGAACTCGGGGTCTGGGCGCTGTCCTTCAGCTCAAGGTGAGCCACAGTGCCACTTCTGGTTTTCTGGTGGCTTATTGGAGATAAGAGTCTCACAAACTTTCCTGGCCAGGCTGGCTTTGAACCGTGATCCTCAGATCTCAGCCTCCTAAGTAGCTAGGATGACAGGCATGAGCCACCGGCGCCCGGCTGTTGGTTTGGTTTTCAACCATGCCACAGCGCTAATAAGTTGTAGGTCTTGAGATGCCAGCCAACTGTGTTTGAATTTAATATTCCAGTTGGTCAATCTTTGTAGAACCAGTTTGGGTTCTTGGGTTTCTAGTACTAGGGATCTACCTTGACTCTCTTTGGAAGGGAGAAGTCATTCGTAGGAGGACATTGAGTTAGCTTACGCAATGTCAGGAAGGCTAAAGAAGAAACAAGGCTGGGGTCCAAGTCAGTAGCAGGTAGAGGAACATTCATGCACAAAGGGCTGTGGAAGGGACTCTCCCCCCCCCTCCCCGCCCCTCCGCAACCCCGCCCCTGATCCACAGTGTTGAGTCCCCTGTCCTGTCTCTTTCAACTGTGGAATCCCGAAGCTGGCTGTGGCTTCCTCCATAAACTCTGTGGGGAAAAGCCTGGAGAAACCCATAGGGTGCTCAGAGTGAGGCTCCATACTTGTCTTCTGCTCACAGTCATGGGCGAAGCAAATTCTTTCAAATAATACTACGATGGGAAGGTGTGTTGGATATTATTGAACGAAGCTGTTAGTCCTTGTGTCTATCCACGTGCCCCTATGTCTATCCACATGCATCTATCCGTGGCTGCCACCTAGGTATTCATTTATCCACCTGCCCATCCGCCCCTGAGCCCATCCATGCGGTTGTAATGCAGGTCCAGTCTCATGTTTCTGGGCCATCATCATGAGTATGCAGGACCTTCTTCCTCTTGGTGACCGTAAACATCGTTGCAAGACATAAACGTCAACAGAAACCACAGGGTACCAGATGACACACTCCACAGGATAATAAATAGACGAGGGACCTTGCCAGATAATTTGTGGCAGTGAAGAAGGTACAGCGGTGCACTCGAGACGAAGGGCTTAATTTGGGGCTCGTTTGTGGGGACAGCCCAGATCACAGCCGTAGACATGCAAGGCAAAAGAATCTTTGTGGTTATTAGTGCTGAGGTGGTGCATTCGCCTCCCTTCCGTGCATCGATTCTCAGGTGGGAGTGAGGTAGTTTTAGCTAACGCCCCTGCTTGTTAGGTTGGGTGGAGGCTGCTATTGCTGTCTAACTGGTAAAGGCCAAGGGAGCTCTTAACATCTGACTTTACACAGCACCCTGTGCCACAAAGAAGAATTCTAACACTCCCCCCCAAATATCGAAAGTGTGGCTGTTGAGAAAGCCTGTTTTAGCATAAGAGATGTGAACACCCTTCAAATCAACGCACGCAAAGGATGCTGTCTCTGTTTGGAGATTGTGTTAGGATTGCGAGGACTCGGGGGACATTTTGGGACCATGAGGCTCTCCATCCTCATTTTTTTTTTGTATAAGTTTTATTTCCACCTACCAGCTGCCTACCTAGGGTAGGGGGGAAAAGGCTTCTGTGAGCCACAAAGCCTTTCCTATTTCCACATTCCCAGAGTCTCAAGGAAGATTTTGATTGGCCTAGAACCATCAAGTGCCCCCTCACCCCTGGGCCAATCCGCTGCCGTCTGAGTTCTGGGTTGGTTCTCCTGGCACAGACACGGCCCCCAGACTCCCAGGCTTGTGTTTGGAGGCTTTCCCCAGGGAGGCCAGGTTGCTGCCCTGTCGGTGTTGATTTCTGTGGCATGTTCACTCACTGCCAGGACATTTGTAAATCTGACATTGTTTCCAGCCGAGCTGTGTCAGAGAATGTCACTTACATACTGCCAGATTGTTGAGCCTGTTGGCCGAAAAAAAATCACAAAAGGGCCTGGGCACCTGGAGAGGAAATGAAGCCTGCGGGGATTTCCAGGGAAGCTGGGCCTTGATATTTATGGTAAGAATACCCAACTTGGTCTGGCCTTGAAAAAAAAAAAATCACCTGCCCCAGCCTTCTGCCTTCAGAAGGGTGAATTTATAAATCCGCTTGGAAAGACGGACAACAAATAACAGCCAGCCAGCCTTTTTGAGTTCTTGTGGGTGCGCCGTCCAGGGTTCTTAGTATCTGTAGTATTTAATCTGTTTGTTGCAGCATCTCTGAAACTGCCCAGTTTTCTCCAATAGTATCGATAGGTTCCCTCCCTGCCTCCACTCCCTTGGAGATGAAACTTGTCAAGCTTGCATTGTTCTAAGCCCTATTAAAATGGAGCCAGAGACCCAATTATGATCGCTACAAAGGCATTCAAGAGTAAGCACAGGAAAACGTAAAGGGATTAAAGATCAAAAATGGGATTCCAGCAAAAGTACATTAGGAGACATTAGGCAGAGACAGAGGAAAGAATTAGAATACAAAGAACACAGCACACCCAGCTTTCTGGATGGCTTTACTTCTTAACAACTACCCCCCCACCCCAGTCATTTAATTTTAAGGCCGTTTGCTCTTCTGAAAAATGAAATGAATCGATCGGTTGTATCTTTATCAGGTGGCTGTGTTCTTAAAGTCAGGGATAAAATGAATTGCAGATGCATTTTCTGGCTTGATCCTTCTCATTTTTGTTCTTGCTTTTGCTTTGTTTAGATTTTTTTTTTCTCCTTGGTCTTAGACAATATGGTGTCATTGAATCATGAAATCCAGCCAGTAAGCACATTTACTGAGTTGAGAGGCTCTCTTGGGATGGGTTGAGGTTGGCAGCTTCTTCCCCCGGGGCTGGCTGAGGTCACTGGCCTTGTCCCTCTCCAGCTACTATTTGCAGCGAGGAGGCCAGAAGTCACACTATGGACCTTTGGGATTTGTTGTTCTGAGACCGGGATGTCACCATTCTTGTGTGTAGTGAGCCCCATGCTGGTCCTGCAGAAATCTCCCTAGAGTAGAGCGAGGCATAAACAGGGATGGATCTTCCTTCTGGCCAGCCCTTCTCCCTTCGAAATCCTCATCCCGACGCTTCATTTGGCTTCGGTGGCTTGCAATGGAAATGTATGTGTGACCTCACCCGAAAGAGCTGTGAGCTGCTCCCGCCCGCCTCACGTTGCTGCCACGTCCGCAGACCTCCTCTGTGTAACTGCAGTGGTGTCAGAGAGGAGAGCGCCAGGGAAATGGAGAGTACGTGTCCCATTTCTTGGGCCAGAGGAAGCTTCGCTTAACTGCAAGCATTCCCTCCCCTGCTGTAGCTACAGGCTCCGTGCTTCCAGATTTCGGTGGGGATGTTCATCATGAGTTTTTTTACACACAAACAGAGAGAGAGAGAGAGACAGATGAGACAGAGATAGACAGATGAATGAGAGAGAGAATATTACATATAGCGAAGAACACCATTAGCTCAAGGGTTGGCAGGTTGCATTCCCTCCTGGAGGGGGGGGAGGGAGGGAGAGGGAGGGAGACAGAGGGAGAGAGAGAGAGGGAGGGGGGGAATGGCCTTAGGTCCTCTCCAAACTTGTATTTGACATTCCATCACAGCCTTTGCCTGCCGTTTATCACGAGAAGCCCTATTTTTGGAAAGCTTAAGCATCACCAGGAAACCAGCCCCATTGATCAAGTCCTTACCCACTTAAAAAGGTCTCAGGAAGGTGTCAAAACAGCATTAATTTTAACTCACTTTAAAAAAAATGTAGAGCGTAGGTCCTCATACCCTGGTAGAAAGCGATGGTAAACATGGATCATGAGCCTCGAAGGAGCTGGTGGAGCAAAAGCACCCCGGCACCCCCAGAATGCTTCCTGGGTCTTCGTGGAAAGCTGAGGACACTGGACTCTTTCCATTCCCAACTAGGCTTGTGGTCCAGAGCGATGGGCAGGATGTGGGCTTGAGTTTCCGGTACCACCATCCGTAGGCCCATTTCAGATCCTGGCATTCCAAGTCCGGCTCTTCTCTCCAAAGGCTTTCTTAGCATCGTGAGCGCGCGACGTTGGATGGCTAGCCCTGGTGGGATCTAAAGCTATGCGGTCGAGTCAGCCGTGAGCTGTGAGGAACTCATCCCTGAATTTTTCCGTTAAGTAGTCGCACGAAGGGGTGAGCGTTCAACACGTGGGTTTCTGAGCACAATGCATCCCAGAGGGATGACGGCTCTCCCCTGTCTCTCCCTTCCATTTTCCCAGCTTCCCAGGATATGCATTCAGGATCCATTCATGGACATCATGTGAAATTCAAAACAGAACAAAAAAATCAGTTCCCTGTTGGAAGGGCAGGCATGGAACCTTCTTGTACCGGTATAGAAGGCCAGCAGGCTTTTAGCAGATCCATGAAGCCTCATCTTCCAAGCAGAAAGGAAAACAGAGAGGGCCAGTGGCCAGCCATTATGCAGCTTAGAGATATCCTAGCATGCCATTCATTCCCTCTCCTTCACCCCTTAATGCATTTCTGCCGGAAGAGTCTAGTGGGCCAAGAAGCTGAGGACCGGTTGGGATACTAATTTGAATTTCCACGTAGCAACCTTGCTTGTCTTCCCACAAGTATTGGTTCTGTGAATTCGGTTCATTCATGTATCTGCTGGTAGTTAAGTGTGGACTCAGAGCCTCATGCCTGATAGGTAGGTGCTGTACCACTTGAACATCGTTTCCCCTCCCTCAGTTCTTTTTGCTGTGGTTATGTCTGAGTTAAAGTCTCACTGGATACTTGTCTGGACCAGCCGGGATTGCAATCCCATTAATGTTTCCTGCTGTAGCTGGAGTGAAATGTTTGTATCGCCATACTCGGTTTTCTTCTTCTGTTGAGACGGGGCATCTCACAAGCATCCCCCCCCCCCCCCCACACACACACCAGGTTAGCCTCAAACTGTTTTTTTGTTTTGTTTTGTTTTTTTAGCACCAACCTAAGTTTTCCGATTAGCTAGGATTTGACGTTCTACCCAGTTTCTTAATTTATTTTTCAGACACGGTCTCTGTATATAGCCTACATTAGGCCCAAGCCTGTGATCCTCATGTCTCAGCCTCCCATAGGCTGGGATTACAGGCATAGACTATTAGGCCCGGTCACCATTGATTTTTACCCTTTCTGGTACCCAGTATCCAGCTTTCCTGCAGAGACCTGAGCAAGAAGCAGGGGTGGCCAGATGGTGCCCCACAGACTTTACCCCCAGCCCTTTGATCTCCCTGACTAAGAATTCATCTGTTTGGATAGATCCGTTCACCCATGGAACGGAGATGAATAATAATGAGGTTTTTAATAACTCCCTGCATTTGCATTCCTAGTTGCTCCTTACATGGTTCTAGCTGATTAAAACGAATCATTTACATAATTAACATATGGTTATAGTGTTGGCTTTAATATGCTGATTATCTCAATACTTTTGTCTGGAGTCAATTGGATTCTAACTGTAACAATTGTTTGAAGTGAGGCTGGTTGATTTCTGGGAGGATGGAAGGAATGGTCGCTACTACCGTCTCTGATTGGCAAGCATACGACTCTCCCAGCAACTTTCCCCCCTCTCTGAGTTGTCACGCAACTGGAAAGCCAACAAATAATTAGAATAACCGGATGTTGTCAGCTCCAGGACAGTGCCTGCCACGTGATTTCATGCCCACTGTCGCACACTTCTGTATCAACCCTGCAGAGAAAGGAGGATTGGACCCACTTCACAGATGTGGAAACTGATGGGTCATCGGACTTGCTCTCAGCCACAGGGCTTATAATAATGTCCATAGTTGGGGACTCCCAGAATTTATACTTCTCCATTCCTCCGAGTTAGCGTTTTCACACCTCAGCCCTGCTGACATTCTCAGTCTTACCTTATTGATGATTGCTGTGCACACAGAGCACTGGAGGGCATTTGGCCTCCACCCCCTGCACACCAACAACGCCACCTCCTCTCCCATCTGTGTAGTTTTTGATGCTGGTACTGGGGCTGGACCTCAGGGCGTTGTGTTCTTCCTTGGCTTTTTTTTTGCTCAAGGCTGGCACTCTACCACTTGAGCCACACCCACACTTCCAGCTTTTTTCTTTGTCCTTTTGCTGGCTAATTGGAGATAAGAATCTCTTGGCTTTACTGCATGGGCTGGTTTCGAACCCGAGATCCTTAGTTCTCAGCCTCCTGAGTAGCTAGGACTACAGGCGTGAGCCACCAATGCCCAACTCTCCCCATTTATGACGACCAACATCTGTTGACATGGCCCAAGTTTCCTGCGTTGCTGAGGGTCGAGTGGAGAGCTACTGCTTTAATTCATCTTCATTGCTTCTTTTTGGTGGTACTAGAGAGTAAACTCAGGGGCTCATGCTTGCTTGACAAGCATTCCACCACGTGAAGAACATACCCCTAGACCGGCTTTTAACTTTACTTTCAGATAGGGTCTTGTGCTTTTGCCCAGGCTGGTCTCTAGCCCGTAAGCATCTGACTTCTACCCTACCAGGTAGTGGGCTTAGTATGTGTCTATAGCTGATCCTTAACTACCTTCTTTTTGTATATTAAGTCAGATACTAAGGAGCAACCCCCCATGGTCTAGGCTGGTCTATGGATATGTTCGATGCTCTGTGGTCTCTGGTCGTGGTACTGAGAGTTCTTGTGGTGGTGGGGGTCAGCACTGTTGTATGTGATGCTCAGAGTCTGGTTTCTTCATCTTCCATTGTGTCTCCTGGAAATGGCCAAGCTTCTCCATTAAAGGCATTTTGTTTTGATGTCTCCCTCCCATCTTGCCTCCCTCCCATTACATCTCCAAGGGGCATCTTTTGGAGCTTTTATTTATTTGTTTATTTTCTGATAGGCTCCTCTGCCAGGTTCACAGCCTGAATTTTAGGGTACCATTTTCTCATTAGCAGACCCTGGGCCCCGGCGACATCGGCGATGATCTGATTATCTCGTTGGCTTCACATTGAATTTGAAAGGGAACTTCTGAAAGAGTGGCCAATTTTCCTGTTCAGATATCTATCGGAGGTTTTGGGGGAAGGAGACAGCTTTCTGAATATTCATGCATATTTGAAATGCATTTTTGGCTAATTGCAGGCCTGTTGTCCACAATTAGTCTGTGGTAGGCATGATTAATAGCAAAGAACACTGACATTTATGCATAAAATGCTTGAGGTCAAAAAGAAATGGAGAGGAAAGGCGACCGGAGGGATGGTGGGTGGAATATTAATGCCAGGGATCCTGGTAGCAGAGCCGGGAAAAGGGCTTTCTACCTCGGCAGGGTGGGTATTTTATTGAGGCAGATGACCCCGTAGTATTATTATTTTCTTTTTTGCTTGCCTGTATGTTATTCTCCTCTGCTCCAGAAACCTTTCGTTTTATTTGGGACTTCTCTGAATCCTCCCTGACATTTTAACAAATGCCAAAGAAGGCCCACCTGGCCCCTTCTGCCATTCCAACTCTTCAAGATCCCAAGTTTCCTCTTCAACACCCGTCGATGGGTTACATGTTTCCCGCGAAACATCAAGAAGTGGAAGAGACAGGCTACAGTCTCGCCACCCAGATAATTAGGGAGCAGTGGTGGTGGTGGTTGTTGTTCAAATGAGAGTGGTGAAATTATTGATCAGATCACACCCACCCCACACATACAGGAAGACGGAAAATAGCAGTCACCTGTGCATCTGCCTTCCAGCACCCATGGGTCATGAGCAGACAGATGCCATGATGTGTACGCACGCTTACATATGTGCAGTTGGGACTTGTTCACATCGGAGGATGAGCCTTGTTTTATTTTACCTAATAATGGCCTCTCCATCCACCCCAGGCTTGCTTATTTAATCTCATCTCCTCACATACCCTTCATTTTTTTTTCTTCCATTTCTGTTCTTAACATTAAGACTACACAGATGTTGGGTTGTCTGTATAGCTTGGGGTACACAGCGCAGCTAGGTGAGCCTCGCTTCATTTTGATAGGCACCATTCCTAGTCAAAACTTACTGTCTTGCAGCTTCTTTTTTATTTTTGGTCATGGCTCTAGAACTCAGGAGTCCGGGCCGCTATCCCTGAGCCTCTCTGTGCTCAAGGTTAGTGCTCTACCACGTAAACCACGGTGCCACTTCTGGTTTTTGAGTGGTTAATTGGAGATAAGAGTCTCATGGCGACTTTTCTGCCAGGACTGGCTTCAAACCACGAGCCTCAGATCTCAGCCTCCTGAGTAGCTAGGATGACAGCTGGGAGCCACCGGTGCCTGGCTGGGTCTTGTAACTTTTCAAGATGTGAATCAGAAATCCCTTCTTATTATAGATAAAGCTGTTGTTCACTTCACAGCACTACTTTTTTAATCACTGTCTGTACTTGTGGCTGGGTGCTAAATGTAGGGCTTGAAGACAGAGCTACAGAGCCAAACTTGATGTGATATGAAGCCACATCATGCTCAAGTCCCATCTTAAAGAGGTCATCTGTGTACCAGCAAACCCTGAAGCAGGCAATACTTAGGAGAATCAGACAGCATCTGAGATGTGGCTGTCTCATACGATTTTTCTTAGGGCTCTCCTTATTCCTATTTGTTTTGTAGCCCAAGTTAAGAGTATAAGTTCCTTCAGGGCATGAAAAATATACAGAAGAAGAATTTATACCTTGTGCCAAGGCTAATTGGCCAGGAGTGACTATTGGATAGGATCATGTGTGCCTCAGGAAGGAAGAGATCTCCAGTTGATAAACATTATCTGCTCTGGGCACTGAATGGCGGAGGGGTAGCCTGAAATATAACATGTTCTTCTTTTGCCATCCTTCCACAAGAGGTTTAGATGATTATTCTATTTCTATGAGTTTACAAAGACCTTTTATTTTGTGTGACAGGAATATTATGGAAGCAGGAAAACTGACAGAGGGAAGGGAGGAGAAGGAGAAGAAAAATGTACTCAGGAACAGGAAGACTATCTGTGCGCTTCCAGGTTGTTCCTGATCTGGGCTTTTCTGTACTTTGAACTTCACTGCAGAGAGCGCCCGTTGCATTTGAAACGTGAGATTTGAAAACAAGTTTACCATAAGTGTTATGACACAACACAATGAGGACAGTTTTAAAACAGAAGTACGAGTGGCATTTCAAAACAGAATGATTGAGTCTGGGAGGAGGAAGGTTTGTCTGTGGTATTCTACCGTTCTGTCGTTTTGTGGTGTGTATTCTTTCCCAACAGATTAGATGGTGTTCAGTGACTCTGGTCCTTTTGTAATAAATGCTGGGCAGAGACGAGGAGATAACCAAAAAGAAAACATCTGGGCAAACCATCTTTTTTTCTTTTTATGCTGGTCCTGGGGCTTGAACTCAGGGCCTGGGTGCTGTCCCTGAGCTTTAGTGTTCAAGGCTAGTGCTCTACCAATTGAACCACTTCCAGCTTTTTCTGAGTAGTTTATTAGAGAGAAGAGTCTCATGAACTTTCCTGCCTGGGCTGCCTTCCAAAGGTGATCCTCAGATCTCAGCCTCCTGAATATCTAGGATTACAGGTATGAGCCACCAGCACCCAGCCAAAATCGTAAATAAGGTGCCCAGCTAGTCTACAGCTATCAGAAATGGGGCGAGACAGACCATACCTGCTCTGCTTCCTTGCTGAGAATAAGAAATGGGATCCACATTGCCAGCTCTGTGCTCTGCTCTTGGGGTATACTTTGGGTCCTAGCCGCATACATGAAACACCTCCTCTTCTCTCTCTCTTTTTGCTGGGTCTAGGGTTTGAACTCTGGACCCGGGGCTCAAACTCTGGGCCTGAGCACTGTCACTGAGCTCCTTTTTGCTCAAGGCTAGCACTCTACCACTTGAGCCACGGCACCACTTCCAGCTTTTTTCTGAGTAGTTTATTGGAGATCAGAGTCTCCTGCTTTCCTGCCTGGGCTGGCTTTGTAATCCTCAGCTCTCAGCCTCCTGAGTAGCTAGGATTACAGGCATGAGCCACTGGTACCTGCCTCTCCTCCCCTCCCCATTCCTTCCTTGAAGCTTTCCCAAGGACGTGGGTGCGTCTCACAGTTGCTCGGCTTCCTGTGAGATCGAGCTCAGGTGCATCCTGCTTCTGCTCAAATCTCAGCCCATAACTGAGGCCCCCCTGGAGCAGCCCTTTTGCGAACGGAACGCTCTCACATTTTTGAAGCTTAGCAGATGGGAATTGTCATAAATGATATTTTAGTCACAGATATGAGCCATAAAGCCTGAAAGATGAAGTAGCTTTCGGAGACACACATGGAGAGGCGAAATCCAGATGGAGAGATGACAGGGCCCTGTTTGCAGCTCTCCTGGAGACAAGGGAAGGGCTAGTTGACCCGGACTTACTGATTTACAATGAGCGGTAGGGTGTACAAGTGATGGGAAATGAAGAACAAAGTCGTTTTGAACCATCAGTTTGTGGGTAGAGAGCAGGGAGAGCTGGGTTTCAATATAGAGTCAAACCTTTCTGATGCTGTGAGATCTAGTGTCCTATCTGTCTCTGAGCCTTTTGCTCTTCCGTTTGTCTTGGCCCTTCCATTTGCGGGATGACGGCGTACCTTCCTTGAGGTGTTGGTTGGGCACAATCTGGGTAAAACCTCACACGGGCTCCCCCTTCCGCTCCTCGCTGCGTTGGCTTCGGGTGCATGCCTGGGTTACTCCTCGTTCTTCTGGATTATTCCCTGCGCGTTGAATAATGCATCAGGCCTTGGATTCTGAGATAGAGCGGAATGGTCTCCAACCCACTCTGGCCTTAAGTCAGGATACATATTCATGCTTTTGATTCCAAGGACACACCTGCCTCTCCTGGCCGCCGACCCCAAGCCTGCACCATTACAGCCCTCACACGTGCCTGACAGGAAAGATAGGTTTGTATGGGATGCAGGGTTGATCGTCAGGTCAAAGCTGGAACAGAAAACTGTGACCCACATGCAACGATACTTAGGAATCCTCCAGGAAGTCGTGAACATGTACCCGTCGCAGGCGGGTGCTCACAGGGAATCTTCAGTGGCTTGGTCTCACAGCATGAGGAATCTAAGCAATTATCCCCAGGAAGTTTTGTCCATCTGATCTCAAAATGCTGGGTGTTTTGAGGAAGTGGGTAAGTAATTCGGTGATCACATGCTGTTATTTTTATCTTTTATTTTACCTCTGTCTAGAGTAGATCTCCCCCATCTCCAGTCCACAGGTAGCTTCGGAAGCCTTACATGTGGTCTGAAGTAATTTAAATTGGGCAAACGCAACATCTACGTTGGTTAGAGGAGACGCACAGATATTCAGAGTTATTCCCAGGTGGCATTGTAGAACAGCTCTATGTCTATGGGTATTTGGGGAGGTGAAAAGAGCGTTTTTGTTGTTGTTTGATTCTTAATACATCTCAGATACCGTGCTCCACACTTTGTATGTATTATCCTACTTAATTTTCAATAACCCTGGGAGATTAATGCCGTTTCCCCTACCTTTATGATAAAGATTCTGATGCTCAAAGAAGTGAAAGTTGCTTCTGTAGCTGAGAATCTCTGTAACTACCTGATGACAGACTTGCCAGCGAGACTCTTGCCATACCACCTCCTTCCCATAACGCTCTACTCTCCTGTCCAAACTCTCCAGCTACAGTGAGCCCAACATCATCATCATCATCATTATGATGATCCCTTATCTTATGAAGTGAGATCAGTATTGAACTCGTATAGGACAGGAGTTCTCTTAAAGAGCCAAGGAACTTAGGGACTGGCCTAGCAGGATTTACATACATTCATTCGCAATATATGGTTGGATATTTCTTGATTTCCCCCCTACCTCCAGGCCATACCAAAGAGTCATGGATGAATTGCCTACCATGAAGAACAGTTGAAACTTATTTCAAGTTAAATATTTTTGTTCCTTTTTTCTTTGCTCTGGGGACATTTTGTCCTGAGAGCTCCTGGCCTATAAATAAATTCCGTGCCAAAGAAAATGAGGGAGTGCTCCGTTTCCCTTTTGCTCTTTTATTTTGTCTTCTTGTGTACTAAGGGATCATGTGTAACCTACTTTGTAATTCTGACACTAGTGATATTGAGTGGTATTTTTTGGTACTACTTTAGATAAATATTCCGTAACCCAAGATACCCTGCCAGGAAAAGGCTTTTTTTCACATGTCTTGGCATCAATCAAAATGAAGACTCAGAATTTAGAAGGTGGTGACGAGAGTTCGTGTCATTAATTGGCCATCCATCCATGCCACAATATCAGCCACTGAACTCCTGTGCCAGGCAGCCCAGAGGTTTGCTGTTTATTTTTGTATTTTTCATTACTATAAGATAAAAAAGCGGTATGGCCTGTTGATGCCTGTAGTTCATGTATGTGATCATAACTCCTCAAGAAGCTGAGACCTGACAGATCATACTTCAATGCCAGCTCTGGGAGAAAAGTCTTTGAGACTTCATTTTTAAAGTAACCAGCAAGGCGCCATGCTGGAGACACAGCTCAAGTAGCATAGTGCCAGCTGAGCAAGCAAGTCAAGCAAGGGTGAGACCCTTAGTTCAGAAGCTGGTATTGTTTAGGGTGTGTGTGTGTGTGTGTGTGTTACGAGATGTGTCTGAAAGCAATTAGGCATCACGCAACCATTCAGTAAGCATGGGGTCAATGCGTTTTGGGAACAGGGTACAATAATATATGTTTAAAGCTGCCATAGAAGGAGCTCTGATAAAGGAGCCATCCCGTTGGCATTTCCTGCCTCTTTAATACCATTCTCTTCACTCCCGGTTTATTAAAATTCCTTGAATGTTTTCAGCACCCCCTTTAAGTTGATCCAGGACCCCTGTCCCCATTTTATGGTTAAGCATGGTCGATAAGAAGAGGTTAAGTGAGTCTTGCTTGAGGTCAAACATGCTGAGAGGAAGATTAGGGACTGGCGTGGTCTCCTGTCTCTGATAAGTCTTCAAACTGAGAATTTTTTTTTTTTTTTTGGTTCCAACAGAGTTTTCTGGGTTAGACCTCTAGCGAACTACCAGGAGACGTCATGTTATGTAATTAATTACAACTATAATTATCTTGGTTTCTGGGTCATTTAAAGATCATCACTGCATTTTGTGTTTCGTGGCTCAGGCAGCAAAGGAATCGGATTTTTTGTTTTCCCCCAAGTACAAGTCCAATCCGGTTGTAAAACTCTTTAAGTAACAGGAATACGGGAAGCTGATTCCAACGTGGCCTGTGGGTCTTGCAGTGGGGAGATGGAACTCAGAGCTACTCTAGAGGGGGGGGGGGTCATCTATATCGAGAGCTTCCTTACTCTGTCCCTCTCCGGGAATGGAGGGGCTGGAAGAGATGCCTGTGTGTGCTGCATACAAGGCTGGGTTGAATCCGTGACATAGTCACCATGAAGCGATCTTTCACACCCCATCGCGTTGTGGCCCTGCTTAGGGAGAGCAGTGGTTCCTGCAGGACCTTGGGAAGCTGCCCTCAGGTGTGAGGTAGAAATGGAGAGAATTGAAGAACCCCGGGCCAGGCTGAGCGGTGCACACCTGCAATCCTGACCTTCGGGAGTCTGAATGCAAGAAGCTGTCAAGTCCCCAGAGGGCCACGCCAGGCCACGGGACACTCTGAACCGTTATAGCGAGATTCCGTCTCGAAAAACCAAGAAACCAACACCTTTCGACGTTCTCGCGTTTTGCTTACTTGCGCGTCGCAATTCAGGGAGTTAACCTTTATAACTGCTCGTAATTCTTCCTCCTAAGTTCCCGGCTCGCATTTCTTCTGCTTGATTCTGTGGCACCGCGTGGGGGAGAGCTTGGCATTTAGCAGTGATTTTCAGAGCCTGCTGGGGATGCCGTTGGTGGGACCCAAGGAACCCGTGCTAGGGCTGCACCGCTTCCATGCACGGGATATTGCCACCATGGAGACCAGGGGTGTTTGCGCTCTTCCCCACATCGCGAAGGTGTCACCTCTGAGAATCATTTCAGCGTGAGGATGTATGGAATATGACAGTTTGCTGTGCACATCTATCAGTTGTTTTTTTTTTTTGGAGGGCTGGGAAAGGGAGTCGTAACAGGCCAAGCATGATATGAGTCATTTTGTTCTCAACTCCATCGGGCAAAGCAGAGGGAATACACGTTCGAATTTTGTCTGCAGCATTAACCCTTTATCCCAGCCCTTAACTCCATAAAGGGCTGTTTGTTTATGTAGGTATGTATTAATCCACCCCACACCTGTTTATATGGAGCCTCTCTGGAGATGTGAGATGTATTTCAGGCAGCAGAGACAGGGGGCCAAGGCAGAAATACAAGGCCCCGCTCTCACGGGCCTTAAATCACGGTGGTGGAGAAGTAGATGATGAATAGACAAGACAAAAAAGGAAGAAAAAAAAAAACCCCAGGAGCTACAAGTGAGGTGAAGATGAATGCACCACGTGACAAAGATAAAATGAGGAGAGGGGCGTGTGTGTAGTTTGGAGGTCTGGGGAGCATACAAGAAGAAGACATTTCATCTGAGGAAGGGGTGTTCCGAACTGGCAAAGGGAACAGCATGCGTGAAGCCGGTAGAGTTGGATCGAGCTGGATGTGTGTGTGAGGGAGAGGAAAGGAACTTGGGTGGCCAGAAGATTGTGTCTGAGGAGGAAATGGCAGATGGATAGACGGAAGGAAGGAAGGAAGGAAGGAAGGAAGGAAGGAAGGAAGGAAGGAAGGAAGGAAGGGTGGGTCAGAAGATCCACTCAGCCAAGATGGGTATTTATGCTCAGAGGGTAGGAAGTACTATGAACCGTGATAAGTTGTCAACACTGGGGTTTGAACTCTCAGCTTCATACTTTACTGATGTTTTTCTGGAGCTGATTTGGGCGGCGATCCTCCTATTTGTGTTGGGATAACTCGTACATGCCACCATGCCCCGCCTTCGTCTATTAAGATAAAGTCTTAGGAACTTGTTGCCCATATGGCTTTGAGCCACGATGCTTCTGATCTCAGCCTCTCGAAGTAGCTAGGATTATAGGCATGAGCTACCTCTCCCGGCCTATGATAGGTATTGGTGAGTGGTTGATGTCTTGACCCTTTGTGCCTCCTTGGAGCGTCAGGGAAATGTAAGGGTGATGATGGTGTGAGGGGCGGAAGCGGTGAGAAGCAGACAGGCTCAGGGATGGTCTCTCCGGCTGCGCGGAGGATCTTGTTCACCGGGAGTGAGGCCGAACCTCTGTGAGCCTGGTGACCTCATCTTTGACGTGGTGTCCACCATGCGGAAGGCAGCACTGAGTCCCTGGCTGCTGCAGGCATTGGGTCATGGTCACGGTCGTGAGTTTGCTCTTTCTCTGGAGTTACAAGACTTTGGCAAAGAAAAAGAATTCAGCCCCAGAAGGAGATCTTCTTGGTCTCAGATTTTTTTTCTCCAGGGTAACCTTGCCCTCCCTCTTCCTGTCCAATATCGCTCTTACTTTGAGGCTATTTAAAAAATAATGAAGTGCCCGATTGTACACCAAAAAAAAAAGCTTTTTTAAAAAAATAGCTTCAAGAAAGAGAAGAAGAAAATAGAACATTTGTGTGCAATGGAAAATTATAAAGCAAAGCGAAAGAAGGAGTGAGATCTATGCTTGACCTGCAAAATGATCTGGGAGAAGATGATAGAAGGTAAAAAAGATCACTTACTACGTGTGTTAAAATATGTGCGATGCCTGCGTGCGGTGAACACATATAGAAGAAAAAAACAATGAAAGTCACACCTCAAGCTTCAGAGTATGGATTGCTTTAGAGGAAACACAGGGAGATGTATTTTGACTTCAGCGTGTGACTCGGGGGTGGCTCATCATAGTTTATATTACTTTGGTTTATATTACTTTGTTGTGTCTACATAAATGGTATTTTGTTTCCTTTATAATAATATTTCTGAGGGGCTGGGAAGGTGGCTCAGTGGTAGAGTGCATGCCGTGCATGCATGAGGCCCTGGGTTCGATTCCTCAGTACCACATAAGCAGAAAAAGCCGGAAGTGGTGCTGTGGCTCAAGTAGTAGAACGCTAACCTTGAGCTGAAGAGCTCAGGGATGGCGCCCAGGCCCAGAGTTCAGGCCCCATGACCGACAAAAAATAAAAAAAAGATCATAAAAAAATAATATTTCTGAGCTATAGTACTGTTTCTTAAGTCACCTGAGAAAAACAAAGGAACACATTAAGCAGAATCGTAGAAAGTAACAATAATTACCTTTCTCAGTCCTTCTGACTCTCCATCCACCCATCCTCTCCTCATTTAACACACATCAGTGCGTATCTTCCCAGACTTTTTGTGCTCACAGTACACATGCTGCATCTAGAACGTAAACAAGTAATAGATCCATGGCTTTTGAGCCCACTTAAAAACAGTGTGTAAACTTTCAGTGTTGACACCTATAAATTATCTGTGTCCTCTTAGAAGCACCTGCCTCGCAGTCATAATTCTGCGTACTGTTATTTGTTTAACCAGGCCTCCTGTTGATTGACGTGTGTATTTCCAAACAAAAGGAAACCAAGCAACACAGAAAACACACGTCACAAACCCCAGAACTGCCTCTGATTCGAATTCAGCGGCTCCACCTCACACCATCTGCCATCCGGATGTTTTCTCTTCATTAACCAAGACACCCAGCCTTTTCCCGAAGTGACTCTGAGGTTTTACCTGACTCTGCAGTAACACAGGAGCCACAGCCAGAAATCCATTACCTAAGGGAAGAATAGTCAGGAAAAATTGAAACATCCCCTCCCCTGCCCCCGACCAAGAACAAATTCCTGTTTAATAGAAGTGAGGATCCCGTCCCCCCTGCCAGACGCCTTTTTCTCAAGTGCTAGTGATTTTTAGGAATCACAGAAATTTTAGTATGTCTGTGAAAGTAAAGTAGGAAGAACTGACATTTTGGAATGCGAAGCTTTGAATTTCTGGGGCTTCCCGGTGGAAATAGACATGCCCGGTGATCTCTTCCTTGCTTGAAAGTCTTCCTCGGTGTTTTCTCTCTTTGACCGTTGAAGACGTGGGTCAGAGTTCCCAGGGCTTGTGCAGGGTGCTAGGCGTCAAACAAGCCTGTGTCTTGGCTTCACACAGGAGTGTGTGCACACACACAGCAACTGCCCCGCCTCCCCCCAGGCCTGGCTTCCTCCCAGGGACATGGGAGTAATAATCCTCAGCACATGCATGATCAAAGAACTGAGGTCATGCCACTCAACCCCAAAATCCAAGTGTGCAAATTTCTGTGGTCTCTGATTTTCCCCTCTAACTCACACGATCACATTAGCATGCAAAGAGTCTACGTCACTCATGGGCTGCCATGTAAGCAATGACAAAGAAGAGACGAGACACATGACCATGATGTCTACTGCTTTATTTCGGGAACTTCTGATGGCACTTTATACATTATGAAAAGTGGCAAGTCTACATTTTCTCTCGTGACTTTTGTTATAGCCCCTAAAGTAATATATTACAAACAACAATAGCTAGGTGCCGGTGGCCCATGCCTGTCATCCTACCTACTCATGAGGCTGAGATCTGAGGATCCTAGTTCAAAGCCAGCCCGGGCAGGAACATCCATGAGACTCTTTTTTCTTTTTTTTAAGTTGATCATGGGCCTTGAACTCTGGGCTTGGGCGCTGTCCCTGCACTCTTCAGCTCAAGGCTAACACTCTACTGCTTGAGCCACAGCACCACTTCTGGTTTTCTGGTGGTTCATGCCCGGGCTGGCTTTGAACCGTGATCCTCAGATCTCAGCCTCCTCAATAGCTAGGATTACAAGCGTGAGCCACCAGCGCCCTGCCCAGGAGACTTTTATCTCCAGTTAACAACCAGAAAACCAGAAGTAGTGCTGTGGCTCAAGTGGTAGAGCACTAGCCTTGAGCTGAAGAGCTCAGGGACAGCGCCCAGGCCCAGAGTTCAAGACCCAGGACAGACCAAAACAACAACCACCACCATATTGTGTTTCATAGCACTTACACTGCTTTTTTTCATTTGTGTTGCTGCTGGCTTCCTGGAGCTCTATTGCCTGGATATGCAGGAAGTGGGGAGGTGCTTTGTTTGCTCTCAACCACTAGTGTCATTACTATATATCCTTTTGAGAGGGGTGTACTTGGTATGGAGGTTTTAACATTTCTATTTAGTAGGAGAGGTGCATATGTCTGGCCATGTATGTGTCTGAATTGGAGCCAGGGAAATTGCAAATGGGGGGGCCCAGTGTCCTTTGGCCTGTTACATTCATGCAGCCTTTCCTGGGCCTGGCAGAGTGGATTCTTTGGGTCAGATAATTCTCTGTGGCAGGACTGGCTGACTGTGCTTTGTTGAAGGTTACAACACCTCTGATCTTGACTTCCACGATACCGCTTCCATTCCCCTGGTCCTTCTAACACCCGACACATCCCAGACATTGCCCACTACCCTCCGAGGGAGCAGAAATCCCACTTACTGCTGCTAGAAAGTCGCTGGATTCTTGAGCTGTCTAAAGGATAATCTTTCCTCACAGCATTTATAAATCAATTTTGGAAGTTAGTTCTGGATTAATGCCTAAAATAAAATTCAACCTATTCTGAGAAAACAATATATTTGAGTAGGGACTAATTACCTCTTTTTTATTTCAAGTGACAAAAGCCAATCTATCACACTTAGCCACTATGAGACTCCATTTCGGTAAACTAATTAAACTAATTCTATCTCCACTCATTATTCTCAGTTCTACTAAATATTTTAACACCCTAGATTTATTTCACGCCATAAATTATATCATACTTAAAGCTACGCACAGCCCTGGAGAGTTTATTTGGGAGTTGTTGTTTTGGTTTTTTTTAGTAAAAACGGTGACTTGCAGCTTTATCTGGGATGTATATTTTTCATTATCTTTCCTAGCTAGCCATTTCACCTTCATTATGACTAATTATTAAAAATGATCTATGACTTTAATTAAATGAAAGTGCTTGGCTGCTTGTTAGCGCTTATGAAATGGTGACAGTCTTAAGAAGAAGAAGATGCAGGGGGCGACGGCCTAACTCACCCAGATGGGTTCTATTATCTTTGCATTGGCTGGTGTGATAGCCATTGGGAGAGAAGGATATATTCACGAATGCCAAGAATTGTGGTTTGGGGGTTGTTGGGTTTTGGGTTTTGTTTTGTTTTTCAGCGCTAAAAGGGAATGGAAGTCTCTGTCCATCCTGGATGGTCACATAATTGAAATGCTAATACCCAGCTCCCTCATTTGTACTTACATTCCAAAGCCAGCACACACTAAATAGAAATCTCACCCAAGTGCTTCCTAGAGAACTGAGGAGGGATAATGTCTCAGAGCCACTTCAGAGTAAATTGCTCTCTACTTAGAAACATGTAATGCAATTAAGTGGAGGGGCTGGAAGCTGCCTAAGTCAAGTAAGTTTAGTTTAGATATCTGTCCTTAGATATCTCCCCTTAAAGGACTCCGCACTGAGGAGGAAGAATAGGACATCCAGCCACTGTATTGTTCATTAGACTTGACATATGGTAAGCCAGGCTAGAAATGCCTGAGGAATAGACAATCTTCTTTGGCATCTTAAGGGGGAAAAAAAAAACAATCCAGTATTCAAGTTGATCTTAGCACAGCTCGTTAGATAACTTTTCTTTCTAATTCTAGCAGGTGCCCTTGGTCCATTTTCTCTTTCTGTGCTTTAGTTCAAGAATTGGAGCTTCTTATTTAAAACATGGCATTGCCTGCAGGCATTTTATAGGATAGTCTCACTTCTTTGCTGAGACCAAGAAATCAGATCCCCTCAGGGGAGGAAAAAAAATGCTGAGGGAAGTTATTTAAATAGTGTGATTTGAAGTACTGGAGGTTGGAGACCTTTGACCCGGAAGTGATCTCTTGTGGTGATCTGGGTTTTATGCAAGATAGAGCCCCAAGTTCCATTTATGAACTTGTAACTCTTTTTTACTTTTTTTTTTTTTTTGAGTTTCTAGCATCAGGAAATACTTTGCAGGACACACAGGCTTTTATTTTTGACATCATGAGGTGATTCATGACTCTGTTTACCTCAATACTACATACGAATCCTGCCCCTACCTCTACCCCAGTACAACTGTAAAAGACAAACAATGATCTACGCCTAGAGCGCAAAATGGAAACAATCCAGTTAGAAACAGTGCAGAATCTAACTCGGGGTACATGATAAAATACTGGAAGATTTTTGTGCCAGGATGCATACTCTTTGGAAAGCCTAGGTAGATGGATGAATGAGAGGGATGAAAAAGTGTAATATGCATTCGTGGAGAAGTTAAAGGTTGATCTGATGAACGTTGGCTCTTGATCTTCCCTCTGGACTCTGAAGATAATGATATCATGGCTTAATCTTGTGAACAGCTCCCAAAGATCTTTAGACAATGATTTGCTCTAGCTAAATCCTAGATTGAAGCCAATGTGGCCTTAAAGACATACTGCACAAACTCTTCCCAATAATAACGTTAGATTGCACGAATCATGTTGAGACACTAGAGAACGAGAGAGAGAGAGAGAGAGAGAGAGATTTGGAAGGTGATCCAGCCAGAGTTCTCAACTTGGGCAACTGTTGGCTGGATAGAGCCACATTGCAGTAAGTCAGCAATATCGGGAGTCGAATTCATTCCCAGTAGTTATCATTTCTTGAGGGTGTAGAAGGTTCCTGATGGGGTAATGTTTTTGTTTTTAATTTTGGTAACCTTTGCGTTAATTGCTACGTACATGGTCCTGGTACCATTTTTCCACTAAGAAAAATGGAAGCTCGGAGAAGTTAGGTAACTTTTCCATCATTGTAGAGGTATTAATGTCCCAGGACCCAGGACCTAACCCAACCCTGGATTTATCCTCTTAACAATGAGATGCCAGGCTATAGAACCAGGAGCGTACCTTCTTTACAAAATTGTAAAGATTTAATGAGACAAGAAGCCTAAAATATCTCAGCACATCATCACGATTATGCGAGGGGAAGAAGGTGCCGCACTATATGCATTATCACCCAACAATAAATCGTGGTTTGGTTTCTTTTTTCAATTCTTCTTCTCTTTTGGATTGCCTTCTGGATTGTGAATTTACAAATTTGGCAACTTCAGATGGAAAGAATCAATAGGCTGTCTCTTTAAAGAGGAATTAGTGGTTAAAAGAACTGGCAATGCATTTTAGAGATTTGTTTTTCTCAATAGCACACAAGGAGACCATTTTCTTTCCATTTATAAGAATATGCGTGCGCTTAAGGGAAGACGGATTCCAGCACTCGGGTTGTTTGCTGTGATTTGTGGGCCCTGGGGATACAGAGACTCAGGAATGTCACAAAATTGCAAATGTAGAAGAGAAGGTTTCCGGGGAGGAAGATGGCGGCTGAGTGCCTCCGTGGTACGGTTTGGGATAGAACCTTCCTGAAGGATCTCAACTCTCACATGAGCTCCCGTTTTGGGTAGTCTCTTGTGTCTCCCCCTTATGGCAGATTCCTCTGCTCCACGTCCTGGAGAACAAATGTCCTGTCCTCCGTTGACCTCTGGGATCAAATTAGTGAAGGTCGGTGCACCAACATTCTCCTGGACGCCATTGTGCCACCTTGGCTTCACCTTGCTGACGATAATTAGAATTGCATCTTGCTGAGGTCCCTGAAGGCGTTCTTAGGAGTTCGCTCATCTTGGTTTGAAGAGTCTTCAAGGGGAGAGAGAGGGGAGAATTTGGTGGGTTCCCACCACCCTAAAGAGTCACACGGAGGACCCGGTACCTCTATTCTCAACAAATAAATTTCACCCTTCCCCCACACTGGATTTCCTTCTCCCCATTCCTCCTCTCTTTCCTTCTGCCCTGGGCCTTTTTTCCCACCAGTCTCCTCGTCCATTGTTTTAAGGAAAAACAGTGGTAGGTTGCTGGGCGGTGACGAACACCTCTATGGTTTGGTTCTTCCATGTCCTTGAGTTTGGGTCAGAAATGTCAGCGGCACGTCTTTTGACGCGATGACGTGATAAGGGAGTATCTTTCCACAAATGCTGTATTTGCTTCCCACGGACCCCTCCCCCAGCACACAACCCCTTACACACCATAGACTTCTGATTAAAAAACACAAAACCAAATAGATGAGGAACTGACTGATGGATTAACTGACTCAGTGAATGAATGAATGAATGAATGAGCTACTTGCCAACCCGTCTGTCTGCACAGCTGTCCTTTCCTGTAGACTGACGTCTCTGATAGAAGAGTCAAAGATAGAGATTGGCTTTAGTCTAAGCACCCTTCCTGACTTCTTTTAGAACACATGCTCTGGGAATCTGCCTTCCTTCCTGTTCCTACAATTGGCAATCTTAATTTACACCTTGGTTTGTTTCATGTTTTTTGTTGTGTTTTGTTTTTTTCTCTCCTGTCACAATACTTAAACCCACACCAGAATTTTTCAGGGTTTAAAAACTTGCCCAACTTCTTCTTCCTCAGGAGTTGGGGGTTTCTGCCCATCATTTTCCACCTTCTGCACATCCTCCCTCTCCTCCGTCCCCCTCCCAAAAAAAGAGATTTCCAATCCTGCCTTTTTGGGCATTGCTTTTATAAATTATATTTAAAACCTCGTTTTCTTACGGGCACCTTTCGTGGATTTTTGTGCAAGAGACATGATTGAGTTCATCACTGAGTTTCATATTTGTAACTTGGACCATGACTTACTTATTTCACCCGGGGAGTAATCACTGCTTGGAGAAGGCCAGTGTTCTTGTCCTGGACCTCCATGTGTGTTCAGGAGGTAGTAGGCGCACCCCAAGTGGCCGTCGGAGAAGACCCTGAGGCACACGTCATGCTGGCTTTGGCCACAGGGAGTCTAAGGTAAAGCATCCCGTTTGCCAGGTGCAACATTTTGGACATGTGTTGCGGGCAGGAGCCATTATCAGCCTGCCTTGGCTCAGTGGTGCCTCACTAAGCTGGAGGAGGGGGTGTGTGGAGAAATCCTGAAATGCTGGCTGTGGAGAATCCTAGACAAAGAGAGATATCTGGACTTGGAGGGGTTGCCTGAGGTACCCTCATCTGTATCTGGGCTTCCAGATGTATTCCAAACCTCTGGCGTCCCCTCCGTCTTATGCCTCATTCCTTATTAAAGACTCCAAGGGCCGTACACAGCTACAGATCCTAGTGGAGACACTCTGACCTCTAGGGAGATTTTTTTTTTTTCCTGTTCAAAATATCTGCTATCGGAAACAGACCAACCCTCACGCCTGCAGAAGCACAGAGGGGTGAAATGACCCTGTGGTTCCCTGACTTCTGGCAATTCTGTTTATTCCTCCTGGGGCTCGGTCTGTCTTTCCCTCTCTCCCTCTTACCCCGCCCCCCGCCCCCACCCCCGCCCCCGCCTCCTCAGCCTCCAATGTGGGGCAGTCTAGTCTAGTTACAAGGTCCTTCTATGCCTCGTTTTAGTCCATCTATGAGGCAGCTCCAGAGAACCATCGCCCCCGACTGGCCCACGCCAAGGCTGTGCCCTGAGCCATGGCAGATTGAATCTCCCCTTGAAATTCCCAGGAGGGGCGGGCCGCGTTCCTCCACCTTCCCACCTTCCCACCTTCCCCCTCTGCCAGCCTCTTGTACCGTTCCTTCCGTCTGGCCGTCTTTCCATCCATCTCCTTTCCCCCTCGCCTCCCTTTCCCAGCTCCTGCAGCCTTTCATGCCTGCAACACACATAAATAAGGCTGCGTGAGTTGCTGTGTGGGGTTGTGTACGTGCTGAGAAGCGTAATAGGCCGTGGTGGGTGTCGGTAGGTATATAAGTTTGCCGCAGAATGTTTGGGGGGGGGGGGGGGAGAGAAAAATGGAGCCATTTGTTGCTTCAAGCCAATCTGCCCCCCCCCCCCCAGTCAGAACTCGAGCCGTAGCTGAGATCTGCTGACGATAGCATATTTCCACATGAAGGTTTTTTTTTTTTTTTTTAATTTTTTTTTCCACCCACCATGACAGCCAAGACCTAACTCTTGCCTGATCTATGGAGCTGCATTGTTCAAAGCTTATGGTGACGGCGCTGTTCTATTTTCTGAGAGAGAGCCTCTTACCTCCCCCCCCAGCACACACCTGTCATCCGATAGACTGGAGAATGCGGGCGTCATAGCTTTACCTGGGAGCTCAGCAGATGATTGAAATTATTTCTTACTACTAATTCCCCCTTTTAGTGGAGATAAGCCGCTTTGTTCAGCTGTAAATGAAACATTAGGGTATTAACGGTGGAGCCAGAAGTATTGGGGGAAGCTACGATTTTTATCTGTAGTCGGAACATTTTGGGCAATAAATTTGTTTTGTTGGACAGAATACTAAATCTCTGGAGTTACAAAGAAGCAGAGCTCATTAAGGGGAAATGCTTAAAGCAGAAAAGGGAGAAGGGAGAGAGAGAAAAAAAGGAGGAGGCGAGACAAAAGCTTATTACCTTTGTGGTGGAGATGGGGGGGTGCGCGCAGGTTCTCATGTATATGGAACATGGAGGAATTATGCGGTACACTTATTAAGTAGATGTGTCTATAGACTTGCAAACGCTCTATGAATATGTCCAAGGGACAAATACATTTCTGAAATATCAATAGCAATCTGCAATAAGTTATGAATTTTGGAGTACGTATTTATCCTCAAAGACTGGGGTTTTTGTTTCCTGTGGGTGAAATTTCCCGTCTCTGCCACATCCTTCAAATTAATCGCCGGCATGGTTACATAAATGTTTGCAATAGAGAAGAGAAAGAGCCAGGGTGATCCAAAATATTGTCACAAAATCCACAAGTAAATTAAGATAATTACGGGCTGGGGTACACGTCAGAGGGCTTGGCGGGAGGGGAGCTTCCTCCCGATGAAGGAATGTCTGCCAGGGAGCTGGACTGGTTAGGCATGGTGGGGTCTGCACCCCCCGGGCGTCCCTCACCCCACCCCCTCTGTGTGAGCCCCCGGGGAAAGGCGTAGGTGCTGCTCTTCTGCTAAGAACCGGGATGGAAGCAAGGCAACAGGAAAGATACCACCGAATCCTCCCTGGAGCCAGTGGCTTGGCTCCGCTCCAGCAACAGGCCGTGTGTGTGTGTGTGTGTGTGTGTGTGTGTGTGTGTGTGTGTGTGTGTGTGTGTGTGTGTGTGTGTGTGTGTGTGTGTGTGTGTGTGTGTGTGTGTGTGTGTGTGTGTGTGTGTGTGTGTGTGTGTGTGTGTGTGTGTGTGTGTGTGTGTGTGTGTGTGTGTTTCCTTCTAACCTTGGTGAGGAGAATGACTCCCAACCCTCTAGCCTGAGCAACATACAACAGGGTAAACACCCATGCCTCAGCTCCAAAATAACTAGACTGTAATAAGAGCAATTTTAAGATACTTTGTTCTTTTTTTCCCTCCCTCCCTTCTCTTTCCATTCTCTTTCCCTTCCTTTTTTCCTTCCCTTCCTTTTTTCCTTCCCTTCCTCCTCTCCTCTCCTCTCCTCTGCTCTCCTTTTCCCCTCCTTTTCCTCTCCTTTCCTCTCCTTACCCTTCCCTCCCACCAGCACCATTTCTCATTCCTCCTTTCCTTCCTTCCCTTCCTTCCCTCTTTCCTCCCTCTCCCTCCCTCCTTCCCTTTTCCCTTCCTCCCTCCCTCCTTCCCTTCCTCCCTCCCTCCTTCCCTTTTCCCTCCCTCCCTCCCTTCCTCCCTCTCTCCTTCCTTCCTTCCTTCCTTCCTTCCTTCCTTCCTTCCTTCCTTCCTTCGCTCCTTCACTCCTTCCCTTTCTCCCTTTCCTTCCTTCTTTTCTCCATGGATAATCCATCCTTCTCCCAGTGAGAAGATGTCATCATTGTTTCTGCGGCTCCTGCTGGGTGATGGGTGCCCAGGGCATGATCACGTCCATGCTTAGTACTCCGCTGTGCTTGTGGGGAGGGGTGCTTAGGGAGGTGAATTCTCACAGGGGACTTACCGCCAGGGCAGCTTCCATTGATTGCCATCTTCCCTTCTTCTTTGCATAGCAGGGACTCCGCTTCAGCCATAGTAGGAAGTTGAGTGATAAGAAAGAAAAGAAAGAACAGGCAAGCCTACATGTTCTCAGGGAAGTGCAAAACTTGGTTTGGCTGGATAGAAAAAAAATTAGAAAATAAAGCATAAAAATGGACTACTTTTTCACACTTTATCATGCATCTAGCCATATGTGAGACCCAGGGTTTGGTCACTAGCAAAGACAGACAACACACACACACACACACACACACACACACACACACACACACACTGAGTTCTTTTTAAGTCTAGTAAGTCAATAAATGATCAACTACATGCTTAATTGAAAAGCTCACCGCATCGTTAGCTCTCCCACAAAACTGGCACCTCCTTATACTCGGTCCCATCCACTCAATTCAGTACCGGGAAGGGATTTCTGAAGAGTGAGCCGGAGGGGCTAGAGCGCGTAGTGTGTGAACGCGGTGTGTATTCATGATGGGATTTCAACGGCAAGGTATTTAGCTCGTTGGTCCTGGTGCAGCTGGCTCCTCAGAGCTGCTGACCTGCGCGGTAGCACCCTGGGCTATCGCTGGTTTACAGCGCGCCTTGTTTCCTTGTGAATGTCACACGGAGCAAACGCCGCATCTTCCAGAGATGGGTAGACACTTTTGTGGAAGATGTCCACGGTTCTACAAGAGATTTGTGTGGTTTAAATGGGGGGGAGGCAGTCAGAAGTTCCGAGTTCAAGTCTTACCTCATATCCTAAGCTGGGTACATGCACAGTCTCTCTCTTTTTTTTTGGGGGGGGGGGTCTGGTGGTGGGACCTGAACTCTGACCTGGGCGCTGTCCCTCAGCTCTTCAGCTCAAGGCTAGCGCTCTACCACTTGAGCCACAGCGCCACTTCCGGCTTTTTTCTGTTTGCTTATGTGGTGCTGAGGAATCGAACCCAGGGCCTCATGCATGCAAGGCAAGCGCTCTACCACTGAGCCACCCTCCCAGCCCATGAACAGTCTCTTTGAACCTTGGTTTATTCATCTGTAACATGATCTGCTTAAAACGATTGCTGACATCCAACAGGGCAAACACTTGGGGGATGGTGAAGGTGCTAAAAGGCTTGGTCAATGCCTACTGTGTTAAAGATGGGGTATGTCACAATTGATGATCACATTAATGTGGTCATGGGGATCAATGAGTGAATTCTCTGAAGAGTCAGCCGGGAGAGGTCAGATCTTGTCCAGCTCTGTGAACCCGAGCAGCTCTGTGAAGATGCACTTTTTCCTCTTCCAGGGGTCTGCCAGGGAGGGAATACTGAGCTTGTGGCACACGAGGGCAGCCGGCGGACTGTGGTTGGTCTGGAGACCCCTGTAGGCAGCAATTTATGCTGAGCCTGAAGCCAGATCTCAGCTCTGGCTCTACAACATTCCGACCTTTGGTCACAGGTGGGCCTCACACTAAAGCAGAGCTGAGAATCGGTCTGTCTCTCTCCCTCCCTTCTTCCTTCCTTCCTTCCTCCCTTCCTCTCTCCCTGTTTCCCTCTCTCCTCCTCTCCCTGTCTCCCTCTTTCCTTCTCTCACTCTTTCTCTCTTCTTCTCTCTCTCCTTCCCTCTTTCTCTCCCTCCCTCTCCCCCCTCTGTCTCCCTCTCCTTCTCTCCCTCTGTCTCTCTCCCTTATTCTCAGGGCTACCATGACAAAGTGTCACGATGCACACAGGCTGGCGTTAGTTGACATAAGCATCGTCTTTCCCAATTCTGGAGGGCAGAAGTCTGAGATCACGGTGGCAGCACGGTAGAGTCCTTAGACACCTGGCCTTGCTCTCTACTCACCCAAGCTTCCGGTGGCTTCCGGTGGCTTCTGGCAGCCCTGGTGTTCATGGGTGGGGCCGTAGCTATGTGGCTGCAATTCCCGCGGCAATTTCTTCCCAGCCTTCTCCTCTCCTGACATGTGTTAGGGGTTTGTCAATGGATTTGAGGTCCACCTAGCTCCAGAGTGCTCTCCTGTCAGGGCCCTCAACCTAATAGCATCTGCCAAACCCCCTCTTTCCAAATGATATTCCACTTGCAGCCCCTACTTGGTCATTGCACTTGGAAAGATCCCGTTCTACCCACTGCCGTCGTAAACGTAGACATCCTTGGTTGGAGAAGCAATTTGATCGAACTTAAACCATCCAACCATCCTCAGGTTTTGTTTGCAACAGGCCTTGCCCTACTTGAATACAGGCATCATCTTTTCAAAATGGATCTCAGCAACTCTGTGGGCCAGGTCATGAGCTCTTCCCTCACCAACGGATGACAAAAATGGAGGGAGGCCATTTTCTTATTCAATCAGAAATGCCATGGGGCTGCTATCTGCAGCCAGATTTGCCTTAACCCTGTAGACCACGCATTGAAATCTTTGCCTTGGAGTTCTCCCATTTTCTCCTGCCCAAGAATCTTGTACAATGTCGTTTCTCCCTCCTGCTGCAAGCATCATCTCCAGAGATTCTTGATTCTTGGGGGGGGGGAGAGAGACAGGGATGAGGGGGAGAGCCAGGATTCACACTTAAAATAACTGCCTTATGTAATCCTGCCTCCTCTCTCCTCCCACTGAACCCTCCCTTCGGGTGACAGCTGAGAGGCTAGCAGACATATTCCAATTATCCTCGGAAACACAAACCCCAAATCCTCAAAAGTAAAAAAAAAAATGCCGAGAGCTCAACTTACCTCTTACCTTTTAATTGTTTAATTCCCCCCTCCCCCTCACCCCCGTTACTACACTCTTAGCTCCAAAATTCCTCTTCTAAACATGTTCCTTTCCCGGCTACCACCAATGCATTCTGGTTGGGCCTAGTGACTCATGCCCATGATCCTAGCTACTCAGGAGGAAGAGAGCAAGAGGATGGGTGGTTCTAGGCCAGTTGCAGTGAAATACATTTGTGAGAGCCCCCGTCTCTAATAAAAGTTGGGTGTGGTGGCACACACCTGCTATCCCAGCTGCATAGGAAGCTTAAATCACAGGAGTACCGCTCAGGCCAACCTGAGAGGAAAACATGAGACTGTTTTTTTAAAAAAATAACTAAAACTACATGAGCTAAGAGCATGTTTTATGTAGCCCAGTGCCTTCCTATCCGTGCAAGGCCCTGGGTTCAAACCTCAGTAATGCCACACAAAAATGAAAAGCCATGTGTTAGCGTCTCTTTCACCTGCTCCAGCTCCATTTGAGCATGCGTGTTCTCCAAACATTCCACGTTTGCCACGTTTGGAGGTAAGGGCAGAAAAACCCTTCCACGGGGCACAGCAGATGAGCCAGGGCCCTGCCTGCAATAGTCCAGGCAATTCAAAGTCAATTTTCCTCGGCAGTCCCTTGGTGATGATGTCACAGGAGTGGATGCCACGTCATCACTGGTGGTCTTACAGGGCAGTCCCATGTTTGCTGATCTTGGCTGAGTCACTGAAATTCAAGTGTCCTATGCCAGTGGCGACTTGAGTTTCTAACAGATTGTCCTAGCCAGCCTTGGAGCTGAAAACCTGGGGATGTGGATGGACCAAACCATGCGATCTGTTATGGATAATAATGATGTCATTGATTGGGGAAGGTTGACCCCCGAAACACAGTGTTTTTGGACATCTAGAAGAATTTTGCCAGGCAGGATAGAGAGAGCCAGCCACGGGATTAGAAAATCAACAAGACTTAAGCTGTCTGAAAATGTTTGTGGTGGTGGTTTTGTTTTCCCAACTCATCTTTGCTGCATTTATTTTTCCTGACACAGTAGTTGGCCTAAATCCACTCTCTGTGAAATGAGTCAAAAGACACTTAAAGATTAGATTGAAAAAGAAAAAAAAGATGGCCACCTCCAAATTTCAGGGTACCTCCACATCATGGCTGCTTCCTTGAAGGAGATTACCTTTGTAAACGTTTCACAGGCATTCCAGATTTCTCTCCGATCAATAAGCCCTTCTGACTCAGCCTAAAATTGTGATGTGTCTTGGCAAAACCATAGCCAAGTGGATGGATTGATGTGTGTGTATGTGTGTGTGTGTGTGAGAGAGAGTGCCAAATGTATGGATAGACAGGCAGACAGATGGTAAAAGAGAAAAATAATGTAGAGGATTTGTTTTGAAAACAAACCTTTGGGCAGGGTACCATTGCCACATGACTGCTCATTTTCTGTGTGATAGTGGGAATTGTCTACATTGTTTGATTTCCTTTTCATTTTTATTTATGGAGTCAGGGGAGTGAGGGTCTTTGTTGCTTGACTCTGGAGCGGAGGATTTCATTGAAATACTGGTCAAAGAGGAGGAACTTTGGTGTCTACAAATGTGTTGGTCCAGCAGACCTGTGATACCACCAAGGGATATAGCATATTTGCCTTTGTTCCCTTCCTTCCTTCCCTTGCTCCCTCCTCCCCTCCCTCCCTTCCTCTTTCTCCTTCCCTCCCTTCTTTGCCTCCTCCCCTCTGTCCTTTTCAATCCACACAGGAGGCCAAAGAGTTTCTCAATTACATGAAAGGAACTCTGTGTGTTATAAAGATGACTCTAAAGGAATTTCTCACTCAAGTTCATCTGAGGGCACCTCCCAATGAAAAGGGTCTCGTGAGCTAATAATACATCACTCGCATTGCAGGTAGAGAGCCCTTGACATGTGAAATTGCTTTTGTGTTTTATTTTCATCTTGTGAACATATTTTAAAGACATAGTGTGACATACTACACATAGACTAAATCCCCAAGTAGAAGCTGAGTTAAAGTAGACAGTAGCTTTTTTTTTTTTACCACATTGAAAAAAAGATAGATAGATGGATGGATGCTCCATGTTAGAAGTCTAGCTGAGATGAAAAACCAATTTTCTTCTTACTATCTTAACAAATTATCTTTAAGTAGCTGTACAAAGGAATTGTTGTTTAACAGAGCAGTTTTCTGAATACAATAAGAACAGACTGGAAAGTTTGCAAGTGGTGTGGTACACTGGCCTTTGAGGCAGATCAACTCTTTTTTATTATTCCTGGGCGTGGCTAAGATCTCTAAAAGTGGTGGTGAATACTTTCCTTCTAAAGTAAAACATAATGAGCACATCCCAGAGCTTCATTTTCTACCTGCAGTCATTTTAGACTAAGGGATTGTCTTTGGATGCAAAGGAACATCATCTTGAGGTGGGAGGGAAATGGTCTTGGGGTTGGAGGTATGGATTAAGTGGTAGGGTGCCCACCAATGAGCAGAAACCAAGGTCCAGTCCAAGTCTCACCTAGGACAAAATTGGTTGGGGGAGCGAAGAATGGTCTTAAATAAAATTTAAGCCTGATAGCACCATTATGTATCCTCATTTGAGCATTGTGTATCGATAGACAGCAAATACAGATTCCTTATGCTCCTGAGGGGGTCATGGCTGAGAACAGGAGTCCTTGGAAGGAAAGAACACGTTACTTTGTCTTCCGAATCGTTTTTCGTAATTTGAATCGGAGTAGCTTCCAGTGCTAAGCATGTGAGATTTCCCTCTGTTAATTACAGTATTTCAGATGGGCCTAATTAGACAGCCACTGGCACACAATATGGTAACTGTTTTGTGGGGTTTTTTTGTCTCTGATAGATGGAAGCCACCCTTCCTAGGAGCACAGGGACTTAGAGGGCAGAAACACTGCGGTTTGCAAATCTGGCAGGGTTATAATGGGTCAGACTTGTAATCCCAGCTACCAAGGTGTCAGAGGTAGGAAGGTAGTTTGAGGCCAGGTCAGGTTAAAAAGTTCACAAGGTGATCATCTCAATTAAAGCTGATTATGGTGGTTCCTGCCTTTCAACCCAGCTACACAGGAAGGACAAAGAGGTGGATCGTAGTCCAAGCTGGCTCCAATGTAAAACACAAGAGCCTATCTCGAAAATAAGCAAAAACAAAAAGGGCCAGTGGTGTGGCTCAAGTAGTAGAATGCCCGTCTAGTATGTGTGAGGTCCAGAGTTCAAACCTGACCCCTGCAAACAACAACAACAACAACAACAACAAAACAGTCAAGCTGATCTTGAACCAATTGGTGAGGCTAGAATTGCACACTTGCGATACAGTTCTGTCTAGAAATGAATTTGAGAAGTGGCGCTGTAGCTCAAGTGGTAGAGCGCTCGCCTTGAGCTGAAGAGCCGGGGGACAGCGCCCAGGCCCAGAGTTCAAGCCCCATGACTGACAAAAACAATAAATAGAAATGAATTTGATTCTCTTTGGGTTGGCCAAGTACTTTTATTCCCTCTAACTCTATTGAAATCTAGTTGACTGGCTGGAAATATATATACATATTTAAAGATGTACAACCTACTGTTTCCGTGCAGGTGTTGTCTGTGAAATGATCACATCCAATTGAATGTAATCCCTCATGCGTGTATCATTTTGCTTTTAGTGAGAATACCAAAGATCTCCTCTCTTTGTAAATTTCAAGTTTAGAATCTGGGCTGGGCATTAGATAATCAGCATTCATACATCTTGGACTGAACATGGATGCCCTGTGGTAAATCTTCATTTCTCTTCTTCCTGCCCCTCACATTCGCCATTCTACTTCCTCTCTCCCCATATATATATATATATATATATATATACATACACATACACCTATATACACACACACCTATATACACACACACCTATATACACACACATACACACACACACACACACACACGTATTTATGTATGTATATATGAGCTTGATTGTGGGAGATGGCTTATTTCTCTTAGTATCACAAGCTCCAAGTTCCTTGATGCTGTTGCAAATGACAGAATATCCTTTTTTTAAAAAAACAAAAAATCCCTTTTTGGTGGCATTGGAACTTGAAATCAGGGCTTTGCACTTGCTAAGCTGGCACTCTACCACGACAACCACACTTCCAGACCCATTTTTCACGGTTATTGTTTGAAGTAGGATCTCTCTTTTTTGCTCAGGTGGGGCTGCATGAGCTTCCTATTTAGTGTTTTTCTATATCTCTGGCATGACAGGCATATACCACAGTACCCAGCCATTGGTGGAGATGAAGTCTCAAACTTTTATGCCCAAGCTAGCCTTGAACCATAATCCCTCTATCTCTGTCCCCCCAAGTAGGTAGTACTGCAGACATGGCTCCTGGCTAGGGCTGCTAGATACTGTTTCCGTGCAGTGGTAACTTCTCAGCAGTGAATGAGGATGGCTTCTGTGAACATTTTCTGAGCATCCCCTGGGTAGAAGGCACTGTGTGCAGCACGGAGCATGCGTGGCCCCCACGGAGGGGGGGGCTCCTCTCATTTCCCACCTGTGGATGGATGTTTGGGAATGGCCTTCTTGGTTCACCTCCCTGAGGAATGAGCTGACCCTTGAACACAGGGCACTGGTGGCTCACGCCTGTCATCCCAGCTTCTCCAGTCTCCTGGAGATTGGAGGATCGTGATGCAAAGCCGGAAAAAAATCCATGAGAGGCTTTCCTCCCGTTAAACACCGAAAGGCCAGACAGAGGTAGAGCTGTTACTCAAAAAGTGGGTGAGCACCAGCCTTGAGTGAAAAAGCTAAGGAAAAGCACCCAGGCTCCCAGTTCAAGGCTAAGTACCAGCACCAGAAAAAGTCACTGGAAGAGATGGCAGAAGCTGCGGATGTAGAGTTGTCAGTTGCCACCCACAGAGGTTGGCATTGGGGATGTGGAGGCCATGGGTAAGGTATGGTTGGTGCATGCTTGCTAATGCACAGGGGTGACCTTGGAGATCCTGCTGGCCACATCTTCCAGAAAAATCCACGGCTGCACTGTCTTATTTCCTCATCCTAGCAAGGAAACCCTTGACAGTACAGCAGTGCTGGCAAAGCAGACGTGGAAAATGCCGGAGAAATGTGCCCCGCCTCGCCCGGTGGGGTTGAGGCCAGCCCCAGGGGTGGTGGGCGACCTCTGATGGCTTCCCCTTGATCCTCCCTCACCCTGCTCCTGATGCAGACCTTTGTCCCTGGAAAGGCCTCAGCTGTAGCAAGACCAGCTAGCGGAGGTGGCAGTAGCCCAGGCCAAGGTGCTGTGTAGTTTGTTCCCGGTTCCACCAGGTGCTGCCCGAGAACATTGCTGTGAGCCGGGCTGTGGGCCCTGTGTCTCAGCAGCTGCCGCTCTGGAACTCGCTGGCTGACTGGTGGCTCTGAAGGCAGCAATTACATGAGTTACGCTGACTCGCGCAGCCCTGGTCCCTGCACGCTTCGGCCGGCCTCCCCTGCCTGCCTCCCCCCTTCACATCACAAAGCAATACATTTCCACGGGCACGGAGGGGGAGGGGTTCCACCCCCCACATCTCCCACGGGAGGCTGTGGCCACCCTCATTCCCAGCCCCGGTCCCAGCTGCCCCTGCCATCCGCCATCAGCCTAGATGTCGTGCGGGAAATTCCTGCTACTGAGATGGCTTTGTTCTTTCCCCCCAGCCCACCCCGAGCTGCTACTGCTTGGTAATGGAGGTATAGGTCTGGATTCCTTCTGTCTAAGGTGGGAGGGGGGGAGGTGATCTTTGGACCAGAATCATCTGGCCCAATGTGTGGAATAGTGCCAAGAGAAGAGAACCACCCCTAATTCTAGAGATGCAAGCTGTCTTGGCAAAATGAATGCCAGCTTCTCTCCCCCCATTCCCAGCTCAAATTTGGAAAAAAAAATGTATTTCATATTGTAATTATTCTAGACAAACTCATCTACCAATAATACCCCCTACACACACACACACACACACACAGAAAACAAAGGCTCATCTTTATTGTGACACAATCATTGTAACTGGCTAATCATTGTAATGTCCCACAAAAGAGTGGAAAAAGATATGCTACTATAGCCATACTCTGTGCTGCTTATATTGTGTCTTGTCCTCTCAGAAGGAATGCCAAGGGTGGAGTGGAATTTCCCCTCATAATAGAGAAAGCTAAGGCCCAGAGATCTGATGATTCTTTCTTACACCCTTCCATCTTCTGACTGTGGGAGTCCAGTTTTGAGACCAGATTGAATCCCTGGAGGGCCAGAAAATGGTTGTGTGCTTCTAAAAGAAACATGCTGTAGAATCTAACCGGTAAAATGTAGAGGGGCCCAAAATACTTAGAAGGAAAGCAGAATGAATATAACATAAAAGCCATCCATAATGTAAAAACCTTTCTGAAACTGCTCCTTGATACCAGCAGTATTAGTATTGGCATTGCTTCTGTAACAAGTCACACCGAATTTCATGAGTGAAAACAGTGTAGATTCACGCCTTTAGAGAGAGCTAGAGGACAGAAGTATAATCAGATATTCCTGGACTAACGGTGTCTTCTGGGTGAGACCCTTCCAGAGGCCCCAGGAGCAAGCATTACCTTGGCTTTTCTAGCCCTGTGCTCCTCAGCTAGTGACTGGCCTTACCATCCTGATAGCCACTAGTAGAGTAGCACATTCGAGTCTCACTCGGACCCTACCTCGGTGGCCATCTCTTCCGCTATCTTTTAAGGACATCAGACCCACATAGGAAATCCAGGATCATCTCTTTTTTGTTGTATCTCAAGATCCTGAATTGAATTACACCTGTCAATCCCTCTTTTGTCAGGTATTTAAATGTGCGCATCTCCGGGAGGAAGATGAATATCTTCTGCCTCCCGTGTCTACTTTGTAGCCACTTCAGTTAAAGAGAGGGCTGGGAAACCATGAAATATAATCTTGAAGGGGCATGCATGGATGCAGATTTGTATCCTCAGAGCTACTCTGGTACGTGATCTAAGGTGTGATGAGGGAATCCATTTATGTTTGCGTGTATCTGTGATTCACACATTTGTGTTTCACAAATACAGCCCAAACCTGGAAGTTTCTTACAGACACCCAGAGGGAAGAACATACCCTTGTGATTCACTGCTGAGACTCACCTTAACGCATGCGCTGCCAACTGCCATCTGCGATCCAAACGTGGAGACTGCACAGGTTGCCCGTTGTTACCCGCCTCTTCCTGCCCACTAAAGTTCTGGTGTTCTGCAGGCGCTCCTGTTTTTATCAGGGACGGGCACCAGGCAGCCCTCGGGCTGCATCTGGTTTGGCAGGCTATTTGCCTGAACAGTATTACTGGAACACAGCCTCTCATCCATTTGTTTACAAATCTTCAATGACTGCTTTTATGGCAACAAGAGGGCTTGAGCTGAATCATCATGATGGAGTGCATAGCCCAGGTGTACGCTGGAAATACTGACTCTCTGGCCCTTTTAGAGACAATAGTTGGGTACCGCATGCATTGAGACAGTTAATCTGCTGGCCACCTCTCCTAGTGGAGACAGGAAGTCTGAAATACCCCAGCGTTTCCTCCGGCTGCTTTGGATTGTGAGAGCCTGCAGCCTTGCATCCCAACATCTGTAACTCCCGCTTAGCAATACCGCACAGATATCCTTAAGATACAAGGATGTATTTGAGTGGCTGCAGAGAAGTAGCACTTTGGCCTCTCCGGGCGGCCCATCGATCGCACCGGGGATGGAGATGGCGGCTTGCGATAACTGACTTGATCATCTAATTTAATCAGGCTTTATCTCTGTCGAGGGGGCCCATGGTAGTTGCTGTCTCCTAGAGCAGATTTCTCTACCGTTCACATTTGGGGCTTCGCTGTGTAATTCTTTGTTCTCCGCAGCTGTTCTGCACGTCGGAGGATATTGAGTAGTATTCTGGCTTCTACCTACTCCAGGCCAGGAGCCAGCCCTGCTCCGAGGAAAGCAGGCCCGATGCCTGTGGGTGTGGCTTCTAAGGGATGAGGATCAAAACCACCCCTCCCCCCAGCAGAGCATTCTCTTGCCAAGTGGGGAGTTGGGGAAATGTTTTGCATGCTTACAGGGGCTTCAAGGCTTGTTCTTCTCCAGAATAAACTTTGCTTCTTCCCCTTTGCTTCCTCCAGCCCCGATCTCCCTCCTAGGGAGGGCTTCTCGTTGTGTCTGAACGCACTGTGAACACGAGATCGCCTTGAACTGTCCGGCTTTGCCCGAGAATCCCGTGTGCAGCCACTGTAAGGCAGGGGGGCACAGCAGGCCCGTGATCGGGTTTCGGGAGCTGGAGGGCCTGTCTCAGGCTGCTGTGACGAGAAGGAGGGGAGGCTGAGTCTCTCTGATGGGGTCTTGCCAGCCAGGGCCTAATGTCAGACCCCGCTTGGAGGGGCTTGGTGCAGGTCTGCCTGTAGCTTTGTTCTGAACCATTCGGTAATAGTGCACTGAGGCCAGAGGAAGGCCTGTGAACTGATATTGGACACCAGGGGCCTGTGGTAGCCACTGCAGAGCAGCAGCCTTTGGACACGAATATTTGTTTTCAGCGATTAGAGAATGAGGTTTCTTTCCCCTGCCCCATTGTTGTTGTAGGTACAGGAACCCGAGCCAATCTCCAAGCTCTGTTGAAAAAGCCATTGCCAATTGTTTCTTGTTTAGGTTGTTTTCCACTTTCCTAAGTGGTGTCCGAGCGTGTGCACTGAATAAGTATGAGTGCGTGCGTATTGTCTGTTACAACCATGTGGGTTAGGCCACAGACTGTAATCCAATCACCAGAGGCCCGGTGTTCTGTCTCCTGATTGGTCCCTTGCCCAACCCCACCCTCGACCTCTCACCCCTTCTTGATTTCATTGAAAGTTAGATTTTTCTAGAAGAAGGAAGGAAGGAACGAATGAACGATTCCTAAAACTTCATCGTGTTTCATTCATTCTTGGCTCCTGGGCATTGCTCACGGAAGGTCAAGGAGCCGTGAAATTCTGTTCTGGTCTCGCTGCTTTCACAAGGCCTAGGCCGGACCCTGGGGAAATGGAGGGTGGGAAAATTGAGTTACGTCAACAACTTAAATGGGGGAGGGGGCTGCTCAAAACGCAGGTCACGGTGAGGCAGGCGCTGCCTTCCTGTGTCAGCAGAGAGGCCTCTAACGGTGAGGCCAAGGGGAGGGGAAGGAGCGGGCCCAGAGGGATGGCACTCGTTCTGCAGGGGACTTTAGTTACATAGTAAGCTTGACTCCTCTTCCCGCCTTCAATGAAGGGGATGGTAGATGGGCCCCATCAAGTGACTGGCATTGGAGAGTGGTGAACTGATCCAGGTGTCATTTGCACAGGGCTGGAAGGAATTGTTGAAATCACAGATAACTCTGTAGGAGCTGACTGCCATGGGCGAAGCAAGGTCCTCTAAGCATGGAATACGCATTGCACAGCTCATTGAACCCACAGATCTCTATGGGAGAGGCTGGTATGTGCACTGCTGTGGTCATAAGAATCTCAAGTTATACCTGTCACCCTAGCTACTCGGGAGGCTGAGGATCGCCGTTCACAGCCAGCTCGGCAAGAAAATCTGTGAGACTCTTACCTGCAATGAAGCACCAGAAAACTGGAAAGTGGTGCTGTGGCTCAAGTGGTAGAGCATTAGCCTTGAGCTGAAGAGCTGAGAGACAGCGCCCAGACCCAGAGTTCAAGCCCCACGAGCCTTGAGTTATGAAAATAACTCATCCAAGGCCACTAAGCTAAGATTAAACATCAGGAGGCTGGGTTATTTATCATCTGTTCTATTTATGGAATTCCAACAGTAGAGTCTTTTCCTCTAAACTTCACCCATCTTGGTGAAGACGATGAACACGGGAAACACAGGAAGTGCCCTAAGAGCACAGAAGAGCTGTCTTCTTCTAGTAGCTCAACCCCACAGCCCAGCTAATCACAAGAAGAATATCTCACCCCACAGACACCAGGGCAGGCATATCCCACGACCTACCTGACCTATACGTGGTACGGGTGGTTTTTAAAGGTAGAATATGAGAAGTCATCAAAGCTGAGGGAAACCTAGAGAGATCTGCTATGTCAACACAACATGTTGCAGGGAGGATCCTAGAGCTGGGGGGAAATGTCAGTGGATGAGAGCCAAAGAAGTCTGAGTACAAATTGAGTTAATGCCAAGGTACTGATGCTTATTCCATAGCTCTGAAAAGTGTGGGAACTCCTAAGTGCATCCTACTACTGTGGAATTCTTCCTTCCTTCCCTCTCTTCCTCCTTTCCCTTCCTTTCCCTTCCTTTCCCTTCCTTCCTTCCTTCCTTCCTTCCTTCTCTTTTATGTCCTTTTCTCTCCTTTCTTTCCTTTTCTCTCCTTTCTCTCTGTTCTTTCCTTTCCTTTCCCTCCTTCCTTCTTTCCTTCTTTCTTTCTTCCTTCCTTCCTTCCTTCCTTTCTTCCTTCCTTTCCTTCCTTCCTTTCCTTCCTTCCTTCCTTCATTCCTTCCTTCCTTCCTTCCTTCCTTCCTTCCTTCCTTCTCTTTTATGTCCTTTTCTCTCCTTTCTTTCCTTTTCTCTCCTTTCTCTCTGTTCTTTCCTTTCCTTTCCCTCCTTCCTTCTTTCCTTCTTTCTTTCTTCCTTCCTTCCTTCCTTCCTTCCTTCCTTCCTTCCTTCCTTCCTTCCTTCCTTCCTTTCCTTCCTTTCCTTCCTTCCTTCCTTCCTTCCTTCCTTCCTTCCTTCTCTTTTCTCTCCTCCCTCTTCCTTTCCTTTTCTTCTTCCTTTCCCCTCTTTCCCCTCCTTCCCTCCCCCAACCTCCTCTCCTTCCCCCTTTCCTCTTCTTCCCTCCCCTCCCCTTTTCTCCCCTCCCCTCCCATTTTGTGTGCCAGTCCTAGAGCTTGAACTCAGAGCCCAGGTTCTATCCCTGAGCTTTTTTGCTCAAGGTTACTGCTCTACCACTTGAGCTCCACGTCCAGATCTTTTGATGGTTAATTGGTGATAAGAGTCTCACACATTTTCCTGCCTGGGCTGGCTTCCAACTATGGTCTTCAGGTCTCAGCCTCCTGAGTAGCCTGGATAATAGGCATGAGCCATTGTCACCCTCAGATTTTAATGAGGGAAGAAATGAGGTGTTGAACTGATTGTGGTCTACAACCTCTGTATGACTTTTGCAGCATCTCTGTGAATCGAATACTGTTCTAAAATATAAACGCTCTCTGTTTCCAGTTGTGTTTTATGAACGCAGGGTTCTCATGGTTTTTTGGTAGGCAGAGCTTCTACCACTTGAGCCATATCTCTAGCTCAAAGTATATTTCTATGAATGGAAAAGCCCGCCACACACAGCCATACAGAATACCCGAAAACAGTTCCAGACTTCCTATTCATCGGAGGTTTCCCTGAGTAATGCAAAAGATCTCCCTTTGATTTTCATAGTGTGTGTATGCCAACAGCTTCCAGAAGGCCCACGATTACCACCGATTTGTATGACTTGATTTAATCCAGCTTTTCCTTGTGTTGTTGCTGTTGCTGGAGAAACAACTCTTGGCTCCAGTGTTTGACAGGACTCTGGTCCAGACTAACTTTTCACATCCCTAATGTTGTTGTACCTACTGGTTCACCATCCTGGCTATTCAACCAAATCTAAGAGCAGAAGCTGAGAGCCTGGGATTTCACAGTCTTCCTAGATTTATCTGATATACATCTAGCATCCAGTCCTGGTGTCTGGCAGAAGCATTCCATTGGAGCCCTGGTTCAGAGTATAGATACAGAGGGTCGGGTCACTGTGAGACAATGAATACATTTGACCATCAGAGCAACAAGTCTCCCAGACACATGGGACAGGCCCCACCCAGGGAGCAGGGAGACAGAATGACCTTGTAACAGAAATGTGCTCTGAGACCAAAACGGGGCCGGAAATCTGGTTCTGTCATTTTTCTAGTTCCGGGACCTTCGGTGTGTGAGATTCCTAAAGAGCCATTCGAACACGGGCAGCTTCCCAACGTATTTTCCTCATCTGTTCTCTGTCTTAAAAACACAGCCCTCAATGGATGAACAACAGTTGCGGGTTCAAGAACAGGGCCCCATTTTCTTATCTACCCAGCACGGACTACATTATTTTTTTCAAATCATGTTTCCAGGATAAAGTAGTGAGTGGGGGGGGGGTATTCCAAGAATATATCACATCCTTCTGTCCAGAATTACTCAACTCCAGATTGAGCATCCTCTCCTGGAACAAGGATAGAGCTTGTCCTTTATATACATCCCCCAGTGATGCTATTGGATCAGTATCACTATTCATCTATGACAAGGAGTAGTTTAGGTTGGGAAGGGTGGAGTGGGAGGGGGAAGGAATCAAGTGTAACTTCACTGTCCTCTATCAACTTGGTCTGCCCTCTTATGAGCAGAGTCCCCAGCCCCCCTCTTTCTCTCCTTGCCTTTTCTTTCTTATTAAACCCCCCAATCTGAATCAATTGTTCACACTTTGTATTTCAGGGAGCTGCAATATTTACCCAGCTATGAGCTCCATTCAGCAGTCTGTTAACTGAAATGGGAAGTGACAGATTCAATAAAAGGAAATCTCTGTGCCAAGAAAACAGATATTATTTCTCCTCTCACTCTCCCTTTCTCTGTCTCTCAGATGACTCTGGTGCCTGGATTTCTGCAGACTCCCAGCTTACCGGTGCACCAAAGCTTTCCCACTGATCCATGTCCAACTCATTTGATCAGAATAGAGACTTTTATTCCCTGTGGTTCCTCTCCCACTGTGCTTAGCCTTTATGATTGAATGCCTGGCTGTGACCCCTCCCCACCCCACCTCCGCTAATTGCTAATTGTTGAGGAGAAATCAAAGGTGGACAGAAGCCTGGGTTTGTCCTTCAGGGGGTGGGGAAGTTGCCCTGTGGGTTCCTGTAGTCAGAAGAGGAAGTTCTGTATAATAGTCAGTTGATGCTGATTGTCTACTGACCAGACAGTCTGTATTCCAATAGACACACACAGTATTTTATTTGGGAAGTATTTTCCATCAGTAATCGGTCAAATCCACAGAAGTGGAACCGGCAGATTCAGAGTGACAAGTGAAAGTTCTCTTACCACAGAGGCCTTGAACCATTCTTGGTTGAAAAAATGCATAGTCATAGAAGAGAAGGTATTCTAGAGTCTTCTAGTCTGGGTAGCAGGCAGGATTGGATGCTGTCTGTTGTTGGGTGTTGTGTGTGTTGGGGAGGGAGATTCCTGGGCAATTTTCATATCGGCTGACGTCTTTACGATGAGCAGCCCTGGTGGCCACTCATGTCCCCCTGGTGGCCACTCATGTCCCTAGTGTGTTCCCAAGCTCTGTCATCCAATCGAGATGACTGCCACCTTCTCCGGCATGTGGTCAGCCCTCCTGGTGAGGATTAGCCTCTATGCACTCTTGCTCATCGCTCTCCTGGCTTGGTGTTGTGTGATGCTCTATCAGATGAGTATTGGCCTTGCTTGCGCATTACTGGGTATACAAACACAGGCAGCAGTGTGCCGAACTACCCTTGGCCGCAGTCCATGATTAGATCGGACCTTGAATCCATCTTCCTCTTCCAAGCTTACAGCCCGACAGTGCCCATGTCATTTGTTCTTTAGAGCTCATACTGGATGTGTTCCTTCTCTCTTTCCCCCTCTTTTCTATTTCTCTTCGCTCCTTCTCTCCGCTGCAAAACCAACCCCCACAGCTCCCAGTGTCCCCTCAGCAAACCCACTAAGCATTACTTCTTTAATGCATAATTGGATGCCATCTTGTCCCAACTATCTGAGGTTTCTCCCTACTCCTCTTCTTGGTGATTGTCATCTTAGCTGGGTAGCACCTGGGCTAGGCTGAGAGGGAGAGGTGGGGGGATGATTAATTTGAGGGTCCCCTCCACCATCCTTCCATCTTTCCCAGGCAGAGAGAACTCAGCCTCTCTGCTTGGCTCCATCCATCCAACACCTCCAAGTGGGAAGACTGGAATGTACCTTGTTCCTTCCCAGGTGAATCATACATCCGATTAGCATGGCAAATGTTGTGCCAGCTTGGACCTCCTGCCTAATTAACCGGCGATAAGAGGACCTAGTCCCCTTTCCCCCTTCTTCCTGGTGGACAGGGCCATTCTTTTATCTTTCTTCACAATTGACTTGCTCCCCAACCCCCCCTGCAGCTCTCCTTCATGTGTTTACCTCTTCCTGCCTTTTCAAAGACCGTTAATTTTCAGTGGCACCTCCTATCTGGCTGTAATTAACACATCGAACACTGAAGAAATCCGCCTTGCTTCTTATAGATATCTAATGAAGGCACGGGCTTTCTCTCCACCCCTACGCCACTGTGTTTCAGTGAGCTGCACTGACCTGAAAAGATCTTTCTCTCTTTCCTTGTTTCCTTTCTTTCTTTCTTTTTTTTTTTTTTTTTAATGCTTTTTGGTTGGAAGAAACAAGTATAGTTTGGGAAGGCAGTTTGGGCAGAAAAGTATGAAATCATTACCGTTCCATGTTGTCATTTTTCTTTTTCATAGCCTTTAAAGTAACAAACAAGGATACATTTGTTGTCAGCCTTGTTCAGTGTTTGACAACTCTGTTACATGTGGGTAATATTTGCTTTGGATATGCGCTCCTCTCTCTCTCTCTCTCTCTTTCTTTCTCCCCTCTCTCTCATCTAAATATTCCTCCTTGGTAATTATACAAATGGGGCACCTGACTCCCTCCCCAGAGTGTGAACAGTGTGACCCTTCGTCCTGACAGGCGCTGAAGCTCCTTGCCTTCTTCAAATGAAAGCCCTGGAATGTGCTTAGCATCTCCCGCACAGGCTTCCAATGTAGAACGCCCGGTTCAAAGAGATCATCGAGGTAGATGAAGGAACCTGGTAGTTTCCTCAATAAAAATAGAAGCGAAGAGAGCAGCGGCTTCTGTGAAGAACCTGGGCTAGAATAATGGTGATAGAATTGTCTCAATCAATACCTCTCTTGTCAGACGCGTGTCTGATGTTTGAATCAACCCAGCTTCTTCTGCAAGTGCTTTCTCCAGAATATTGAATTATTTATTATTTGTATCTCTCTCCTCCAACCCCACTCCCCCCACCCCCACACACACTGCCCTGTTGCTTTTGGATGTTTTTTTTTTTTCTTCTTCTGACTTAGTAGAATTTGTGTTTTTTGCTGCCATTTTCAATGTTGTCTACCCTTTGATAAATAGCAGTAATTGGATGTATGGCAGAAGTCATGTACAAATGTATGACTTCAATTACATCCACAGCATTTTTTTCTCCTTTATATTGATTATTTTTCCCTTATAAGATCTGTCCTCCATAGCCATAGTGCTGAGTATTTTATAGAATTCTTCTCTGTCCTTGCGTGTCAGCGTGGAGTCTTAAACCTTTGTATCTTTTAAAGATGTGACCCTGCCCTTTCCTCAAAGGGGACAGGCCTGCAAGCGGAGGAGTGGTCAGTACTTCACATGACAGACTCTCCTTGGCACCTCTCCTGCAGAAAGTGCTTGGCCCTCTAAGCTCGGTTCTCCCTGTGGCTTGTTTCCCCTTTAAAAGTAGGGCACATGCAGGCAAGGTGATTTGCAGGGGGTGAGGGCGGGCAAGAAAGCCATTTGTAAGGAAAATGGCAGGGCACGTGTCCCGTGTTCAAGGAAAAAGAAGGGAAATGAGACAAAGAAAAAACAAGCAAGAGCTGGAGAGAGACAGAGACAGAGACGGAGAGAGAGAGACGTGTGGTGCAATTGACACTGTAGAAATAGTATTTCCAGGAACAATGATATTTTTTCCAGTTGTATAAGAATCTGCTACTTATAGTTCTTATAATACCACATGAGTGTGTAGCTATCTGCTAGGTGCATGTGTGTGTGTCTGCCCGTGTGCGCGCATGTGCATGTTAGTTAAATGGATACCCTGCACAGGAATGACTGTCAGTATCCATGCATTGGTAAACACGTGTATTTCCGGTGTGTAATCTCAGCGTGTGTGTGTGTGTGTGTGTGTGTGTGTGTGTGTGTGTGTGTGTGTGTGTGTGTGTGTGTGTGTGTGTGTGTGTGTGTGTGTGTGTGTGTGTGTGTGTGTGTGTGTGTGTGTGTGTGTGTGTGTGTGTGTGTGTGTGTTGGGTGTTGGGTGGTAGTCTTCTCACCACCGCCAGGTTTTCTAAGGCCCAGAATTGGACACTGTACCATTTCAGAGTCACTGTTTGGCACGAATGGAGCCTGTAGGTTGGGAGAAAGACAGGACTGGATGTCCACGGAGTGGTAAATCGGTCACAATGTCCAGGGGACTGCAAGGTGTCCGGTGTCACCTTCCCGGCGGCCTGGCTGGAGCTGGCCACCCCTGAGAACAGGTAGTAGTCATCGAAGGCACATCACGCTGTGCCTTTTGTGGCCCAGTTTCTGTCCGGTTGCGTCTTGCTGCAGTCAGCACTTAGCTGCATCCCGTGGGGGCGGAGGCTGAATTATGGTTTTAAGAGCTTATGAGGTAGAGGGCATTGATTTTTTTTTTTTTAACATACATTGCGAAGGGGGAATGGAGCATTTAAAAGGCATCTCCGGGTAAGGTGTTGCGGCGTGCTATTTTATCTCTTACCTAGTCCCGGAAGCCTTATCGGTCCCTTTTTTATTCCGAGGCAAAACAAGCAGGATGAAAACTGTGAGGATGATAAAGAAGGCTGCACTCCGGTTATTAGGCTGGTAGGACTAAAAGAGACAAAGAGAAATGGAGCGGAGTCTGGCTTTTAGCCTGTGTCTCTGGGCCATGCTGTGTGCCTGTGTGCATGTGTACTTCTGTGTGTGTCGGAGAGGGAGAGAGGGAGAGGGAAGAGAGAGAGAGAGAGTACTTCCATAAAGTGCCTCTTCCCCTGGTAGGCGGCCAAGCATGAGGCTCAGAAGTGGTGGCATTGTCTTAGATTTCCTTTCCTATCGTGTAGGTGTCTATTCCATGCCACCCACACAGGAGAGCAAGTGAGCTGTGAAATATATTCATTGTGAGAGTACCCGGGAATGGCGGCAAGCAATCGGAGGTAATAATGTTCGACAGGCAAGGGAGGCCGCCAACATTACCTGCATTATTTCGGTTGCCTTTTTCATTATAGGTTCGGGAAATAGGCAGCAATTCGATTATGGCGTGATTTGGGGTGGAATTGCCAGCGCTCCCTGACCCCGTCACTGGAAGATCGGACGAGGAGTCAGCTCAAATAAAGTTTATAGTGCATTAACCGGGAGGGAGCCAGCCGCCCCCACAGGGCGGGCTCTTTTTTCTTCTTCTTTCATTCTCTTCTTTCCTTTTCCATCTTCCGGGGGTTTGGAACTGCAGCCCTGATCGAGCTGCACCCCAAAGGGCAGGGGGCATTGGCTGGGGTGCACAGGAGTGAGTCGAGAAGGCCAAAGGGGTACAGACCCTTCCTCTGCAGCCAGGGGGCGAGCGCAGAGATGAATGCCAGCCGGAGTGCTTGCTTCCCGTCCCCTCTGCCTTGTGATTGTGAACTGTTAGGGTTATTATTTTGCCTTCCACACGTCCCTGATGCTTTTCCTGCTGTCCGCCTGCTCGTTGCTTTTCGCAAGGCCTCAACCATCTTCCTTTTCCTTCCCGTGGGCCCCCCCCCCCGACCTCTTTGCCCATAGAGTCTAACCACTAGCACCTCACAGGGACACACCTGGCCACCAAACCCTGGTGCCCGCTGGCTTCATACCTGGGGTGAGTGTACTTCATCTCTGAGGAAGGCAGGAGAGAGAGAGAAAGAGAGGAGGAGGAGGAGGAGGAGAGAGGAGAGAGAGAGAAAGGGAGGGAAGGAGGGAGGGATAAAATATGATGGATGGATCTGAAGATCTGAAAAGCCTGAGCTCTGAGCAGCATTCTCCGTCACTCTTCTGTTACAAAAGCGGCCCCTCCCCTCCTGGCCAGAAAATAAAACCAGTTTACTGAAAGCTATCTCCCTCCCCCCCCCCACCCCCCGCCCTGCCCCTTCCCATTTCCAACCACCCTGATGCTCTGCAGAGAAACGTGGGTTCCGTTACCTAAACAATCACACTGTACTCTGTCTGGACACAAATTGTATAAGATAGGGGGAGGGCAGACAGATGGACAGAAGTAACAACAGGTCATTTTGATTGCTTTGGAAGAAGAGAAAGGAGGACTTTGGGGGAGGTCTCTGGGGTCCCGGGAACTCTACGGTTTGACACTTGGGTCACCCCAGTGCCCTGGGAAAGGGGCGGGCTTTCCCGGTGAGGTTGGCCGGTCTGGGGTGCGGTGTGCACCGGTGGCTGTGTTGCGTGGGACCGGAGGGACCCTGCACTGTGATTCGCTCACTCGCTCCCGTGTCTTTGCACTAGGCCTGGCCAGGCCCTGGTAACTCCGCATCTGTAGCCTCCTCCTTCCGAGCCTCTGCAAACCTCCCTTTCCGACAGACAGCTCGGCATAATTAGCAGAAGGATGGAGAAACGATGCCTTGTTTATACAAGCTGTCGTTGCTAGTACATCCATTTTCCCGAAGGAAACCTTGTGTTTTAATCAGAAAAGTCTGTGGCGTTTGTTTTCTTCCTTTTTTTCTTCTTCTTCTTTTTCTTTTTAATTACCTGGAAACAACAAAAACCTAATAGAAAAGAGAACTGAAGGAATGTGACGTTAATTGTTCTTTTTGTTTGTGTGAGTTAAGCCCAATGCAGAAAAAGGAAAAAAAAATCTTTCACAGTGATTATGACTTTGGTTTATTCAAAGAGCAGACTGAGAGAGGAGGTGTGGGGGGAGAGAGAAAAAGCAGGAAGAGAGGGAACACGATCCATTGGATCCTGTGTTACGTAGTGAATTTTTGAAGGGGAAGAATTACAGCATGATTAAGGATTCTGATAGCAGGTTTTCTTTCACCACGAGAAAGTACACACACACAGAGTCACTGTGAATGCTACTAATGCAGTTCTCCTGTGTACACATCATGCCAGCTAGGAGCTTGAGGGTGAACTTTGAGTGTGTGCCACACGGGAATGCATGCTGGCCACATGGTCCTTTGGTGGCTACGTTAGCTCCCTGTGTCATAAGGAAACGCACATTCACAGGGAAGGGAATGGCAGTTCAACTTGGAGGGTTTGAGGCTTGTCCCAGAACAACAGAGACAAACAGCCAGTGTGCTTCCTAGAAGACCCAGGCTCTTACTTTGCATCTCCAGGTTATTTCTCTTCCGGTTGTAGGTTTCCTTCAAGGAATAACAGGTGTTATTTCCACTCAGTGACTCCTAGTGAGGCAAAATTGGAGCGTTAACACAGGAAAAATTACGCTTCAGAGCTGACAGGATCCTTGGAAGTCTGAGCATGGATATAAAAAAGAAAATCTTATTTGAGCTAAGACAGTATAAAAAAATTTGAGTCCTCCATCATTCTTTTTCTTTCTTTTTCTTTTTTTTCATCAGTCATGGGGCTTGAACTCAGGGCCTAGACTCTGTCCCTGAGCTCTTTTGCTTAAGGCTAGCACTCTACCACAGCGCCACTTCCCGGTTTTGAGTGGTTCGTTGGAGGTAAGAGTCTCACGGGGACTTTTCTGCCTGGGCTGGCATTGAACTTCGATCCTCAGATCTCAGCCTCCTGAGTAGCTAGGATTACAAGTGTAAGCCACTGGCACACACTTTTTATTTTTTATTTTCAAACAAAATCAAGAGCATTAGAAAGAATTTTCTGTATAACCAGCAACATTTTGGTTTATTGTTAACCTTTTTTCAAAGAGAAATGTGTACATACTATTGGCAAATCATCTCATTTGGACATTAAGAAAAAAAATAAATCAAGTTCTGAAGAACTTTTATTTTTTTGCTGTAGTGAGCTTTTACAGTTCCAGCATTGTTGAATGCTTCATTTAAAATGTACTGCTTTACGCCTGTAATCCTAGCTACTCAGGAGGCTGAGATCTAAGGATGGAGGTTTGAAGCCAGCCAGGGCAGAAAAGTCCCATGAGACTCTTATCTCTAATCAACTACTCAAAAAAAAAAAAAAAAGAGCTGGAAGTGGTGCTGTGGCTCAAATGGTAGAGCACTAGCCTTGAGCACAAAGAGGCCTAGGGACATTACCCAGGCTCTGAGTTCAAGCCCCAGGACTGGCACAAAGAAAAGTACTGATTTACAATGGAGACTCAATGAGGGAAGAACGGTTTAATTTCACCCTCCCTCCCCTGCCCACCTTCCCACATTGAGATTTTTTTTTTTACAAACTTGCAAGGTGGATGTAATATCTGATTCTGGCCTTCCTTATTCTCTTCTCCCATCTTTTCCCTGCCAGCAGGAATCACGCAATAAGTTGCTGGACCTTAAATCACGTTTATTTTTTTCAAAATACACTTATAATCTTTAAGTAGTTGTCCGAAGGAGCTGCCATTCAACAAAGCGGTTTGTGAACACAACGCGTTGATCTGCATCACCCCATTCAGTGTTCCCGCCCACCCCTCCCGACCCACCTGATCTTTTCTTCGTTTTGTAGGATAAGCCTTGAGTTGTCTACACCTCTACCCTTGACCCAACCTCACCTATTTCCAGTACCTGTTTCCTGGTATTTATTTTGTTGAATCACACTGAGTTTTCCCTGAATCTACCGTATGTTGGTTAATGCCTTTATGCACACTCACTACCCAATGTACATACTTGTATCAAACGTGTTTTTGTATCAATCCGAGTGAATGATGGCTTGACTGCGTACCATCCTCATTTCTACATCTCTGATTGGCTTCCGAGTATTCTCCCACTCATCCTCTTGGCTCACTTCCCCAGGATAGATAGCTGGGGAGTGAAGTTGATAAGTTCCGAAAACCAGCTTGGCAAAACAAAAACAACACCAACCACGGCACCTGACCTTTTCCAAAGTGACCAACCTCTGCGACCCATCCCTTCTATGGAAGAAAATCCTTCTCCTGGGATAGGAAGAAAAGACCTGGAGACTTCTTCCATCGTGCATCGGTTCTTAAATTCCTGTCTTCTTAATTTGCGTCTCTGCTACGCCAGGCATTATGCAAACGGAGATAAGCAAAATGTGTTTCTTTCCTTGCAGAAATCTGCCTTTCCCTAGCTTCTCGGGTATGCTTACGGAAATGTGCTCTGATACGATCATCTTGATGTATTTGTTCAGCCTGTGGCGTCCGGGTCTCTGATGGCAGGAGAGAGACCCACTGAGGCAAAGACCTATTAAGAGTCAGGCTTATCTCGTGAGTCAACAGTTGCATAAGCTCAGAGAAAGCCCAGGCGGACGCAACGCTGCCCATCCCCGGCCTAGGCCAGTTTACACTTTCTTCCACAGGTTAAACAGTGAAAAGCGATTACCACATCATGATTGCTCTACAAATTGAGTCTTTTTTTTTTCTTTTTTTCTGCCTGGCGGTGATGCTGGCATTCTCTCCCCCACTTAATCCCTGCTAGCAATTTGCCTATAGTTGGCACCAACAAGAGATGATGAAGAGCGAGTTGCCGGTTCACACCAGCTCTGTAGGCACCACCGGCCAGCCGGGCCTGTTTGCCTACGAACTCAACCACCTCCAAATGGCTTCTCTTAGCTCTTAGCGGATGACAGTTTTCAAGCGTGCATGCACGTACATGTGTGAGCTCTGAGCTGTGTGTGTTTAGCTGGCTCCATGCTGCTTGGGAAATCCAGAAACCAGAGGAGGGAACTTCAATCAAAGGGAGATGCCAAGAGACAAGGTCTCACCCAACAAAGGAGCAGGGAGTGCCCAGTGGGCTTTCTTCTTGCTCTAGGGGGTAGTTTGCGCAGCCAGAAATGGGATTGGACATGCTACATGAGTTCCCAAGGATACCAGCAGGGACCCCCACCCACCCCTTCCATCTTGGCTAGAAAGCTAGAACGTCTAGAGCCCAGGGAAGCTACAGGGAGAGGCCCAGAGTGTGGGACAGGGCTCTGCGTCCCAGACTTGACCATGTATCATACCCTGGAGAGCCCGTTTAAAAAAAAATCTCAGTTGTGATGGACATTGGGGGCTCACTCCCATCTGCCATCCTAGCTGCTCAGGAGGCTGAGATCTGAGGATCATCATTGGAAGCCAACCCAGGCAGATGAGTCCATGAGACTCATCTCCAGTGAACCACCAAAACGTTGTGCAAGTGGTAGAGTGTTCGCCTTGAGCAATAAAAGCTCAGGGACAGCTTTAGGATGGACACACATATTCTCTCTCTCTCTCTCTCTATCTCTATCTCTCTCTCTCTCTCTATCTCTATCTCTATCTCTATCTCTATCTCTATCTCATTCGATCTGGAGTGGAACCAGAGAATCTGTATTCTGACAAATTCCCAGGCAAAGATTCTGTGGCTGGTATGAGACCGCCTATTTCTTGAACCACCAGGAAAGTATGGCAGGCTGGGTTTTTGCTGAACATGAAATGCCCACCTCTGCCCGCTTCCTTCGCCACGGTGTGCAGCTCCCGTGGTTTTGGGAGAGAGTCCCGAAACTTCACGTCTCTCCGGAGGTTTCCCTCCTCCTCCTCCTTTCTCCTCTGACCGCACACGCTCCACCTAGCTGATGCTTCCAGAACTTAGGTGGGGCCCATGCAGCCGGTGTCCTTTCGTGTATGAAGAGGGCCGCCTGCCTTCCTAAGCACCTAGAAAAGTTCTTTCAAGTTGTTACTCAAGCATGGAAAATTCTGGGGGCCTGGATGATTTTTATTATTCCCTTCAAATACAAATTCCCAAATGTCCTGTAGATCCTCAGAAGTGTGCTGCCATCTGCATGCGTCTTCTCCTTTCCATAAGACTTCCCTTGTGCTTGTTTTACCCCTCCGATACTTTGGACTGGATTCAGCACGTAGTCTGAGCTTGCTAGCCTATGTGTGTGTGTGTGTGTGTGTGCGTGCTTGTGCGTGCTGGCACTGGGCTTGAACTCAGGGCCTATGAATTGTCCCTGAGCTTTTCTGCTCAAGGGTAACACTCTACGACTTGAGCCAACAGCTCCAACTTCTGGCTGTTTGGGTGGTTAGAGATAAGAGTCTCATGGACTTTTTCTTTCCTGGGCTGGCTTTATACCACAATCCTCAGATCTCAGCTTCCTGAGTAGGTACAGTTATAGGTGGAAAGCCACCATTGCCTGGCTTAGACAGATTTTTTTAAAATAAGTTTCTAATTGTGAAAATACTGTACAGAGGGGTTACAGTTACATGAGCAAGGTAATGAGTACATTTGTTATTCAGCATTGTTGCCTCCTCCTTTGTTTTACCCTTACCATCCCGTCCCTCCCATCACCTCCACTACACCCCCAACCCCCACCCCCCACCTAAATTGTAAAGTTCATTTTTCAACATAGCGTCTTGTACCTCTCATTGTTGCAATGGGTCCACCTGTATCCCTGTTTAAACATTTTGTTTTTTCCCTTCCCCTCCCCAAATTATACCAACATCAGATACAGTGAAAATGGGGGGAAAGCAGTTTTAGTGTTCCAGTTAGACAGATGTTTTTAAATTGGGTAAGAAAGTACGATTGTGTATGCGGCCAGTCTGACTTAAGAAGGTTGCTGTTCGGGAAAGAGCAGCTATGGGACGGGAACACCTGTGTCTGCGTGTTCAAGCTACCACCTAAAAGGGTTCTGTTTGTTTTTTACTTGAGGCAACTCAATCCTCTCTTTCTCTCTGAGACTCAGTTGTTCTTTATAATGGAAATAATAATAATAGCAACAACAATAATAATAGCAGCAGCAGTGGTACCACCTCGTTCACCTATAGGTTGCACAAGATGTCTAGCACGATGCCTGGCACCTTTCAAGGGTAGAGTGCGTTAGAAGGTGTTGATTGGAAGGTGCAGACGTGCCCCGTGGAACCGACCAGGTGGAAGTAGCATCAACGTGGCTTCGCTGGCTTCCCCTGCTGTTCACGCGGGGAGAACCATCTTCTGATCGGAGTCACTGAACAAGAGATCCATCAAAGTCTCCCCCTCTCCTCTTGCTCGCTGCCTTGCTTGCCCGTCTCCAGCCAGCCTGGCTTCTTTCTTGTGCTAGAATGTTCTAGAACCCCATGCTGTCTCTGAAGGGGCTTCACAGCAGCCCTCCTTCCCCTCAGCCCTCCTTCCCCTCATTCCTCTCTTCTGTTCACTCTCCTGGGCGTTTGATTTAAGTGGATCCTGCAGGAAGCCTTTTCTGATGTGGCCTCTACTCAGCCGCTAGTTTTTTTTTCCTCTCTCTCTCTCCATCTTTGCCCCATGCCTTTGTTTTCCTAGAACTTGCCTCAGTCTAAAAGTATTTTAGATGCACTGAACGTTACTCTCTGCTGCTCTATAGTAAGGTCCACGAAGGTAGAAAACCAGCCGTTGTGTCCTCTCCTTAAATCCGCACAGACTGAGCCCAGAATCACGTGAAGTGAAACGGGAAATGTTCACTGTGCGTGTCAGACCTGGTCCAAGCTGTCCTGGAATTGTGTGTGTGGGGGTGGGGTGGGGACCCAGCAGAGGACAGATGCCACATCTTTTCCCATGGGGGAACTCAGAGTTCTCCTGGTGGGACAGAGAATGCTGAGTGTCAGTTCCTTTCCTGTGCATTTCTGCAGACTCTGTTCTTACCCTTAGCATCTACCTTGGCTTCTTTTTCTCCCCTCTGTCCATTCAAGAAATACATAATGATGGAGCCTAAGTGCTAGACTAACTCTTCCGCAAGCCAGAGACTTTGTCTACCCAACACACAAAACTTCCACGACAGTGCTGCATTTGTCTACTTTCCCCATCCGACTTGAGCTTCTCTTGGCCAGTGGCCATCGTTAAGGTACTTGGGCCCAGCACAAAACAAAACAAAAATGTGTAAGTTGGTGCTTAAAAGCTGGGCACTGGTGGCTCATGCTGGTAATCCTCTTTGAGCAGGAGGCTGAGATCGGAGGATCACAGTTTGAAGCCAACCTGGGGAAGGAGAGTCTGTGACACTCTTATCTCCCAGGAACCTCCCCAAAGAACCAGACGGGGAGCGCTGAGGCTCAAATGGCAGAGTGCTAGCCTTGAACACAAATGCACAGGGACAGCACCTAGGTCTTGAGTTCAAGCCCCAGGACTGGTACCCCCAAGCCAAACAACACAAGTTGGTGCTCAAAAAACAATTCATCAAATGTTTAGACTCTGTAACATACTCTACATCCATTCACCCCTATGACTGTGCAGAAAAACGACTCGTTCTTAATCCAGCACATTTAAGCCTTTTCACGTAAGTCATCCTTCCACTCACAGTATTACAATCTCCTGTCTTGGTTGACAGCCGCTCCAGGTTTGGGAATGCGTCTCTTGTTTCTGTTGTTCTGTTCCGTTCAGCAGCTGGCACAGGCGCTGCATCTCACTGTGCAGACAGTTTCCATACACCATCCCCGTGAATTAAAAATGGCGCCCGGTCTGGTCCGTCAGTGTCAGAGCTGAGAGCTCCTCCATGTGCAAGTTCTGTGACCAGGGGCCAAGCCAGAACCTTGGACTGTTGGCGAGCTTGATGTTCATGGAAGTCCAGCCCACGCATTTGGGTCTCTGCTTCCTTCTTCATGGAAAGCGGGTGATAACAGGGGTTTGTTAGACACGTGATCTTGAATCCATGGGGAGGGGCTCTTATACCTGGGCTTCTGACCCCAGGAATCTAAGCCACCCCCTGGCTTCTCGCTCACTCCAACGGCCATGCAAGGACCTGGTTTTCCACCTGTGGCCTCCTCCCGCCCTCACCTTTGCTGTACCCAGGTGGAGGCGCTGGGGAGATCTTGGTGGGAAGTCCCCGCAGGGAGTAGGTCAGCAGGGATGGGAGCTCGGCACGCCCCAGCCGTGAAACTAGCTCCAGTGTCTCATCTTGGTTCATGTCTCTTCATCTAGGATTTCGCTTCCCGACTAGTTGGGGATTCCCTGAGATAGCATGGAGACCTGAGGGGATGGGTGAGCTTTGGGACTCTGGAATCCATCTGTGTTTGAAAAGGCTCATCTGAGTGTTGCATGGCTTGTGTGGATCATCAGCGAGTTTAGGGTCCAAGAACCATGAGAAGGGCAGGAGTGTTTTTGTTTATTGATGCAACTATTCATCCAGAGTCCCTATGGAGACTTTTATAGAGAAAGAAGTAGTACCTTAAGGACTCTCCGGATTCCTTGTCTCGGGCCAGGAGTCCACCAGCTGTTCTAGACTTTGTGAGAGATCTCGTCTCCCTAAAACTACTCTACTGTGTAGTTTGTTTAAGGAAACAGCCTTGGACATATGGAAATAGTTGTTCACGCCTGGGTGTCAATAAAACTTTATTGATAAAGAGAAGTAGAGGGCCAATTTTGGCGTCTGAGTCTGGCTTCTCTTACATCCTGGCTAACTTCCTGTCCTGTGGAGGGCGGACCAGCTCCAGGATGCATGTCAGCTCCTGTTTGAACTATGGCTCTCCTGCCCTTTCTGCCTCTGCCCAATTCCCTGTTTTGCTCCACACGGCCATCTTTCTTTTCCAGCCCTATCACCACAGAACTTGCAACGTTGTGGCATTTTCCCCTAGAGGATCCAACCTCTCCAGTAACCTGTGAATGGCGGAGGGTTTTCTGTGTCCTTTGTCCAGGGCAGAGAAGAAGGAAGGACGCTTGTGTCTCCTAGTCCTCTACAGCATAGTCGTTTCTTACCTTCCCCTAATTCCCATTCAAGTAGTTTTAAAAGTGTGGTAGTGTCCACAACAACGAAGTGTTCAGCCATGTTGGTGCCTTCCTGATAATATTTCAGTCTGGTCCCTTTCGTACATGGTAGGGTTCTCTGTCTCTCTGTCTCTGTCTCTCTCACACACACACACACACATTTCCAACTTAACTTTTCCAATGTAACCATAGATCCTGGGCATCTTTATTATGAGTGGGTATTATTATCTTTGATCTGTTTTTTCTGTGTGTCTGTGATCATACAACACATGAATATGTTTGAAACTAAGTGTATGTGGCTTCCTATCAGAGATTTTTACAAGTGGAATGGACTTTTAACAGCTAGAGGTGTAGCTAGGCGCTGGTGGTTCACACCTGTCATCCTAGCTACTCAAGAGGCTGAGATCTGAGGATTGTGGTTCAAAGCCAGTCCGGACAGGAAAGTCCATGAGACTCTTATATCCAATGAACCAGCAGAAAAGCTTGAAGTAGTGCTGTGGCACAAATGGTAGAGCACTAGCTTGGACCTAAAGAAGCTCAGGGAGAGTGCCCAGGCCCTTAGTTTAGTCCCCAGCACCAGCAAGTAATAATATTAATTAACAATAATAATAATGTTAGGGATGTTTGAAATCTGGATCACATCCCTACCAGCGGGCTGCCAGGGGCAACAGCTTTGCCCTTACAACAACGCCTTTTGGGTCAGGTACCGGCCCTGCCTGTTGAAAACATGAAGGTTTGGGCTCAGGGATGTTACAGAATGCTTTCCCCCCAAGCCTGAGGCCTCTCCCCCGCCCCCCCCCCCCCCCGCACCACTCAGGCCCTCCAATTTCATTGCTATATCTGGAGTATTCCTTGCTGGAATTCCCTCCACACATTCTAAAACCTCATGGCGCCAAAAAAAAAAAAAGAGAGAAAAAACCTCGAAGAGTTGGTTCTCCTCACCCTCCCATGTGTTGCCGGACCCATTTAATCTGCTTTATGTTTCTGTGCTGGAATTTTCCCAGTTCATAATCCGGAAATGAATACGTATGCTCCCCTCCGCGGTGCTGGCGTTTGATGATCTCCCTCCCCGCCCTGTTGGCTGTTCTATTAAATCAGTGTCCTTCTCCAAAGAGGCGGCTTCCCTTTGCAGGTCAGAGTGAAATTCTTGCCCGTCAAACCCAGGCGGGGTGAGCGATGAACGCCGCTATACCCACAGCCCGCCGATTCCCTGGCGTCCTGGCATCAGATGGTACAGGGCCCGTTACAGAAACAAAAGGACACTGTCGGCACGTTATTAATGTTAAAAATTGTTGACGTTCCACGCAGTGTGTTTTTCTAATTAGAGCCAAGCTGCAGACTGCCATTTCCATAATCAACATGGGAACGGAAACTCAGCAAAATTTCATGTATTTGCAATGAAACTGCTCCCCGGCAACATAAAAATGGCTTTTATAACATAAAGGCTGTAATTAGAATAAGTCAAATCAGTTGGAAATGATTAAGGCCGGAGTAGGCAAAGCTGCATGCTAAATATTTGTCTGGAGATTAGCCTATTCCTGCAGCCCTGAAACGGAAAAAAACAAAACAAGAAAGAAAAAAAAAAAACCCTGTCTTTGATTTACTTTTATAGCTCGATATGGAAGAGATCATCTTGCAGGAGGCAGGTGAACCCAAATTTAGCTGTGTAGGTTTGGCCCCCTTCCTGTAAGTTGACAAGAGACAACCCATTGGAAGGGAAGTTTGGGGAAAAATAATAAAAAATGAATATAAGGTCACATTAGACAAATTGCTTTAAAAAAAAAAAAAACCATGATCATCAATTTAAATTCTTTTTAAAACGTTGCAAGATCTCGTGAAGCTTTTAGGATGCACTTTAAAAGTCCACGTGGAATAACTCCATGCATGTCAATTTGACAGTTGATGCGCGTCTCATTGTATTTAAAATTATAGCTCTGAGATGAGACTTACCGCACGCCGCTTGTCTGACATCAGCTATTAAAATACAAGTAAATCTTGGCAGGTGGAAATTTTAAAGAAGAAAAGATTATATAAGGAAAATCGGAATTGTTAATATTAATTTACTAACCGTGGCGGGGAGGGGGGATTGTGAGCTTGTTGGCTGCCGATTCTTCTCTGTGTCTTCCTAGTCAGATTGCTGATGCCCAGAATTCTTTCTCGCTTGCAGGAGAGGGTGGTGGTTATGAATGAATGAATGAAGCAGGGGAAGGAAGGAGGAAGAACTGCTATTGTACCGAAGCTGTGTATGCTTGCAATGACCAGGATGATAGAGCATGCTCCTTTGTAAAACATCCCAGCCAGCAGTTTGGTGCAAATCTAGAGCAAAAGAAGAAGGGAAAGAAGAGATTGGTGGTGGTGGGGAAAATCACGTATCCACGGCCCCTGGCTTTGCTTCGGCAGGGCGTAATTCATCCTGACAGATTCTCCACTCATTTGTAAACCCTCTTCAGTCCTAAACTTGTGTGTGTGCGTGCGTGTCTTCATTGAGCCATTGAAAATACAATCAGCCTAATGCATTCTCTTACTGAATTTTAAACCAGCCCATTAAAACTCCTTTAACGTGCTAAAAGTCGGCTTCGGAGAGGGTTCCCATTTCATCTTTATTGAGCGGAGGCTGCGGTTCACTCTCCTCTTACACCACGGTGAGCGCCTGTCAATAATTCAATAGCGTAGCCCTGACTTGCCCAAGCCCAGCCTAGACTTTCCATCCAGCCCAGCAGCCCGTCAAAGCCTGATATGCCGTCAATGGCCGACTGATCTATACTGCATGAACCCCCCCTCCCCCATCCCTACCCCCGACCCTAAGCTCTTGATGTGTCACTGGGAATCAAAAAGAAAGCCATTTCAGAAGTCAGCTCAGAGAGAAGCCCATGTTTGGAGGGAATCTGTAATGAGGGCCACTTGCACCCAGGCAGAATGGAGTTCAACAAAAGCCACCATTCTGGGTTGACTGTTTGGTTGAAGAGTTACCACCTGTGTGTGTCTGTGTGTGTGTGCGTGTGGGTGTGTGTGCATATACACTTGTGCTCAGAGCCTGTCCTTCGCATTCTGCTTGACTCTCATGGATGCATGTATGTGGCTCTATGGCTGCAGAAGACCTTGAACTCACAGATCCAGCAAGAAAGAGCAGAAATCACGGAGAAACGATGGAGCTGCACCTGGGTTTAGCCAGGATCCCTCCCTCCCTTCCCCCCCCCCCCCCCCAGCCTTGACCACATTGCCAAATCCTGCTTCATTACTTTCTAGGACATCATAAATCTGTGTGGGCTAAAGCAGTGTGTAGAAGGCAGTTAGCCTTTCTTTATGGATAGGGAAGCTGGGAAGATAGATCCATTTACTTAACAAAGGGAGCCTGTTGGGCTGAGCACCGAGGCACAGGCCTGAAATCATACCTATCTTGGGAGGCTGAGATCGCAAGGGTCACAATTCCAGGCCAGTCTGGGCAAAAAAAAAAAGGAAGAAAGAAAAGTTCACAAGAGGCCATCTCAACCAATCAGAGCTGTGTGTGGTGGCATACACCTATCATCCATCTCTGAGGGAGGCCTTGGTCCAGGCTGGTACCACATAAATGGGAGACCCTATTTAAAAACCTTAACTGAAGCAAAAACTGGGGACATGGCTCAAGTGGTGAAGGCCTTGCCTAGCAAGTTCAAACCCCAGCACTGTCCCACAGGACAAGAAAACACATCTCTTGTACATTGCTAGGCTGATTTTTTTTTCTTCTAACCTAGTTACCCACCCAGGCCATTTTCTCTCCAAGCCTTGAATGTTAGCATCGGTGAGATTTGCAACTATCTCCCATAATAAAATAAAGGCAATGGGAAATTCCCTGCTTCAATCTGCAGAATTGTCCCCAACCCCAGTGTTGCTCAGTTTTCTCCAAAGATAAATTTTAGCTGGATTAAACAACAGTTTTTTTTTTTTTAATGCACCGTTCGTGCCGGAGCCGTCTCATTTGCGGGCCTGCATCTGCATTGCTAATGGCTCACGTACATCTTCCCTCTGTCTCTACCTTCAAATTTATGGATTCCTCCCTCGTCAAATTGGGGCGAGGGGGTGGGGGGGGGGGTCTGAGGAAGAGTTGGCAGGGAGACAGCCGGGAAAGAGAACATGTTCGAAGCCAGTGGAAAAACCAGCATTGGAAGATGTCAGCAATAAAGTCTTCCGCCAAGACTTCTGCCAAGTCCTCCATTAGCTGAATCGACCACCGTGGTCTGGTGTGTTCTCCAAATAAACACCAGAGGAATGGCTTCCCCTTACCTATGGCATGCTAACAGTCAGGAAGTAGGCATGCTAGTTTAATACTGCAGGAAGGCCAGACAGGTACCTGGTTGACCTGTTCCATTTGGGTAGAATGTAAGTATGGTGGCCTTAGAGAAGGAAATCTCTCCTGCAGGTGTTGTTTTGCTTTGAAAGGGAAATGTTTCACCACTGGCGCATGTGTTCAGTGTTGGTCTTAAGCTGGTTGGTGAGGAGGTGGGGCCTAGCTGGAGGAAGTGAGCTGCCCTGGGGTGGGACTTTCGAAGTCTATTATTCCTGGCACCTTCCTGTCCCTTTCCCTACATCCTGGCTGCCATTAGGTGAACTACTCAACTCCTCCACACCTTCCTTTTCCTGATACACTGGTACTTCACACATTGAGAGCCAACATCAATCTTCCCTCTCTTGTTTCTGTTGGGTATTGAGGACCCAGCTGTTGCAAAGGTAACTGATAAATCCGTTGTGTGTCCTCTTTCTGGGGAGATGATGGAGGAGATTCCTGGGAATGATAGGCCATTGTCCGGTGGATCCTCAGGCTTCTAGAAAACCAGGCCTTAAGAAAACTTGCTTTTTTAATTTGGAGGGTTCTTCCGCTCCATTTGCTCATTTGTACTTTCCTTTGCTGTGTGTAATGTCTCTGACCACTGATGAAAATCTCTCGTCTGGGTATAGAGAAGGAGAAAAGAAGGCAGAGAAATGGAGCTTATGAAACTCAGGTGTTGATCTCCTCAGAGCCAGCCTTCTTCATCCCTTGCTCCCTGCCTCCCCCAAAGGATTGTAGAGAGGCTCTGGGTCCATGCGGCCAAGCTTGAATCAAGCCCAAAGCTCTGCAGCCCATCTCCCGTGAAGGGGTTAGGAGTTGGTGCGTTGTACACAGGACTTGGCTGTCTACCCCCAGGCCCTCTCTTAGGATCATCTACACTTTAGGAACCATCAGCATCAAAAGTTTTAGAGCAGTGGTGAATCCATTTGCCTGTTAGTTCCATTCGAAGTGGTTAACTGCTTTGGGAGACTATAAGCCCCATCTACCAGTCGACTTGTCCATGCGTGGGATTGGTGGCAGTTTGTCTCTGAGACATCACGTGACCCAGCCCTGCCCTTCACCAAAGAGCAGGGAGAAGCTGCTGGGGCCCATGATGTCCCAGGACACCCGGCGGTAAAACTAAGACGAGGTACTCAGTGCATCCTGGCCCTTCTGCATCTTTGTCCCATCAGAGGTGACAAAACTGGACTCTGCAATCTCGCGTCCCTCACGAGCTTGTCTTTAAGCTCCTCTCGGAGATTAACTGCACACGTTTAGAAATGTGAGGATTTCACGTTATCTCCCGATGTCTGGCTCTGGATGACGAGCTGGAGCTTGGTGGTGCCGAGTGCCGGCTTCCTCTGCAGCTTTGAGCCGGGCATGTTCCCAGTCCAATTCTAAGGCAGACCCTGTGCTGCTACCCAGCCATGCTTCATGATCGCCCCGATACCACAGGCATTTGTATGTGCCTAGCAACTCAGACGATCCAGAAGCCTTTGCATTCGGTTGGGGGGTGGGGGCTGCTTATTCATTACCCCCACGCACAAGGGTTTCAAAGTTCTGTCTCGGCACCAATGACGTCTCCTCTGGTGCATACAGCAAATGGCGCCTCCCTAGGGCGGAGAAGAAAACATCTGGCAATGAATGCATTAGGCAGGGTCCTTACCACCTCCAGGTACTCTGAGTGTCAGGAATGGGACCCGCGTGGTTTTACGTTTGGCTTGGTTCTCAGGGCCTGTGGGAGCATTTGGAAAGCAGGTGTTCTCCTGGTGAGCCTTCCCAGGGGAGGGGCTGGTCAACCGTCGGAGCTCCCTCGCCCAATCCCTGTCCCGCTCCTCCATCTCCCCACAGAGCTCTCCTGGCGAGTGCGCGCACAAAGAAGAGACAGACGAAGATCTTTGGCAGATGTAAAGAGTCACATTTGTCGAACCCGGGGCCCTGCAACTCGGCGAGCAGCCCCACGCCCTGTACAAAGCTCCCCGAAGAAGCCCCTTGTCTGAGGGATCCGAGAGAATAACAATGAGGAGACCCACAAACTGCTTTTGCCCAAGGGCTGGTTTTAATGAGCCTGTCCCTAATGAGTTGTTCCTGCAACTAGCTTCAGGCCTAAACAGACCAGGCCGGGATTTCTGCTAAATTTTTGATGGGATTTGCACTGGTTTTTATGAGAAAGCAAGCAGGAGAAAGTGCAAGGCTGGGTCATGAATCTTTTACGAGCCTGGATGGTTGTCCATCTTGTCAGGAGGAACAGGAAAGACCTGAGTACTAATAGAAACCCCGGCCTCCTCCACCTTCCGCCCTCACCCGCCGCATCAGCTAATTTGGTCCCTGGTAGACGACGGGTGGTTTTTTTTTTTGTTGTTGTTGTTTTTCTCTTGATTCAGGACCTGGCCGGTGGCCTCCCTGGATGAATTCATCTTCAAACTCCATCAAGGAGATGACTGATGATCCGGTGTGAAACTTGAGGTTTACACGCGTCTACTCAGGTGCTCTGGGAAGGGGAACTCCATCAAACACTTTAATTAAGGTCTTTTTATGTCTCTGGGCAGCCTGGTCCCATAGCAACATCACAAAACCTTTGCCTGCTGTTGGCAGAGATGATTCCAACCAAGGAGAAGGTGTCGTGTTTGATTCAGATGGAGATGCTTCTAATATGTGTCAATCCCAGGACTGAGTAGAACAGGAGATTTCCATATACATATATATATATATATGTATATATATATTATGAATAGCTGCCAACAAATGTATTTCTCCAGTTTGATTCATCTACCAAGAGGCACTTTTCTTCGTGTCTCAGAAGGTTACAGAAAATGCTCTGTCAGCGGTCTTCACGGCTCGGAGTGCAACCCCGGCCCCTCCCCCTCCCACACGCTCACATGAATCATGTAATTGATTTAATAGGCTCTGGCTTCCAGATCTTCCTGCTGCCTTTCTCCTTCTGCATAAGATTTCAATTCAGCCCTCGGTCAGTGAAGACCTTTGACTTATGCTAGACGTGAAACCCAACCATCTAGTTTATGTAAGAAGTGTCTTCGTGTGGCTTTTTTTTCCCTCCCCACTAAGCCTTTTTATTTAAATCGATATCTATCTCCATTCCACGCGCGTGAAAGCCTTTTACCTGTGGTATCTTTTTTTTTTTAGCATTTAATTCTTATTATCTTTAAGTAGTTGCAAGTCAGCATGCCGGGTTGTGTTGTCCTCTGCCATTCCAGCCTCACTCCGCCATCCTCACGGTACCCAGTGTGATTTTCACACGTGTATGTTGAGTACTATGATGACATTCACCCCCCTCCTCTCTCCACACGTCCACCTCCCTCCCCTGAAGCTCCACCTCACTCTCAGACAAGACCTCTCTCAGCTTTCTGGTATTGCTTTGGCTGAATTATCTGTAAATTGTTTCAAAAGGGGCCAGGGCCATGGAAACCCACCCGCGTGCATTGGATACTTTAGTCAGGTTGATCATGTGTCTCCAGGCCTAGGGCTTTGTATGTGTTCTCATCTTACATGTGGTAACGCATTCGAAACCTCTCAGCAACCCTGGGAATTCAAGAGGTCTCTTGCTGCCCCTATCTAATAAACCAGGATACAGGGAGACAGAGAGCCGCACTCGCTGAAGAAGACCTTGTCTCTAGTGAAGGGTGCTCAGAGCCTTCCCAATGTCTGCAGCATTGCTGGCTTGACACAAAAGCTGTATGCATTTGCTTTCCAGAGAAACTGGAAGTACGCCTTCCAGGGACAGGGTGGACTTTTCTGTGGTTGCTGTAAAGTCAAGATGGTGCACGTGCGGTGGGCGAGCTGCACGAAGCTCAGCCAGGACCTGTTGGAGCTGTCGATTCAGATAGGGTCAATCAGAGCTTCCATGTTGGTTGCACGGGCCTGCCTCCTGGAGGGCTCCACCTGCCACCTATCTGCCTTCTACCCTGTCTTCTTGGACAGAAGAAAATGGATTCGTTCTAAAGTTAGTCAACCAACAGATCTGGCGTGGTTGACTCACACCCATAATCCCATCTATCCAGGAGGTAGAGATGGGAGGGTCGTGGTCCAAGGCCAGCCCAGACCAAAAAGTTCATGAGACTATCTTTCAATCAAAAAGCAGACAATCCTGGGCACTGTGGCACACGCCCGTCATCGCAGCTTCTCAAGAAACCTAAGTAGATGGATCGCCGTGCAGGCCGGCTAAAGTAAAAGGGAGCCTATGCGAAAAAGAGCAAAAAGAAATAAGTAAAAATGGCTTCGGATATGCTGGAGGGGGAACATGTCTGCCTAGCACATGCAAATCTCTGAGGTCAAGCCCTGGTATAAGCAGAAAGGGAAGTTATTCAGCTGGCTGCGTAGGATAGCGCATACCCGTAGCCCAAACGACTTGGGAGGCAGAGGCAGGAGCAGCATGAGATCATATCTACAAGGCAAATCAAAAACAAAAAGCAACAGGGTTGAGGATGTGGCTCAAGTGGTAGAGCAATTGCCTAGCAAGCACAAAACCCCAGTACCACAAAAGCAAAGAAACAAACCAACAACAATAAAGGAGTTGCCCAGATTCTAGAGTGCAGAGAAAGGCCTCCGTGAAGAAAGACCACTAGGGGGCAGTGTAGGAACCCAGGGGCCTCCCATCGTTAAAGGTCTCACTAAGAGCATGGGGGAGAAAAGCAGAGCTCTCTCACAAACAGCAATAAATTATCAAGTGACGCGCTACTCTGAAAAATGGAGATCTTCTGCGCAAGTCCTCCTGAAAGGTCTGCCTGAGGGTGCTTTGCCTTCTAACCCTGGACCCATGGAGTTCTGGAAGGCTCTAGGTAAAGGCTGCTGCCCGGAAAAGCGTGAAAACAACCCAGCGACCATGGGCGTGGTGCTCCTCACCTCTGACTTTGAAGGCTTTCTGTTGGGAAGATTTCACTGCCTTGAGAAACGTCATGTCGTCCACCGTGGGTGTGGTGCAGAGAGAGCAAGTCCCCCGTGCAAGGGATGCACCACATATATCTGGGAAGGTAAGGATTGCACGAAAGGAAGCGTGAGGAGGAGGAGCTCGCCCCCCGGAGCCTGGCGCACAGTAGCGGGAACAATCAATGATAGAGTCATGATACTACGTACTTAGCTCGGATCCCGCTTCCTCTTGTCTAATGATCCACACAACTTCCCTCTTCTCAGCCACAGGCCCCTGGGTTGCCAGTACCCACAGGCCTGGCTCCCTTGGAGAGAATAAAAGCAGAAAAAGCCCAAGATCTGCACCATGAGAAGGAGCCGTGGAGAACGGAAGAGGCTCCTCGGGTACAAACTTCTAGACAGGAACTGGACGCCACCTCAAATCGTGCTGGCAGGGTTTGCACACCAAGGGATGGTAGATCACCAGTTCCACCTGGAGGCTCTCCCCACCACCAGGGAGGTCACCGAGGGTCGCCTGTCCCAGAACCCAGCACCGCTCCCTGCCCTCCTTCACACATCCAGAATGCAAGGAGACACGTGTGGTCCCACCCCTCTGTCTCGGTCTTTGCACATGGCGTCTGAAGATCCCTACAGACAAGATGGACACAGGGACCAACAGTACCAAGCATTGGCGCCCACTGCCATGCGTCGAAGTGAGGCTTATCATAATGCTTGTCAAGTGAATAAGCCGCCTTTGAGTGGTGAATATTTTCTCTCTGAGTGTATCTGGAAAGCCTTGTTTCCCTTCCTGCCTCTTCCCTTACTCACAAAAGGCCATCCTAGAAGTGGTCAGAACTTTCCTGATGTTGATCTCGATCCCCTCCACCCTGCCCCCAGCAGTATTGCAGAATGAAGTCGCCAAAGCCAACATGTCCCTTTACCACTCCATCTTGAATGGCAACCTGGGTTAACTGGGGCTTAACTCCTTGTCAGGGGCGCGCTGTGAGATGACTAATTAACAGCGGAGAAGGAGTCATGGATGTCATTGATGAATCGGCTTTCCCTTACCCGGCGGTTCTCTTGGAAATGTTTGCCCAGCACCTCGCTCTCCTAAGACTTGTGTGAGTTGAGAGGAGAGAGGAAGGCAGACATTCCTCACCCCTCTGTCATTGATTTCCTCATCCCTCCACTGTAAATGGCAGGATCACACTTTATCGGAGCTGGCCTGGGGGGCAGAATCACGTGACCTTAGCCGGCACAGTGACTGACTCACACCCCTCACCCCTTCTGCACAGGAAGCTGAAAATGGGGGAGCTGTCAGCTCCAGCATTGCCTGGGTGAGGGATTTGAAAGAACCCCCATTCCCCACCAATGAAAACGGTGCGTGTTGGTTCCCACTTGTTACCCAGCTCTGTGGGAGCGTATCAATATGAGGATCACGATCCAAGTTGGCCTGGAAAACAAAAAACAAACCCACCAAGATCCTAGATCCTATTTGAACAAGATCACCAAGGGCTTGGCCAGGAAGTGTTAGTAGACCTTCCTAGCAAGAAAACAAAAGCAAAAGCCCTGAGTTCAAAGCCCCAGTACTAGCCAAAAAGAAAGACAGAGACTCTAAACAGGAAGAAGCAGGAAGACGTGAGGTCTACAGCCAGTCTCTCTGTAGGCAGATCATCAGAGCTCCTCCCCAGAGCAGATGTCCCAGAGCATGGGGGCCACCCCGCGCTTCCCAAGACCAGCTCGATGTGCAGACCAGAAAGACAACCCCGAACACTCCACCCGAACTCACCTTCTCCTGTCTCTGAAGCACAGGACCCGGATTTGATGAAATGTGAGCCCTATTAACACGATCTGCGTTGAGGGAAGAGGTCTAAGAGACCGGCTGTGTCTTTAGGTACCGCCGAGGAAATACATGAAGTCGTGAGCTCTGAGACTCACTGTGGCCTTCTGACCCCCAGCCAAGGTTTGCACTGAGGGAACCGATGTTAGGAAATGGCCGTGAACTTCATGCTCTAGCTCGGATCTTGAGCTCTTCCTCTTTTCGAAGTGATCCTCTCACCTTCCTTCCTGCCTTCTTAAACAGTTGGGTCTTGAAAAAGAGCCAGATCTAATGAAGGCGTCACACGTTGGTCCAGGGTTGTAAGGCTGCGCAAGAGGAAGGAGAAATGAGATGCAGGTAGCTGAACTGGGGTAACTTACAACAGTGTTGCTGGTGTATGTTCTAGGGCCATGCTACCTTGTCATTGTCACTGGAGGAAGAGTCTCTGAAGCAGTATGTTCCATGCGCATGTCCCTGGGCCCTTTGGAAGGGCCTGTTGGAGCCTGGTGCAGTGGTGCATACCTGTAATTCCAGACACAGGCTGACACAGGAGAATCGAGCCTACCAGACCAGCCTGACCAACGCTAGGGAGACCCTGTTTCAACAAAATACAAAACAAAAGGGCTAGGGGCATGACTGAAGTGGTAGAACACGTGTTTGCCCTTCACATGACCATGGGTTCAAACCTCAGGACCACAAAGGACAAAAACAAATCTTGGCTTGGTTTGCGGCCATGTCCGTGCTTAAGAACCACTCACCTCTCCTGAGGAGAGGCAGAAGTCGGGAAGATTAGAACGTGAAGCCAACCTGGATGGCTCATCACTGACCCCATCTCCATAAGCAAGCCGGTCACGGCTGTGTGCATCTGTAACTCCGACCCGTGGAGGGCAGAGGTAGGAGGATCCATCACGGTCGGAGGCACGCCCTAGGCAAAAATACAAAACTCCATCTAGGGGCCTGGCTTGGTTCCAGAGCACCTGCCTAAAACGTTCAAGGCTCTGAGTTCAAGCCCTGGTACCAAAAATCCAGTTATCCCCCTCGTACCCCCCCCCCCACAAAATCCGCTAACTGTCCCCAATTTCAAGGCACATAAAGGATGGAAAGCTTTTGCTGCTAAGGCCACAGAAGGCCACCCTTAAAATGTACCATATATTTGAAAGTGAAAGGGCAAGTAGAAGTCACTAAGTATATTGGTTTCATAAAGCTTTGTAATAAAATCCTACAATCAGTGAGTGACTCTGGCGCAGAGGAGCAGAAATGCCTCCTCGCTTAGGTGTTTGTAGAAACTACAGGCCTGGAGTCTGTTGTAAGTCGGGTGAGCTCATTCTGAGCCTGTCTCCCCTCTTCTTAGAGCTGGGCCATCCTTGGCTTGTAGCTCTATCTCTGTGACCTCTGACCTCCACCTTCGCCTTCCCATTGGCCTTCCTCCGGGTGCGCCTGTGTCTCTTTAGAGCCCCTCTGATTGGGAGGATGCTCACAGTGGTTGGCTACAGAGCACCTCCCTCCACCAATCATGCACAGCCTAGCTCCTGACGTCACAGACTCCTGTGGGAATGAAGCCCCATTCTGAGCCTCTGTGTAAACGACCCTTGTGGGAGGGGTGAGCTGAAGGCCATTGTGAAAAGCTCAAGAGTGGACGGATGGGTTGTTGGCTAGAACTTCCAACCCTGCAGAATCCAACCCTGGATTCTTGTAATGCCCAGATTGGAGCAAAGGAACTGAGGGGTGTAGGGTGTGTGTGTAGGGGTGTGTGTGTGTGTGTGTGTGTGTGTGTGTGTGTGTGTGTGTGTGTGTGTGTGTGTGTGTGTGTGTGTGTGTGTGTGTGTGTGTGTGTGTGTGTGTGTGTGTGTGTGTGTGTGTGTGTGTGTGTGTGTGTGTGTGTGTGTGTGTGGTGAATGGGCTAGAACTTCCAACCCTGCAGAATCCAACCCTGGATTCTTGTAATGCCCAGATTGGAGCAAAGGAACTGAGGGGTGTAGGGTGTGTGTGTAGGGTGTGTGTGTAGGGTGTGTGTGTGTGTGGTGAATGGGCTAGAACTTCCAACCCTGCAGAATCCAACCCTGGATTCTTGTAATGCCCAGATTGGAGCAAAGGAACTGAGGGGTGTAGGGTGTGTGTGTAGGGTGTGTGTGTAGGGTGTGTGTGTGTGTGTGTGTGTGTGTGTGTGGTGAATGGGTGTGTGGGTAGGTAGGAGGGGGAGTTTCTTTTTTTTTTTTGTCAGTCGTGGGGCTTGAACTCTGGGCCTGGGCGCTGTCCCTCAGCTCTTCAGCTCAAGGCGAGCGCGCTACCACTTGAGCTACAGCGCCACTTCCGGTTTTCTGGTGGTTTATTGGAGATAGTAGTCTCACAGTCTCTCCTGCCCGGGCTGGCTTTGAACCAAGATCCTCAGATCTCAGCCTCCTGAGTAGCTAGGATTACAGGTGTGAGCCACCAGCGCCCGGCAGGAGGGAGAGTTTCTGTGGCTCCATGGGAAGACCAAAATTGTGGCGTGGGAAAGTGTCATGATAAAGCCATGACCTTCGGGGATTTTCCTGTGACATTTTGCCCAGCCAGGAGAACGAGCCATCCCCAAACAGACATGAAGGGAATTTTCTGGAGCAGGAGGGTTGAGAGGTAAAAGTCGCCGTAAGGACTAGCAGTTGAGTACAGGGCTTGAATACGGGTCCATCCTTTTGTCTGCTTGGCCCTCAGGAAGAACGGACGTGTTAAGGGAAATGTCCTATTTCCGGAGCTGGACGTGGAACCTCTCCACCCTTGGTGGAAAGGCAGGGGCGCTGGGTACCTAGGGCTCGGCTTGATCCACCTGTGGATGCCTGCCATTTCTGGTGCGTTCTGGTGATGTCTCTGTCCAATCCTAGCGTGAAGGGCTCCACACCTGAGCCTGCCCGTGTCCTTGCTGCCCTGCGTCCCTGACTGTCTTGGGGTATGTGCTGAGAACAGGCTCTTTCCTGGCTCTCTTCTGGATTTCAAGCCCTCTTCCCTTGGGTCTCTGTGACCCCCAGGATGGAGCAGCGGCGCTTGGGAGCCGTTGTCTGTGTCTGCGCATTACCTGTCAGCACTGGCGGTGCGGTGGAGAGGAATGCCATGCCGATGGGGGCAGGTGGCGTGGGGTCCTATGTCGTTCGGGCCCAGAAAGGCATCTCAGGGGCTGCGGTTAAGCCATGTGAGTGGAGGTGTGGAGCGCCATGGCCCTGGTGCCCGGGTGGGCGCAGAGGCTTGGGAGTGGAGACGAGGGTTCTGAGGAAGGGGCATTCTGGAGGCTGGATGTGTAGGAGCTCCGTAGGGTGCAGACTTCAGACTCAATTGTCCTAGCTCTGGGTATGCAGGGCATTAACAAAAATGGGAGGGGCTGAATGAACAACAGAAACTGTCCTGTTTGGGGAACTCCAAGGAAATAGAAAACAGGGAGAGAGAGAGAAGGAGGTAAGGAGTGAAGAAGGAGGGAGGGAGGGAGGGAGGACGGAAGGAAGGAAGGAAGGAGGAAAGAAGGAAGGAAGGAAGGAGGGAAGGAAGGAAGGAGGGAAGGAAGGAAGGAGGGAAGGAAGAAAGGAGGGAAGGAAGGAAGGAAGGAGGGAAGGAAGGAAGGAGGGAAGGAAGGAAGGAGGGAAGGCAGGTATAAAGGAGGAGGGAAGGAGGAAAGAAGGAAGGAAAGAAGGGAGGAAGGGAAGAAGGAAGGAAGAAAGAAAGGGAAGGGAGGGAAGGAGGGAGGGCAGGGCAAGTTGGAAAGGGGAGGAGGGGAAGAAAACAGGAAGAGGAAGGAAGGAGTCCTGAAATCATGCCTCTATCCTGCCTGCGGCACAGGCCATTGTGTGCTTGGACTGGGGTCATTTAGGGAATGGAGGAGGAAGGGGCGTCTGGGTGAGGCAGGCCTGTTGGGGTGGTAGGGCTCCCGGGGCAGGCTGGGCTGATCGCTGGCTTCCAGCCCTGCCCCTGCCCTCCTCCTTCCCCTTGGCTGTTTGGATTCCAAGCCAGTTACACCTCATCTCCTCCTGGATGCTGCCTGAGCATTCGGAAATTAAGCCTACCTGCCTTTAATTGAGTTGTTGGTGCTCTCTCTCTCCTCCCTCTCCTTGCGAGGCTGAAACGTTTCTTTCCCGCCCCATAGTGCACTTCCACGTGCACTTCAGCCGAGACCACCGCGGGCAGGCCCTCCTGCTTCACCTCCCAATTCCCTAATCTAATCTAACTCAGTGGGGAGCCCAGGATTCATTTAGGCAGCAGAAGTTCTGCTATAATTGTTACATGTGCCAAGCAACGCTTTGTATCATCTGGGTATCGGGGGGAGGGTGGGGGAAAGAGAGAGAGATTGAGAAAGAGAGAGATTTCTACCACAGAGAAAGGTGGTTATTCCATTACCAAAGCAATATCATTCAAGACTGTCCACAGAGCAATTGGAAACTCCAGAATTGAGAAAGCCGCGTCGTTGTAGTAAAATGTCAAAGTATAATGAACCGGGAGCATGTTGCTTTATGATGCAGCCACCTTACAGGCAGGTGGCAGCTGTAATATGTATATAAATAACAATATGGATGAAATGTCAGGCCTTCCAGCTGGCTTGGTTAAAGTGCTTCAGTAATATTCTATTTACAGTAACAATGTAGCTTGACAATTTCCATGGAGGGGAGGGGTGGGGAGTTGGGGGGGGGGTAGGATTCATCATGTGAGGATGAATCGTGATCCCCCACGATTGTGTAAGTATCCGAAAGGCCCTGAGATCTTAGAATAAACGCAGGCTGTACATTGAGCCCCTTTCAGGCCCCTCCTACCCCCCTGCATTTATCCCAGAATGACCAAATGTTTTCACATCCCAGGAGGCTGAGATACAAATGCTATTCTCCTTGTCAAATAAAGCGGTGTTACTTTCTTATCTCTACCATGAGAAATAAACTAAACTGCCCGTACCCCAGACCTGAAGTCTCTTCCATGATTTAAAAAAAAAAAAAAAAAAACAGGAACAAAATAAATGAATCGATATCTCTACCCACAAAATGCGCCCAAGCACTTTCTGTGGTGCTGAGAATCTAAAAGCGTGGGGGAAAATAGGCCTACTTGGGGTAGGGAGGGGAGAATTGGAATAATAACTATCAGAAATAAATCTAAAATTGCAATCATTTACACTACGTGTTTTGGGGGGACGGGGTTAATTAGGAAAGGTTTCCAGAAACAACTGAAATAGAGACCAGTGGGTAGAAAGAAGTTAAGCTGTGAAGAAGGGAATCAGAACAGCATACAGACACACATGCCAGGGGAAAAGCAGGAGCGGGAGACATCATCGGTCCCTTTGTGTGTTTATATCCGGGTACTTTCCATTTGCCTGGCTTTCTCCCTTGGCTCTTGGGAGTGTTTGTGTGTGCATGTGTGCGAGCATTTCCCTCCAGGCCCATATATTATACAGAACCGTGACATATTTACGTGGAAACGGACCCATTTGGCCCAGGTGATGGAGGACCGCTTAACCACGTGTTAGTAGTATTCTCCAGCATTGCTGAGACTCACGGCAAAGTCTAAGAATCACTCTCGCACTGCTTCCAGAGGAACCCCGTCAGGTAGACAGGCACAACACCCCCTTTTTTGGAAACGTCAAGTTGAATCCTTTTCAGTAAGGACATAAGGCACACAGGGCCCTAGACTACAGAGGGCTCACCGGTTACCCCAAGCTCTACTTGGAATTTCTCAATGATTTTTTTGTCTTACCAAGGGACCCCACAGTTCCCTTCAACACCAACCCTGCAAATGATGTAGACATCCTAATTAAAGGGCCGGAGCTGGTACGATTGGCAACTCTACCTGGAGGTGAGAAACGTGCAGCCCATGGACTGTATAAGGCCCACAAAATCACGGAGTAGGTGACAGGCCTGTAATGCTTCTCCTTGACTTCCCAGGGCCTTGTCTGCCAGTGCCGATCATTTTGGGTGGCTCGTGAATAATGCCACCATTATCCAAATAGCCTTTGACAGAAAAAAAAAAAGTCTCCAAAGCCCTGACTATAACCACATAAAATGGACCTTCATGGGATTGCGTGTGGTGCCGTAGAGGAGTATGGGAAGGCCTTGCTCCTTCTCCAGTCACTGTGGGTGCATCGTCCCGTTCGGATGTCTGCCGCGTTGATGTATCGCTTGTTTGATGGGTCTGGAGTTATTCCGAAGAGAGTACCAGGAACTTGGTTGGGAAGCTGAGATCTCAGATTCCCAGCATCCTTTGCAAGGTCCCAGGACCTACCCACTCCCCCGCCCCCCCCCCTTCTCCCTCTCTGTTTTATCCTGTGGGGTGTGATCAGCTCCACGATTTTGCTGAGGAGTGGATGTGAAAGCAAAGAGAACAAAACCTCCACAGGGGGCTCAGTGGTACCCACTGCGTCCGCCCCGATGGCCGGGCTCGGCTCAGCTGTGCCTGTGGGGGCTGGAGAGGTGGCCGGTACAGATGAGTCACACTCTCCGGCTCACGTTGAAGCCTGCGCCCATGTCACAGCCTGGAATGAGAGGTCATCTTTCAGTGATTCATCCTTAGGGAAAGCATGGCTTTTTTTTTTTTAAGCATTCCAGCAGGCATGCCATACTGGTGAGCTGTCACCCCGGACGTCCCAAATAGCTTCATCGAGTAGCAGGTGCGACTCTGTGTCCCGAGCCCTGGGAGCCCCAAGAATGGGGGACCTAGCTCTGAATTCCAGAAAGGCAATGGTGTCATTGGATTTGCTTCCTCCGTCCGGTTTTCATGGAAATGGCTTTACACAAGTACAGAGTGTGCACATACATATTCACCCACCTCTGTTCACAGATAAATGCTCCCCAGTGTGGACTCCCCACAAATGTCTGGTTAAATGGACACATGGTTGGGGTGCCCTGTGCAATTACGCCAAGGATATCAGATGCTGGGTGGATGGATGAGTGGATGGATGGATCAGTGGATGAATGGATGGATGGATGGACATACAGATGTTGGGTGGATGGATGAGTGGATGGATGGATGGATGGATAGACAGACGGATGGACAGATGTTGGGTGGATGGATGAGTGGATGGATAAAAGGTGAGTTTGGCTTTGAATTTTCATATCGGTGGGAATCTCTACTCTCTTGATCTTGAGTGTGGACACCCAGAATCATACTCTGGGATGCTCTTTCTGGAGAACAGAATCCCTTGATTTCAGCTGATAATCTGTCCAGTGCGCTTGAATTTGCCCTTTTGTTGCACACCCCTCCTCCCTCCTCCCTCCTATCCCGCCTTCCCCCCCTCCCCGCAAAAGATCCAGTTCTTTCTTCCTTCTTTGTGGCAGCTCAAACATTTATGACTGAAATAAAAAATTCTCCAAAACCTGTTGGGGTAGAAACAGATGTCAGGGAAAAAAAAATCTGCACAACACGGTAGGTTTTGTGTTGCCAGAGGAAAGCACCGAGCCCGGTGTGCTGAATGATTTAGAATGTCAGCTGTTCGTTGGGAACGTTACCAACATGGCGGCCATGCAGCCTGGATGCAGAAGAACATTCTAGTTTCCAATGGCCTCCGTGTTGTGTCTGCAAATTAGGGAAATGACCTAGAAACGGCAACATTTTGGCATTCCAAATTACTGCTTGCACCTGGAAATCGCACCACAATGTCTTTTCCCACATGCCGTGAGTGTGGTTTGGAAATTAAAAGGAAAAAAAAAATCCACTGAGCAGAGTTGGAGGACTTTAATCCTGTCCCCTTTCTCTTCAACTCTTCCAAGTCCTTATTAACAGCTGGGCATTTGTGATCGTTCACCTGCTGGATGGCATTTGTTTGGAAAACTTCCCCTGAAGGCAGAAATCACATTTAGAGAGTTTGTCCTGTATAATGTCGGCAGCAAGGTGTGGAAATTGAATTCCACGTCATTTGAATGAGAGAGACATTGTGGTCTGACTTAGCACAGATTCAGGTGATGGAGCATCCTGATGCCTGGCTAATTTCAGGTAATTCATCCATTGGAAACATCATTAAGACTTCAGATTTCTCTCTCTGCTGTGTTGTGCTTGCTAGTTTTGATAGGTTTCTCTTAGGTTGGCATTCCTTCCAGGCCTAAAATAGCTGCTGTGGATCCAGGCATCACCTAGAGATGCAAACACATAGGGTGGGGGAAAAAAGTGAGAAATGTCCCTGTTGGGGAGGGAAAACACTGAAGTTGCTCATTTACCTCTCCTAGAGATGGTTCCTGTTGGTGACTAGCGCCTCCTTGACTGGATCATATCATTTTCCTCATTCATTTAGCAAAGGAATGATAACCACAGGGCAGCCTGGGAGAATCGATTCCCACATCTGAGTGTGCTTCAGGACCATCTGGATGCTGGTCAGAGGCCAGAAATCTGGGCCTCTCCCCCACCCCCCCCATTTCCAGTTTTTTCTGATTTGGTAGGTCTGAGAGCAGGCCTGAGTTCAGTTTTATAAGCTTCCCCAGTGGTCCTGCTGTTGCTGGTCTCAGAAACCCCATTTTGAGGCTCACAGACAGAGTGATCCACTCCAGCTCGGCTGGCATTCCATAACACAGAAGTCTGGAGGTGGGGGACACATTTGACATTCTACCAACCACAACATCTCCTGTGGTTTATGTAGCCAATGGTGCCCTGCACAATGGCAGTGTCTTCCAACAATCCCACGACACTCCCTGTGGCTGAGAAGATCTGACTGCATGGGGGTGGGAAGGGGAAGGGTTGGGGGGGGGTCTTTTATTCAATGTGAGAATTCACAGACAACCCACCCAATCAGATAGGTTCTGGCTTAGGTTCAGTATTAGTGGAGGGGTGTCCACTGGTGGTTCCCTCATGATCTGTTGGGCTACCTCATGGCGGAGAGCAAATACTGAAGGGGGGGGGCACTGCTAGAGACTGGAGACTGGACAATCTCTGGGGTCGGCCCCTCCCACTGGAGACCCTTGTTGTCACCCGGAGCTTTCTTAAAGCCCCGTAATTTGAACCAGGAAGATGGCGGGTTATAGCCACCAACCTAACGCCCTGGGGAAGACATTCAACCCCTAGACTGTCAGAGAAGGCAATGTAATATAACGGTTGAGAACATGGATTCGTGGAATGGAACCAGTCTGCCATTTCCTAGCTGTGGGGCCTCTGGAAAGATGATTCCACTATGAATGTCCCTGAGGATACTCCTCATCTTCCCTCTGTCCCGTTGGACACCATCCCTGTCCTGCCTGATTTCAGTCTTTACCGAGGCCCCTGTGTTCCCAGGGAGCTTAACGACAGCCCAAGTGGCCTGGTTGTGGAACTTGAGCTGCTGTGTCTATAATTTGTGCATGTTAGATAAGCGGTTATTGCTCAGAGAGAGAGAAAGAAAGAGAGACACTTCTGCTGACTCTTAATACAGTCACAACAAGTGAAGCAGGGAACGAATAACTAATTCCCGCTTGTTAGTTGTCGAGCTTCTGAGCACAGAATCAGCTTAGCAGCTTGCGAGGAAGCGGGGCGTCCTAGAACTTGGTGGAGCCGGTAAGCAGGTAGCAGGCTGAATGTGAAAAACCCTGGGATTAAATCTCCACAGCCAAATTGCTTGGTTTGCAGGATCAACACACCCGGCAAGGGAGCGAGAGAATGAGCAGGTTTCCCTTCGGCGTAGCATCAGAAAAACGCCCCCTCCCACTTCACAAAGAAGAAGCGTAGATGCTGGCATCTCATCAAAAAATAAGGCCGTGCTTTTGATTATAATTAAAACAATAAATTCTTCTCTCTTCCCCCCCCCCATCCTTGGCATGGATCCCGATTAGATGGTTGACATGGTGTCAAGTTGTTAGAGAGAGAAATTCACACTGCTACTTCTAGTCACCACTCTGTTCATTTTTGAATGGCTCCGATGGTGGTGGGCTGCTTTTTTTTTTAATGACAACTTGCAAATGATGCATTGGCATTTCTTCCCTTCTGCTTCTCTATTGAGCGATGAAGTTGAACACACATGAACCTGTGCAGCATGAGGGTACTTTTTTTATCTTGAGATCCAGTGGGGGTTCTTGTAGGAGATGAGTTCACAGAACATGGCCTGGGCAGTTCAAGTTCCCAAAGAATAGTTATTGGAGGGCTGGGAAGGTGGATCAGTGGTAGAGTGCTTGTCTAGTGTGCATGAAGCCCTGGATTCCAATTCCTCAATACCACATGCACAGAAAAATAGCCAGAAGTGGTGCTGTGGCTCAAGTGGTTGAGTGCTAGCCTTGAGCAAAAAGAAGTTCAGGGACAGTGCCCAGGCCCTGAGTTCAAGCCACAGGACAGGCCAAAAAAACAAAAGTTATTGGAAACTGTGGTGTATGGTCTGAGGCCAGTCTCTGAACTGGATAAAGACATTGCCTAGCTTCTTATGGTTGCTTTTTTTCAAGCATCAGGAGCGAATCTTCAAATGTAGGAAGGTCTCCCTCGTCTCCCTAGTCAGCCATTGCTAGGATGGCTGAACCTTCACCAAATAACTTCTATAGGAATTTGAGCCTGGAACCCAGGATGGGCCTTGGAGCTTTTCCAACTACATTTTTCTCCACCCCTCCCCCACCCCAGGCCTTTGTAGATGAAGTTTCCTGGCCTCTCTTGAATTCACCATAATCCAGATTTCATGCTGCTGCTTTCTTGAAACCAAGTGTTCTAATTAAGCATTATGCTTGGAGATCATTTGAGATTCACAAAATAGTTGTGAGTGTAGTACTGAGTTCACACACACACACAGTTTCCCTGTAAGTGGCTTGCTTTCTTAGGATATATTTCTAATGAACCAACACTGAACATCACAAATGACCATTTTCACCATCTTTCGTTCCTAGTGTAGCAGCGCTAGGTAACAGGTGTCAGAATTTCCTTCTTGTTTACGACTAACTGTTCTATCATTTATGTACTTACCTGTGCAGTGACATTTAGGTTGTTTCTACCTTATCATCATCGTGCATGATGATGCTCAGTAAGCCTTTCTTGACCCAAACGTACAATCCAGGTACAACCTGGGAGTCCACCTCTTCATAGCACTTAACACCAGACTTCCCTGCCTGCTTTTCACCTGATACTCCCAACTCCTTTAGGAGTAGTTGTCATGTTGGTAAAAATACTCTTCTTATTTCCCCACCATGCAGGAGATTATGTGGCTTGCTTTAGGAGCTCAGTAATATTTGAAATGGTGATTGGTAGGGTGGATGGATGGATGGATGGATGGATGGATGGATGGATGGATGGATGGATGGATGGATGCTTGGGAAAATGGATGCTTGGGTGGGTAGATAGATGATAGACAGATGGATAGATAGATAGATAGATAGATGCGTGCTTGCATGAATGAGAGAGAAGAAAGGATGGATGGATGCTTGCTTGGGTAGATGTATGCTTGGAGGGAAGATAAATGATAGGCGAACAGAAAGATAGAGTGCTTGCATGGATGATTGGGAAGGTGGAAGGATGGATGGATGGATGAATGCATGGATGATTGCTTACTTGGGTAGACGGATGCTTGGATGGGTAGATAGATGATAGACACAGACAGACAGAGTGCTTGCATGGATGAGTGGGAAGGTGGAAGGATGGATGGATGGATGTTTGGGAAGATGGATGCTTGGGTGGGTATAAGGAAGGATGGATGCATGCATGCATGCATACATGCTTGGGTGGATAGATGCATGCTTAGGTGGATGGATACTTGGGTGGACAGATGGCAGAATGGAAGGACAAAGGGATGGATGGATGGGTGGATGGATGGATGGAGAGAATCAGGTTGAAGGAGTATTTGGCACAGTGTAAGAGTAGAGCCCTGAGTGGGCTGAAGAAATATATTTTTGCTGTATGCAGTATTTCTGTCCTTAAGAATAAATTTTGCCTAATGCTGTCATAAAAACCAACCAGCAAAATTCTCCTCCAGAACCCTACTGCCAAAAAATGGATCCCACTGAGCTTAGAGAGAGTCTACAAGTATAATTCATACGAGAAAGGAGGTAACACAAAGAAAATTGCAAACATCATTTGCAACCAGTCTTTCCACACAGAGAACCACCGCAGATAAACCTTGTGTATTTACAGTTCGTGAGGGGGAGGGGAACTTCGCGGTGGAGACTCAGACCCTGGTGGAGGCTTCGCCACACTACTCTTTTACCACTTTTGGTACCTAGTCACTAAGAGTGCTCACCCCAGGACATTGCGTCCAAGTGAAGGCATCTGACGGGGAATTATGGGAATTTTAAGTACAGACCATTTTGGCTGGATACTTCCAGATAGATATCCCCTCTCAAACATTCATCCCAGCAAATAGGACTGTGATTGTTTCTGTTGGTGCCAGTCCCAGCAAGTGTGAGTGAGTCACACCTTGGGGCACGTGATAACTCCAGTTTTCTTCTCACTGGGACATTTGAAGGAATAAATCACGGCACTTTCTAATTTATCATAAACTCTGAAAGGGGTCAAACATGGTGCCTTGATGCACGGGCTGTGCACAGCAGCTCAGAATGAAAGGACCCATCTAGAGTTGTTGGACTTAAACATGATTTGAAGCTCTGTCCGTTTTCCTGCCCCTGATAGATGCGTTTCAAGTCGGAGAGACAGGCGAGGTTAAGACCTCCGGTCTCCTTCCCTGAAGAGTGATGTGTCAGTATCTACTGTGGGGAGCTCCGGGCTCTGATCCGCTGCTTGGCTGTCACTAATGCTCGGAAGACGTGTCACTGGTTTGTCACGTCCTCATTCCATGGCAGTCCCTGTCTCCCTGGGTCAAATGTCAGCCCCAGTCACTGCAGGCTGAAGATGCTCACGAGAGCATGCGTCTTTCACCAGGCACAGATGAAGAAGGTCCCAGAGACATCGGTGAAGAGAGATGAAGGTATTCTTAACCCAATGGTCACACTTGGCCTTTTTTTCTCCCCCTCCAGCACAAACACCTGCCTGGTAGTAGCCGTTACATTGAAATCCCCCTCCCCAAAAAAATCAAATAGTGGGGTGAGCTAGGCATTTGCAGGAGGCTCACGGATTGTCTCAGGAGGCTGAGACCCGGAGGATCATGGTTCACAAGTCGGCCAGTGCCGAAAGTTGTGCCAAGACTCCCTTTTCAACCAATCGCTGGGCGTGGTGGTTCCACACCTGCCAGCCCAGCGACGGGGAAGGCTGAGAGCAAGAAGATGGCGTTTCCAGGAGCAAATCCAGGGAGGAAGGCAGTCGCTGGCTGAAAACTAGTGATGAAAAGGGGTTGCAGTATAGCAGCACGCACGCACGCACGCACGCACGCACGCACACACACACACACACACACACTCATACTCACACTCACACTTTCCTCATCCATTCATCCACTGTAGGGCTTCTGAGCTGTGTCCATAGCTTAGCTGTGGTCTGTGGTAAGTATGATGCACTGGGTCTTCATCGGAGACCCTCTTCATGCATCTCCTTCGACCCCTTCCCCCTTCTCCCCCCAAACAAAATCAGTCTCTTCAGTTTTCCTGTTCCACGTTTCATACACGTGCATAGACTATTTGTAATTTAAAAAATCTAGAAAGGATGACTTGTTTTTAGAAGGTTTAGGAGATGGATGAATAGAATAGCAGGATGAATCCATTAAAAAGTGTGTATTACCTTATTTTAAACCAAGTGTGAGTATCATAGGCTTTGGAAAGGAGGGGAAAGGGGGGAAAAGAAAAAGAATATAGATTCGTCTTTGCTTCTCACTAGCTGTGTGATTTTGGCAAACTCTTATCTCCAGCAAGCCCACATTTCTTATCTTCAGTGAGAAGAAAAATACCTCTGTTCTAGGGTTGATGCAAAAAAAAAAAAAGAAAAAGAAAATGAATAAAAGAAGAGTTTTTTAAAGGAAGGACCCAGCAGTATGGCAATACCCAATGAGATGACTTTGCTTATTTTCTCTGCTTCTTCCTGTCAGGGTTTGAGAAACTTTCCTCCAGCAATAATGACCTTTTGTGTCTGCTTGGCTAACTCTGATGAGTTGTTAGGAGAGGCAGAAAAACAATAACAACAACAACAGTGCGATCCCAATCATTTCTTCTGCTTTACCAGTCCCCCCTTCCCCCCCCCCCCGCCCCCTTCTCTTTCCTGCTGTGTTCATACGTGAATGGAACCCGTGGATGTGTGCGGTGCCACCAACCAAGATTCAGCCTTCCTCTATCCACCTCCCACCCCCACCCAGCACCTTTAGAAGCCTCTTCTAGTAACTGCCAAGCCACTGAGATGTGAGTCGGAAACCAGCATTATCTGTTCACTACACACACACTCCCATCGACTCCCATCTCCCATCTCTCCAGCCGCTGAGTATCTGGCTTTCTCCCGCTCTGCTCAAGTTCCAGGTGCCTTTCCATTCACTATGACGGTTTTCTGTTCGAGACTTCAGTGTTGTCCTGAGAGATGAGTTGTCCCCGCAGACAAATGGCATGGTATTTGCTGGAGACCCCAGTGAGCTCAGGAGCTGCCCGCTATCGAAGAGCCCGGATCTGTACCCTCCTCATTTCCATTCTATATTATTTGTGTGGGTTCTTTTAATTTTTGGGGGGGGACATTATTTTCTAATATATTAACTGCTTCTTAATGGTCACTTCTGTCCAGGGAATAGGCTGGTGAAAGTTAGAAGGGATGAAACATTGTCTCGCGAGACTTCTCCTCATTTTGAATTCTTTCGTGCGTCCATGATGGGTGTCCGTGCCATGGGCTGGAGCCAGATCTGTCTGTCCGTCTCCTCTTGTGTATTCGCCCTGCACTTGTGGAGAGCCGTGCGGTTCTCACGAGCGCCACCCCCATCCTCCCCCATGACTGTGGATTTCCTGGGACTGCACCCCAATGTGTCACCACAGACCCCTCAGGTGTTTGCAGCAGGTCAGGAAGCTGGGGAGTCCCGGGCCAGCTCCTTCAGAGCTCTGAGGAGCAAGATGGCTGTCTCTCACCACCCCAGCTCCTGCATTTCACAGGGAGACGGGATGGATTTCTGGCACTATTTTTTTCTGTTGACTCAGAAAAGCTTAGGAGGAAGATGACCTGAGCCATACCAGAGGAGGAGGGGAGGGACAGGAAGTGGTTTGTTTTTTTCTCAGTGCTTGGTGCTGGAGCTATGAATAGCAGATTTGAGGACACACGTGGACAGGCATGTAGGCCAGGCCACGTGTATGGTGGGAGTTCTGGGTTTGAATCCTGGCTTTGCTGCGTATCACCAGAGGGCCTTTTAACTTCTCCCCTTTCCTTCGTGATCTTTAAGTAGTTGCACAGAGGAGTTGCCACTGAACAGAGCAGTTTGTGAATGCTGTGTGCATCCTTCCCCTTTCTCCTCTTCATTCATCCACTCCTTTCCCTACGATCCCAACCCACCCCTTTTCTAGTACCTGCTCTTCCTGGCAGTGTATTTTTGCTGAACTTTGACCTGGCCTTTCTAAGCAATTGCACTCTTGGAGTTCTCCCTTGGATCCTACCGTGTTTCAGATAATGCATTCATGTATACTTGCATACCACACAATGTATTTCCAGATGAGTTTATAAGCTAAATCTAGCTTCCACATTATAAAGGGAAAACATACATCCTTGTCTCTCTGGACTTGACTGGCTTAACAGGTCCCCCCCAGGTCCTTCCATTTCTTTACAAATGGCATAGTATCTACAATAGCATTCTTTGGAGTGCATGGGTAGAATTCCATGGTACACCATATTTTCTTGATCCATTGGTCCATTGAGGGGCATCTGGGCTGATTCCTTACCTTGGCTAGGGTGAACAGTGCTGCAGTGAACATGGCTGTGCTGGTAGCTTTACTATCTCTTCTTTCTATCCTCGGTGTGGGTCGCATGACTGAAAGCAACCTGGTCTGTGTGGATCGGCTGAATACATGTTGGCTGTCTTTACCATATTCAGTATCGTGAGTGGTAGACAGGGCGGGGCAGGGGGAGGGGAGCCTGCCCACCGACCCCTATGAGATAAGAAGCAGGCGTGAGTTGGTTTTGTCGGCTCCTCTGGAGGAGTAAGGGCTAAGCGAGAGGCGTCCCGGTAATGAAGTCATCCTCAGCTCCAGGGGAAAAGGAAGCCAAGTTGGCCCCCAGAAATGTCACCTCCGGGGCATCTTCTATAAACTGTACAAAATTAAATCCCTCACTTCATTTCCCCAGAAAGACCCTTCCGAAGCCTTCCTCCGGCTCCCCCACCCCCTCAAAAACCTATACTGTACTGTGGGAGGCAAAAAAGGAAATGAGCAGGATTTGGTCTTTGCGTAAAATCCCCGCAAAGATGTATGAGTCTGCATATAAATTGCATTGAATGGGACAGGCCATGAGGCTAGCATGGCTTTTATGCTGAATACCAGCCCGGGGGGGGGGGGGGGGAGTATGAAATGGAGATTACAATTTTCAATTCTGGCTTTTCCCTAAAGCTCCCCTGAGATCCCTCCCCTCTCTCCCTCTCCCCTCCCCCTTTTCTCCTCCCCTCCCCCCAATCCATCACCACAGAAGAGGTTCAGAAAAGTGTCTCTGACAACTTGCAGGCAGTCTGGAAGCAGTGGGTAGCGGGCTCCCTCAAGGCTGGTGATTGTATCCATCTTCCCCAGAAAAATATCTGCCCCCCACCACCCCGCGCTTACTTTTTGTTCTTAAGATCTACCACGTCTGAGGATCACAAAACCAGCCCTACAATATACCCAAATTTTTGAAAAGGGGGTGGGGGGAGATGCCCTCCTTGGGGCTGCTCAAATTGGAATCTATCTCTCTCTCGGGTTTGTTCAGGGCAGAAATAAGACATTGATGCAAATGCGGTTCACCCGCCGACAATGAGAAACACACTTATTACTTCTCCCCGAAATACATATATTCATAGCAGCCATTCCAGTTCCTGTGCCCCACACAGTCCTTAATCATTGTCAGCACCCCGACTCCAGCCCGAGTCGAGGAAGAGAACATTTGCTGGTGGGGGTCGGGAGGGCGGTTGTGCAGATGGCTTTCCTTCCAGATCAGCTTCAATATTTCAACAGCCCTTTCCTGCCCACGTTTGCTTTGCTTCTCCCTTCTGTCCCCCCCTTCCTCCCTCCCTCCCACCCCCGACTGTGATTGCCTGGCTGGTTCCCCAAAGAGGAAAATGTGCTAAGTGAACTTGACAGTTTCCAGGCTGCTGCCATATGGCATGGCCTGAGTTACAAGGTCCTCACGGTCCCCAAGCTGTTCGCACCTTATTAAGATGGCAATAACTGCATGCAAGTCAAGCTCACTGTGTTGGTTTTAATTCTTTGGGCCCCCGAGACCAGTCTCAGACTTCAAGGTGGAATCAGACATACCGCGTGGACCTCTTTCTATCCCCCCCCCCCACCCAAACCACCTCTGGGTGGGTGGACAGAGGGGGATTCTGGGGGTAGAGGAAGGTATGGGAAAAGTGGACCAACGAAATTATGTTTGGGAAATGTAGGGGTGAAAGGGAAGGATCTGGGGGCGGGGCTGACCATGGAGTCTGGCCAGGACCTGTAGGTGCTGTGTCGTGGTCTGTTGCTGGGCCTACCTGTCTGACCATGGGAAAAAGAACCCTTAGGCTCCGGAGCCTAATTGAGACTTTGACTTGGAAGTCTTAAGTGTGTGGTCTGGACTCTTCCTCCTCCTCCCTGGACTGTTTGAGAGCCGTGGAACGAATCCACAGCACATCAAATGAAAGCGTGGCAGGAAGATGAGTATTTGCAACCTAGCGATTAAGGACAGCGTTGAAGCCCGTCTTTCGAAAGGGAAAAAAATAATAATAATAGGAGTGTGTTACACCAGGAATCTACGAAAGGGAGTTCTTGATGCACAGTTTTCATTTGTGACCTTTATGCCTCGTAGTTTTGTCTTTGTTGTTTTTTTCCCCCCATATTTGTAGCTAGATAAAATAAAAGGAAGAGAGTCACCAATGGAGAGCTCAACACCATGTAGCGTCCAGTCCCGGTGATGAAGGCCATTCATTTGCTTGCCTCCTGTAGTGTGTTATGCTTTGCATTAGTGCTGAGTGTGGTAGCTTAAATCTGGGAGGTTCAAGACCAGCCTAGGCATAAAAGTTCCATCCAAGCTTCACTCAGTGTCCAGATATAATAGCTCATGCCTGTGAACCAAAACTTATAGCCCCATGGCTGGACAAACCGACGTCCACCTGTCAGCCCAGAGCAGAGCACAAGGAGGAGGATCACAGTCTAAACCACATAATGCTAGACCAGGCATGGCAGCTTACTCCTGTAGTCCCAGCTATGGGAGGCAGAGAGAGGATGAACACACTTTGAGGCCAGCCCAGAAAGATGTACCAGACTCTATCTCAACGAGTAGGTAGGCCATGAGGATGCATGCCTGCAGACAAACGTACATGGGAGGCAAGAGGTCAGAGGATTGGATCGTAGTCCCAGGCCAGCCCTAAACAGAAGGGAAAGATCCTGTTTAAAAATAACAAGCCGGGCACCAGTGGGTGGCTCACGCCTATCATCCTAGCTACTCGGGAGGCTAGGATCTGAGGATGGAGGTTCAAAGCCAGGCCAGGCAGGAACATCCGTGAGACTCTCCAACAAACCACCAGAAAGCCAGAAGTGGCGCTGTGGCTCAAGTGGTAGAGCGCTCGCCTTGAACTGAAGAGCTGAGGGACAGCGCCCAGGCCCAGAGTTCAAGCCCCACGATCAACAAAAAAAAATAATAAAATAACAAAAGCCCAAAGAATGAAGAGTGTGTGGCTCGAACAGTGGAGCATCTGCCCAGCCAGCAAGAGTCCCTGAGTTCAATCCCCAGGACTGTAAAGAGGAAAGAAGATGACAGTGAGGGAGAGGGAAGGAGAGAGAGAGAGAGAATGAGAGTGTGGCTGGCACATAGAACCATCTAATATTTACCAGTTTCTGCCAGGGACGCTCGATGAGAGTTCAGGCACGTGTGGCTGGGCAAGATGGATGCCGTGGGAATATTAGTGCTATTCGTGTTTGTCCCTATGATCTGCGGTTCTTTGTTTTGCCTGTGTGTTCTCGTGACTTCTGGGGAGCTGGGACCCCCGTCTCCATCCTCCTCCTCCTCCCTGCAGGCAGAAGCACTGCTGGAGTAGCTCTCCAGCACTGAGAGGGGCGCAGGCTGCTTTCTGGAGCTGAGAAACCCTCTTCCTTCCTGGACACGGGCGAGCTTTGTGTCCCTGCCCCTCGCAGGCAGGGAAGCCATTTGTGCTCAGACGTAATTAATGATCCGCCAGGCCCAGAGAGACAGCAGAGAGCCACGGTGATTTGGAGCTGCCTCTTGAAGCAATGTCTCCTGGGGCTGCATCTCCACGGGTGGGAGAGGAAGTGGGGGGGGGTGGATCCTGGGAGGGAGGGAGAAGGGGCAGGAGGATTCCGGAGGCACTGTCACCCCCTCTGCGGAGATGCCACGTGCATGCCCGGATGTGAGAGTCGTGTGGGCAAAGAGCCCCTGGATCCCGAGATAAAACATCCCCCCCCCCCCCCCCCCCCCGTCGCTTAGTTCATGTCGGAAGTTCCTTTTCTCTGCATATTCTCCTTTGTGAAATGGGCCTTGGACTACAGATTCCATCCGTAAGGGTGTTGTTTGGGTTAGAGATGAAACCACACACTAAGCCCAGCATCTTAGGTCTCTAATCCCAGCTGCTGGGAGATGGAAGTCAGGAGGATCATGTTCTAAAGCCAGTCCAGGCAACACGTTCATCAGACCCCTCACCTCAACCAATCAGAAGGGTGGTGAGGTACACGTTTTCACCCCAGCTACACAGGAAACAGACAGGAGGATGGTGGTCCACCCTTCCCACGCAGGGAACCTAAAGTGAACATCCCCGCTCCCCCCACATCTCAAAAATAACCTAAGCGGGGAAAGGTGGGGGGGGGGGAGGGGGACTTGGAGTGTGTCTCAAAAGGTAGAGCACTCAGCAAGCATGAGACCCTGAATTCAAATCCCAATACTATCAAAAAAAAAAGGGTAAAGAGAAAAGTAACAGATAAGAATCAAAGAAATATAAAGTAAAAGAAATAGAGGAGACGAGATAGAATGGAGCACACATTTGAAGTACAATGAAATCCTTGTTTTCTATTCATGTATGCTCATAGTTTTGAACCAGGAAGCTGAGCACACACAAGCCAAGGGGCTTTCAGCTTTGTGGGAACTGTGAATCATAGCTACGCAGAATTTAGAGATTTGTGTGTGTGTCCACGGGCATCTCTACAGAATATAAGCATACTTGGAAGTGATGTTAGCTGTAATAAACCATCCAGAACCAATCAATCAATCTCTGTCTATCCATCCAGCTGTCCTTCCTTCATTCTTCCTTCCCTTCCTCCCTCCCTTCCATCCTCCCTCCCTCCCTCTCAACCAACCTTCCTTCCTTCCTTCCTTCCTTCCTTCCTTCCTTCCTTCCTTCCTTCCTTCCTTCCTTCCTTCCTTCCTTCCTTCTTTTTTTTGGTGCTGGTCCTGGGGCTTGAAATCAGAACTGGACACTGTCCCTGAGCTTTTTCACTTGAACCTAGCACTCTACCACTTGAGCCACAGAAACACTTCCAGTTTTCTGGTGATTCATTGGAGATAAGATTCTCATGGACTTTCCTGCCCAGGTTGGCTTTGAACCCTAGTCCTCCTCCGATCTCAGCCTCCTGAGTAGCTGGGATTATGGGTGTGAGCACTGGGGCCAAGCAGGGCTCTTTTGCTGATAGGAACTTTCCTCCTCTGGTGGCCATGTTGACATTGTGCAGCAGCGTCGTATCTTGTCGGCAGCAAACGCGCGTGGGACCAGATCTATGCAACATCAGGGACACGGTGTTGGGCACCTTGTAAGACTCCAGGGTGTTGGCCACCATCATAATATAGACCACACGTATCATCACGCTTGGGCCTGGGAACCCCAACTTTTCAGGAAGGGGAATGAGACTTAACTCTGATCTAGCCAGTACTCAGCTAGGACAGGATTATCAGCTTCTGAACCCACAAACTGACAATAATCCTATTCTTGTTCTCCATGAAACTGCTCCGAGTCCCCCCCAAACCCCGATATTCTTCTCCCTTTCTATTTTTATAAATCAAGAGTGAGCTCTTCGCCTTGCTTTTCTCTTTGCTGTGGTTGCCTGGAGTTGACCTGGGGAGCTGGCTCCCACCGGTCAGAGTTTCACACAGTACCGAGAGGCGGGAAATTTCCTTTCTGGTGTCTGTGGATGGCCTTGGTGGTGTTGGGGGGCCCCTCGCCTGGCTGCCTTTGCGCACACATCTCCCCGTATCTTGAACATCCTGCGCGGGAGATGGTCCTGATCGCTACAGAAACCAGAGCAAAGAAGGGGCCGGAGTTGAGCCACCTGCCCCGGGCCCCCAGCTCCTGTGTGACACACGAGCCCCGCCACCGGCGTGTGAGCTCTGACAACGCACCTGCAGCGCTGAGGTCGCGACCCCGGGACGTGAACCGCAGCCTAGAACAGCGTGGGAGGGGAAGGGAGCCACGCCCGTGCCTGGAGAAGCACGAGTCCCGCCCCACGGTGACAGGCCTGACTCTCATCTCAGAAGCAGAGCTCAGCATCGGGGAGCGTGGCTTTGCCTGCCAGGGACAAAGACAAACGGGGCCAACACTTAGAGTGTGGACTGAGAGAATCGACAGGAGATTCTGGCAGACCTGACATTGTAGTTAACCGCCTCCCCACCCCACCCCTTCACTGATCTTGGGATCCCTAAACGTGATGATGTGTTGTCCAATGGCTTCATTCCTCTCATCTGGGAAAGGACAATCCGATGGGGGGGGGGGGTAAACACATAAAAGCCTATTAGATGGATGCTTAGTATGGTGTCCTGTACCTAATAAGTCCTGGGGACAGAGAAGACAGATTCTGGATCATCAGTATCTGGACTGAATGGATAAGATGCTTCATGGGGTTGGGCATGAAGAATATAAGAATAGTGGTAGAAAGGGAAAACTACAGTGTGGCTTGTTCCCTGGGGTGGGAAATGTGAGTATTTTCAAAGATGGGCGTTCTGTGGGTCTTAGTACTCAAGATGACAGATTCCTTAGGGACACACACACACACACACACATGCATCCAGAGTAGAGAGCCAGGTGTGCGAATACAGGAAACAGCATTCACTGGGAGAATCTCCACTTCAACTCATTGGTAGGGGAGCCTACAGGTCAGGTGTTTTCGGTATTAAAAGTACTCCGAGTGTTTGGGTGTACAGCCCAGGTCCAGAGTTCTTTCTCAGCACTCATCCCTAGTGGTGACATCTTCAATCGATTGGTTCATCCATCAATAAGCATGCTACTGTTTATATATTATAAAACATGCCCACTTTTACCAACCACCAATGGCTCACACCCGTGATCATAGCTACTCAGGAGGCTGAGACCTTCAGGGTCATTATTTGAAGCCAGCCAAGGCAGAACATTCCATAGGATTCCATCCCCAATCAAGCAACAAAAAAAAGCAGGGCTGGAGGCATGGCTTCAATGGGAGAGTGCCGACTGAGCAAGCCAGCCAGCCAGCTGATATATGCTGTCGTATCCTCCCTTGTAGGTTTTGTGCCCCGGCCCATCCCTAGCTCACGTCACCCGTGGCAAGTGTGGCTATTGGCCTGCATTTCTTATTGATGGAATCATACTCTCTTGCCCCCTTTGTGTTGGACTTCTTTCACTCAGTTTACTAGTAGTTCCTGAGATACATCTATGGTGCCACGTGTATTCACATTTCATTCCTGCATGGTACCGAGTTATATTCCATGGTGACAGTCTGTCCAAGTCCATTTGTCCATTCACCAGCGAGTGGACATTTTGTTTCAATTTATTTTTTGCTCTTATGACTACCATGGGATTTGAGTACCTGTGGTTGTATGGATACATGTTTTCCTTCCTTCCCTCCTTCCCTCCCTCTCCCCTCCCTCCTTCCTTCCCTCTCTCCCTCCTTCCTTCCTTCCCTCCCTCCCTCTTCCCTCCCTCCCGCCTTCCCTCCCTCCCTTCACCCTCCTTCCTTCCACTCTCCCTCCCTTCACCCTCCTTCCTTCCACCCTCCCTCACTTCCTTCCTTCCTTCTTTCCTTCCTTCCTTCCTTCCTCCCTTCCTTCCTTCCTTCCTTCCTTCCTTCCTTCCTTCCTTCCTTCCTTCCTTCCTCCCTCCTTCCCTCCCTTCCCTCCTTCCTTCCTTCCTCCCCCCTCCCTCCCTCCTTCCCTCCCTCCCTCCTTCCCTTCCTTCCTTCCTTCCTCGATTTAATACATAAGATAGTGACTCTGGTTTCCAAGGTGCCTGCCTTGCTTTTTCTTCCACCAAAATTCTAGCATTGAGCTTTAAAAAAAAAGAGAGAGAGAGACTCCCAGCTGTTCCTTCTGTATGCATCCAGCGCCCACACCGCCTGGCCTCTGCTCTGTGTGGTTTAATGGCCACCTTTGGATTAACTGGTGACTGCGGATATTATTAGCACCAGGATATAGTAAAGAAGATGTTTGTCCCGCCCCATATGTCCTCATTTGCTCAGTCATTCGACCGCGTTTCATGCTCCTGTCTTACCAATCAACATTTGTTTGCAGGCTTCAATCCCCTAGTATTAATCCGTCATGTTTCTTTTTTTCCTTTCTGGAATAACACAAGCCCCATGCTGAATCTGTAGAGGAGCCTGGATCACTCATGGAGGAAAATGCCTCCAGCCTGCTGTGAGCACCTCGGTTAGCACAGAGAGGAGACACCATTTCGCCGAGCCGTGTGGGATTCTGTTTTACAGCTGCAAGCCCTCATTTTACCCAGGCACACGCGTGTGCACACACATGCACGCTTGTGTGCAGTCTCCTCGCTCCAGGTGTCAAGAATCACTCCTGAGGAGAGGAGATGCCTTCATGATGTTGTCTTGCTATGCACTGTGGCTTGTACATTCTTGGGAGACATTTCCCTTCCTTCTGCATTTCTGCCTGTGCCTTCATCTTCTTCTTCGTTAAGTTGCAAGTGGCTTCCCAGGCGTCACAGGTCTCTCGATCTCCCTGGAATCCAGCTGGCTGTGGCATCCTCCAGCATGTGCTTTTTATATATTTTTTTGAGTTCTAAAAAGTGACAGGAAATGAGGTGGATTATCTGAGCTGTGACCCGAGTCTCGGGGCAAAGCAGTTGTCAACCCCCAAATGGGATCTTCATCTCTAAGATCCTAATCTTGAGGTACGGCTTCCTCTGCAGAGAGTTTTTAAATAGATAAAATGCTCTAGGTAAGCATGTGTCTAAACGAAACCCACTTCTGCATTATGTAAAATACATATGTATTTTGCATATAATATTTTACATATAATATGGAAAATACATATTATTACTATATATATAGATATGTATATGTAGTACTCCCCAATCTCTTTGATAGCTAAATATTAAATCTTTTGCCAATCATCTCTGGCTCCCAAGTCATTTGCTACTCCATTCATGGAGACTCAACAATATATGCCAGATGAAAGGACAAACATGGCCCACCATCTCCTTTTTTAAATAAAGCTTTATTGGCTCACAGCCATACCCACTCAGGTTGCTTTCTCACTTGTGGCTGGAGATTTGAGTGTGGCACTGGGCTTGTGGAACCGGCGAGTCTGACGAGGATTCTCACCTGGCTCTTTACAGAAAAAGGGTGCTGATTTCCTGCTTTATGGTTCCATTTGGTGCGTCTGCAACTGTGTTGCTCTGTGGGTGGGTCCCTGTGGATATTTTACTGTGTTTGGACAGGCAGGCTCATCTTGTGTAGTGCATCTTAACCTTGAGTCACAGAGACATGCTACCCAGAAACCACGCCCCCTCCATGCAGACCCGCACACACAAACCACGCCCCCTCCATGCAGATCCATACACACAAACCACGCCCCCTCCATGCAGACCCATACACACAAACCACGCCCCCTCCATGCAGAGCTATTCACACAAACCACGCCCCCTCCATCCAGACCCCCCCAGACACAAACCACGCCCCCTCCATGCAGAGCTATTCACAAAAACCACGCCCCCTCCATCCAGACCCCCCAGACACAAACCACGCCCCCTCCATGCAGACCCATACACGCAAACCACGCCCCCTCCATGCAGAGCTATTCACACAAACCACGCCCCCTCCATGCAGATCCATACACACAAACCACGCCCCCTCCATGCAGACCCATACACACAAACCACGCCCCCTCCATGCAGAGCTATTCACACAAACCACGCCCCCTCCATGCAGACCCCCCCACACACAAACCACGCCCCCTCCATGCAGACCCCACACACAAACCACGCCCCCTCCATGCAGACCCCCCTCCATGCAGACTCATACACACAAACCACGCCCCCTCCATGCAGAGCTATTCACACAAACCACGCCCCCTCCATGTAGACCCACACACAAACCACGCCCCCTCTATGCAGAGCTATTCACACAAGCCACGCCCCCTCCATGCAGAGCTATTCACACAAACCACGTCCCTTCTAGTCACTGCTTAGGGAAAGACACATGCTGCCCAAATACCATGCACACTCACATCCAGGCACACACACTCCCCCTCATGCTTTCTTACTGGACATCCAACAACCACTTGAGTTAAGATTCTGCATAGCTCTGTTGAATAGGTCCTGGGCGAGGAGGGAGGGAGGGAGAGAGAGAGAAAGAAAGAAAGGAGAGAGGGAGGGAGAGGGAGAGAAAGAGAGGGAGAGAGAAGTGGGGGAGAGGGAAGCTGCAGCTTAATGGCGTCCCTCTCAGTCCCAGGGAAAAGCAAATCTTTATTACCAGCATCCAGTAATTTCTGCTCGGGGATTCCCATCCCTCTCGCATGTGTTTCTGTTTTCTGGGCCGTGTTTCTTGTTAACTCTGGAGCCGAGATTACAGGAAGCCCCACCCTGGTGCGCAGCGGAGCGCTCCACGGAAGCCTTCACTGGAGGTGATGTTTAATTAAAGAGCCGATGTTAGAGGGGAAAGACCCGAGCAGACTGTAGTGCTAATCCTCTTGCCTGGCTCCGCATCCCTGTGTGCTGGTGATGGATGAAGTGCCCTCCCTCACATCTTCATCCCAAGAGTACACGAGGCCCCCCAGGCAGCAGGGGCTCACGCTTAGCACAGCCACCCAGCCCCATGGAGAATCCCAGAGCAGGACAAGACCTTCCTCCTCTGCTTTCATTATCTCCTTCCTTCCTGTGTGTTAGCATACAGGTGCAGATGGATAGAAAGATGAGAAATGGATAGATAATGGAAGATAGATAGATACCTAGATGATGATGGCAAGTAGATAGATGAGAGGTATATCAGTATTCAACAGGTAGATAATAGATAAGTACTAAGTAGGTAGGTGATAAATAGATGGTAGGTGGTAAAGCACATAGATGATTGGGAGATAGAAGGTAAGTAGGTAGATATTTGATAGCTAATAGGTAGATAGGTAAAGAGATAAATAATGGGTAGATAGAGAAGTGGTAGGTAGGTAGGTAGATGACAAAAGAATGTTGATAGATGTGATCAAGAAAGAAGAAAGGGAGATAGATAATAGCTAGATGATAGGAAGGTGAGTAGATAACATATCTATTTTTGATTGCATAACTATATTACTATTTCTACCCATCCATCCATTTACTTACATATTTCTGTATCTTGAATCTGTCTCTGTATCTATCAGCATATATGTATGCAGACATCGAGCTTACTGGCCTATTAATAGTTAATGTACACAATCTATGAATCTCAGTGTTTGTGTTTCCCCTGTGTCGTCTGTCCCTGTCTGTTTTCAAGTCTCTCTGTCTATGTCTTACTATTTGTCCTTTTCCTTTCCTGGGTTACCGATGATGTCATGCTGGAGTGCTTCTCGCTGTAGTCTGGGTTTACTGAGCAGTACTGATGTTTAAGTATCTTTGGCTGAGTGGCTCTCCCAATACCAGAAACTACTTTGGGTAACCTTGACAATGATTCTTTTCTCCCAGTGATAGCAGCATTTATTAAGAAATATCTGAGCAGGCGTCAGTTTGTGATGCTAATAAGCATGATGTGCCAGTGAAGCTCTTCTAATTTTGGAGCTGAAAATACAACCGATGGGCTGGGAAGGTGGCTCAGTGGTAGAGCGCTTGCCTTGCATGCCTGAGGCCCTGGGTTCGATTCCTCAGTACCACATAAGGAAAAAGAAAAAAGCCGGAAGTGGTGCTGTGGCTCAAGTGGTAGAGCGCTAGCCTTGAGCTGAAGGGCTGAGGGACAGCGCCCAGAGTTCAGGCCCCACAACCGGACCAAAAAAATAAAAAGACTTTATTTCTGCCCTTGACTGAGGTATATACCATGATATCAAAAGGTGAAATGAGTTATCCCGGTCAGAGGTTAGGTTAGGGAGTGAAATGATGGTACTCTTGTTCCAAATGTACTTCTCTCCAAAGGGGGGGGGGAAGGGGTGTGGTGTGTGTGTGTGTGTGTGTGTCTGTCTGTCTGTCTGTCTGTCTGTCCGTCCGTCCATCCGTCCGTCTAGGTAGGCCGATGTGTCCCCCTTATGTCTACGCCCCCATTTGTGCTGTGTGTGAACATTGTTCCCCCATGGTTCCCAATTCCAGGAGACCGCTAATCCTCCAGCCATCTTCTGAGCCCAAATGAATTGGCAGAAACTTGTGATTTGACTTTCTCTCCTTCTTCAAGGCAGATGCTTTTCTCATTACAGAGAAAAGAATGACACTTAGTCTCACTAAGAGCTCCGACGTCCATAGTAATAGCCGTGCGGTTCTGGTCTCGCGGCTGCTGGCTCCGCCGTGCCCCATGTCTCCGATGAGATGAGATTTTCAGCCTGCGTGGGAACTTGCCTCCATCCCCCAGGGTGGAAGGGTCTGGGACTCCTATTTCAGTGTGAGCACCTCAAGATTCCTTTAACCATCCAGGGCTGCCTGCGTCATTGGAGGGCTGGGGCCTGACAGAGAAAGCGACAATATGTTCCTGGGGAAGAATTAAAATAAGCTAAACTCCTGGTTTTTTTATACTCCTGGATGCTGTGGGGCAGGAGCCATGACTGAGAATGCAGTGTGGAACTATAACTGTGCGCAGGTACAGCGCTGCTTGAAGCCTCAGAGTGTCATTGACGTCCAATCTTGGTTAAAACATGGTAACCCGTGTCTCAAAACAAGAGAAAGTAGGAAGGAGGACCTAGTACAGAGGCTCAGAGCTGTAAGCCCGGGGACACAGGAGGCCATGGGGGGAAGAGGGCCAAGGTCTGAGGATAAACCAGGGAAATTGTTGCAAGACCTCATCCAAAAGATAACTGAAGTACACAGGACTAGAGGCATGGCTCTAGGCACCCGCCTAGCAAGTACAAGGCCCTGAGTTCAAACCTTCGTGCAACAAAAGGAGTTATTGTAGCTGAGCTCTGGTGGCTCACACCTATAATCAGAGCTAGTCAGGAGGCTGAGATCTGAGGATCGCCATTCAAAGCCAGCCCAGGGAGAAAAGTCCCCTTGAGACTCTGATCTCTAATTAACCACTTAAGAAACAGAAGTGGAACTATGGCGCAAAGTGGTAGAGCGCTAGCCTTGAGCACAAAGAGGCTCAGGAACAGCACCCAGGCCCTGACTTCAACCATAACCACACCACCACCAAAACCCCCTGAATTATTATAGTGAATATAATAGAAAAATAAATATATATATATACACACTATGAATTTATGTGTATTTATCTCATAGATAGCTCAGATAGCTCATATCTCTCCCAGATGTGTACCTATATATGGATGTAAATATATGATGCTAAGATATTTTATTTCCATTCTCTACTGTGATATGAAAAGGTGAAATGAATTATACCAGGTCAGAGGTTAAGGAGTGAAATTACAGTGCTCTTACTGCAAATGTGATTCTCTCCATCACACACACACACACACACACACACACACGCACACGCACACGCACACGCACACACACGCAGCCTTCCTCCCACTGCACCCAGCCTTCCTCCATCTCTTCCTTGCCCACAGTCCCGATTGACTCTCCAACTCACATTTCTATTGTTGCCTTGTTCTTGGCCTTGACTTGCTGTCCTGGGGGGGGGGGGGGCAAGGACCTTTCTCAGGTAGTGCTCTGATTCCCTCAGTTGGAGGAACCAGACTCCACTGTAAGCAGATGCAAACCTTTGAGGGCTGGACCAGACATAGAGAATAAACACCAGCCATAAGTGCAATGTGGTCCTGCTGATTGCCACAGTTCCCTTCAGGGTTACAAAGTCTTTTCTCTCTTGATCTGTCCCTTTAAAATGGTTTCCTCTCCTCGCCTTGCTCAGAGACAGAAGTGGGAGGATCAGGAGTTCAAAGTTAGCCTCGGCGACGCAGCAAGGGCCACCAATGCTATTGAAAACTATTTTTACGTGACACAAATTAGGTATAATCATAAATTATATGACATAATTTAGAATAATAACAGGCAGATTCTGTATAAAACTCATATCAGCTAAGTGACCCCTCAATTGACGACTAGCTAAAGAAAATGCGGTGCCAGTAATACAATGCAGTATTCATTCGGAAACAAGAAAGACATTATGGCATTTGCCGGGAAAACGGAGGAACTGGAGATCCTCCAGTTAAGCAAGATAAGCTGATGTCCGAAACAGAATTTGCATGTGCTTTCGCTCACACATAGAATCAAGACAAAATTAACATGACATGCTTGTAGAAGGAGACTCTTTTATATATATATATATATATATATATATATTTATATATATATATATATATTTATATATATATATATTTATATATATATATATATATATATATATATATATATATATATATATATGGGAGACCCCAGGAGATGGGGAAGGGGAGGGGGACAGAGGGGTGACTTTGAGAATAGCATGTTTATATTTGTATGTGTGTATGTATGTATGTGCGTGTGAAAATCACATAATCAAACACACTAAAGATTGTTGGGAAAGAGGTGTAGACAGGAAAGAGATGGGGTGAATGTGATCAAGGGGCATTGTATGTGAATATCACCATGAAACGCCTTTGGGCAGTTAATCTATGCGAATCACTGTATTAAAATGGTTCGGGCATGTCAGGTGCAACGGGAAATCTTTTCATTGAGTGGCCAGCCCCAGCCTGGGGAGGGGGAGGGGCGGGGACAGTTGAGAGGGGTCGTTTGTGTCACTTTTTTTCTTTCTGAGTTTTTCCAATGGGACAGGTCTCAGTCCTGAGTCTGATTTTTACCACAGTGTCTAGCTAGAGCCTGCACGGCCCTAAACGCGGCCCTGAAACATCATCTCACTAACTGATTTTATGCAAATCAGATCAAGACTCTTTCCAGGATGCCAAAGCATGGTTCTGGGGTAATGGTTCCACACTCCCAGCCCTGGGGAGCAGAGGTGTGGTGTGTGGGTGTGTGGCGGGAGTTGGGGGTGGGGGGTAAAACTTTATTTTCCCAGCATGCACTGCCAGTGTGATGGTGAGCTTGATGAGTCACACTTAATCTGTCCGAGTTGCTTTCTTTTCTCCTGCTCCTGCTGTCCCAGGCTGAGTTTAGATGGATCCTTTCTTTCCTGTGACATTTTCCTTCACCCGGTATATACCGCCATCCAAGTCGTTTCTCTTTAAAGTAACAAGAGCCACAGAAATGGCAGAGACACCATCATTATTGTAACAAATGGACGCTGAGTGTTTATTTTGTGAAAGTGGAGCGGTAGGAAATGTGTAGGGGTTATTGAATTCACAACACAAATAACTCGGGAAAGACTTTGCTGTCTGTATCCCCGTCCTAAGAGGGACCCTGAGGAATAAGGAAGATGTGCTGTGTTTTCTGTTTCCAAAGTCGTGCATCTCGGTAAGGGGAAAAGGCTGCATTCCGGCAGTTGGCCTCCTGTGAGGGAGATGATTCTAGAACTCAACATTTTGGGTTCTTCAGTGTCAGGAACCGAGTCATTATCTTTCCAGTTTTTTTTCCCCAAACAAGCGCAATCTCATTGAAAATGCTCATGAGAATTGTTTTTTGATTAATTGTTTAGGTTCCTAACAAAGCCTTCTCTATACAGAGGAAAGCAATGAGGGAAAAGCCTAGAAGATTCTACTGAACACAGAGGGCAATCCTCTGTGGAACCCAGCCTGGCTGGTTTCACGTTCTGGCAGTTAGTAGCAGCATGTCTGTGTGCAGTTCTCTCGCTCTTCTGAGCCTCAGTTTCCTCTTCTTTTAAATGGGTATTTATACTATTCAACTTAGAATTCTGATGAGCATTTAGTGAGAAAATGGATATAAATCATTTAAGGTGCAAAGGGCTCTGAAAACATCATCACCACCATCATCATCATCATCACCAGCACCACCACCAGCATCTCTGTACCCCCCACCCATGGCAAATATTCAAGTACTTGGCTGAATTCATGGTTGACCTTGTTTCGCTTGAACTAATTTATATTCCTGCTGTGTAACCTCTAGCAAACATTGTGTTTCATTTGATCTCTTTAGTACTCTTGTTAAGAAAGATTACAAGCTGACCTAGGAATCCCAGGATATCGTGACCTGTAGTCCTAGCTACTCAGGAGGCTGAGGTCTGAGGATGGCGGTTTGGAGCCAGCCCAGGCAGAAAAGACTCTTATCTCCAAATAACTACCAGAAAACTGGGAGGAAAGTTGTAGCTCAAAGTGGTAGAGTCCTAGCCTTGAGCACAAATAAAGCTCAGGGACAGCACCCAAGTCCTGAGTTCAAGCCCCATTACCAACAAAAAAAAATTGCTGGACACAATAATACAATTTCCACATTACATGTAATGTTGTGCTAATGAGTACCTTTTTTTGTTGGGGAGAGGGGTGGATCACTCGAATCATACTGAAATGAGACAATTTAAAGTTGGTATTTTGTATAGCACGCAGGAAAGCCTGAGATACAGTTAATCTCGCTGTTGGCACAAATCTGGAAAGTGGATCTCTGATTCCTTCTAGCCTTCCCCCAACCCACAGCAGCCCTCCGGGCACACAGGTCTGGTCTGGCCTGACCATTTCTGTCTCTGAATCTGTTCAGTGGCCTTGTTAAAGGCTCCAATCTTCTTGCTTGCTCCATGTGATGATTTCCTGTTCTTCTTGATACGCTCTTGATGTATTTACCGCCCCCAAATTCCAGGTTCCCGTGATGCCTATCTGGCCACATAATCTTCATTTGCTCTGTTCTTTTATGGCGTGGGAATGCTGGGTATAAGTCCCCCGCCCCCCTCTGATTGTCTCCTAACTCTCTCCAGCCTGTCCTGGAGTCTTATCTCCATGGCTGCTTCCAGTGAGATGCACTCCGCGCCCTCCGTCCCTGGGTGGGGAGCCCTCTTGTCCATTCTGTAGAATAAATCTGGATGAAGAAATGGATGGACAGACAGATGGATGAGTGGGTGACATCCAACCAACCACGTGTCTGTGAGATTTCAAACACAGCTGGTTAATTTCTGATCCAATCCAGTGGATAAAGCTTTCAGAGAAAGCTGCATCTGCAGATGACTTGGGCTCCCTGTGTCCTGGAGTGTGTTCACACCAGAACGGTTCACACTGGAGGGTGTTCACACCAGAGCATGTTCAAGGGCTCTTTTCAGATCTCTCTCTCCCTCTCTCTCTCTCCCTCCTTCTCTCTCTCTCTCTCTCTCTCTCTCTCTCTCTCTCTCTCTCTCTCACACACACACACACACACACACACACACACACACACACACACACACACACACACACACACACACACACACACACACACACACACACACACACACACACACACACACACACACACACACACAGAGTGAATGTCTGGTCTCTGTAGGCTACTTGTAGGGAGTTTATTTCATCTTGGCTGAAAGCTGCCCGGTATAAATATTAGTCAGTTGATTTCACACAGAGTTAAAACAAGCTTTGCAAAAAACAAAACCCCTAAAAAACCTTTGACCTCTCTTGTCCCCAAATAGGCGCTCTAGACAGATTCTCAGAGCCCCGGGAGCTTTGCCGGGTCTGGTGTGGTAAGAGCTGTGTTCTGTTTCGGGAGCAGCCTTCTGTGAAGGCTGAATCTGGGGGTAATGTTGCAAGCCCAATTGTGGAAAGCCAAGGATTTTAGAAGGACAAAGCTGGGGTGTCATGAATGCCAAGTTCCCTCTTCTGGGTGCATCTCCGTGAGATGATTTCTCAAGATAGTCTCTTGGGCACCAAGATGGTGGCTTGCTCTCTGTCACGAAGGAGCTGGGGCTTTGGATATTTGAATGGTCCAAGTTCTATCTCAGCTGAGTTGCTAGCCAATGGTGAAGCTGGCTTCAACTCAGGCTTTGTAATAATATCCAAACCAATTGATATACACCTAGCACTGCCTAGCTGAGCAATTTGGTGGGAGAAAGAGAAATCGTTTATATCTCAGCTAGACAATTTATTAACTGTCTAATCTGGGAAATAGCAGTGAGTGAACTTAGCCCTGAGCTCTTCTGGGAATGGTCCTGAATGGCTTCCATCTCATTCCATGTTGAACAGGAGATTCAAAACACAATCGTGGGTGATCCAGGCACCAGTGAGTAGCACACACCTGTCATCCTAGTTACTCAGAAGGTTGGGATCTGAGGATCACAGTTCAAAGCCAGCTCAGGCAGGAAAGTCTGAGAGACTCACCTCCACTTCACCACCAGAAAACTGCTGTGGCTTGAAGTGGTAGCACGCCAGCCTTGAGCACCAGAGTCTCAGGTACAGAGCCCAGGCCTTGAGTGCAGGCCCCAGGACTAGCAAAAAAAAGAGAGAACAAAGTCGTGTATAAGTGTCCCCAGTCACCATTTTATCCCCTCCCTGGCTGAACTGTGCTGGTACTGGTGAAGAAGATCATGGTTTTCTGGTCTCCTCAGCTTGAATAGACTACCTGTTTCCTCTTTTTTGCTTGTCTCTTCTATTCCTAGCGTTTGAGTTGCTTCATAGGCAAAAGTAAGACCCTGAGTACAGTTGAAATGATCATCTTTTCTTCTTCCCATCTTCCTCCCCTTCAAGAGTTGAATATTAGCCTATGTCATTGTTGCACGGGTTCTTTGATTTAACCGCAGTGTGATGATCTCTCTCCCTGTGCACGATGGGACATTTTGGGTCATCTCTGAATGAATATTCTGGAAAACAGACCTGGGCCTCCACCATTAAGAACCTCAGAACCACGTTCTCTTTGGATCTCTAGCTTTACCTCAATATTTCGTGGGTCCTGGATCTCAGAAAGAAAAAAAAAAAAAGATGGTGCTTACTTTTTCTTGCCTGAAATCTGCCATTCTGAGCGTGAGATATTTGCCCACTAGTTTACACATTCGGCTGGTCTTCCTGTGTAGTGTTTTACCAACCATTTTTTATTGTTTTTGACCACTCTTCAACCACATGCCTAAGCTTCTGTCCTTCTAGAAAGCTGTCCTTTGCCAACCCTTTTCTGTGCTTTGTATTTCTGCCCTCCTGCCACATGCTCTTAAAAATCCCCGAACTACCCCGAACTCTGCCCTCCCGTCAGTATGGCGGTACCTGGGATATGGCCTCCTTGCTCACCATTCTGGCCCCCATACCCACCATCGCACTGGCATCGAGCAGAGGCCTCATCTCCACTGCTGACGCAATTACATGCAGTTTGTGTTCTCGCCTATTTGAATACCTTGCTGCCCTTGCTCCCTGGCAGTTCCTAATTTCATTTCTTCCAAGTCCAACTATAATTCATTTTATGACAGTCCCCCACCCTCATGCCCTGGGTTGTTTTGGGTTTTTTTTTTTTCCTCTCCAGTTGGCAAACTATTACAGGCTGAAACTTATGCAACACACAGTGAAAGACAAGGTCATCTTTTATCATCGTTGCCTGTTACAGTAACCAGATCAGACATCTTTCGGCAAGCGAGGTGAACGCAAGCCAGCCGATATTTATCACGTCACACACCCGATTACAAAAAGTGGAAGGGCTGGAGGGAAATCTGAACGGTGCCTGTGAAGGGGTGCACACCCTTCGGGAGCTTGCAGTCTTTTATTGAGAGGCACGTGACTTGCTTGTGAAGAAATGAGACAGTTTGAAGTTCACTCCGATGGGTGGCCTTGTGGGTACATTAGAAACGTTCACGTGTGAAGGTAACACCCCAGATGTGGTTTAAAGGATCAAATTCTTTCTCTTCTTATATTCCTTTTCCCTCCCTTGAGTAGCTTCTCTCTGGCCTACCAGCATTGTGGCATTTGCTTTTCAAGCTCACAGAATGGGATGATCGTAGATGTGCTCATGTTTGCCCTCCTGGTGAAATCTTCCATGTATGATGTTCTGTCCGGTGGCTCTAGGTCTTTGCCACCATGAACCCTACAATCCTGGGATCTATGGATCACTATTTCATAAGTCCTGTGACTCAGAAAATAACGGTATTGCTCTCTTCCCCCCCACTCCCCCCCACAACCCCATTGATTCTGCTACACTTGAAATGAGCTATTACTGTGTAATACTAGCAGAGCTCTGCCTCCTCCAAGCCCCAGGATGACTTCTAACTTAACTACCCAGATGTGTATGGCTTCAGTAGCTAGACGTAGTTCAGCATCTTGATTGTGGAAGAGTTGGGAGAAGAAGGTGACGTGGGGGGGGGGGCTGTCTGTCTGTCTGTCTGTCTCTTAATGGCAGTGAGACATGAGCTGTCTTGGTGAGTAGAAGACACTGAACCCCACTAAGGTGGGTTTAATGAGATACTGTGACCATCCCATCCACAGTGGAAGCTTCCATCCCTCCTGGCGACTTTGTTCAGTTTGTTCAGTGACTCCAGCTCTTCGGAAGCACATTGTGTCACCTCCGACCCCACCCCCGCTCCAGCCCCCACGAATGGATCCACACCCTGCTTTAGAAGTGTGCGGGTCTCACAATGGATGGGATCCATCCTTTCTGTTTTGGGAATTTCAGTCCTGTACATTTGTCTTGAATACGGGTTTGACGCTGATGGCACCCTGGTGGTGGTACGGAGCCTGGCTTCCCTCCTCCCTCCCCATTTTCTTGAGAAAAAACGGGGACTGGCGGGAAGGAGATGAATGGGGAAGGTCTCTTTAGGATTGAGATTTACTCACCACCTAGACGGCGAAGGATCGTTACCGTGTTATCATTTTAAATGTGTCTCTCTGTTCCTACCCTGATGAAAACAGGGTTTGTTTTTTAACCACTGTTTGTTTCTGTGGCTCAATTCTCTATCCATTCCTTTGGCCTTTCTGCTGCTCAGTGCTGCCAGTGGCTGGGAACAGCACCAGCCGTCACCTGGAGGTAAAAGGGGGTCGTCGAGGTAGGATGGTGTTGATGGGGAAATCTCCACAGCCACTGAGCTCTCCCAGATGTGATTCCTGTGCCCTCCACAGGGATCGTAGTGATGCTCTGGAGTGTGTTTGTAGGGTGTGGACCAGTGTGTTGTGATTATGCAAGAGAAAATAGATGAAGGCAACACAAAACTCTCTTCTGCCTTTTTTTGAGGGAGAGGGAGAACTTGCTGTGGATCCATAGTTCTTTGCAAATCACTATTAGAAATATTCATCGTCATCAGGTTAGGCGCTAGGGTCAGGATTGCAGTGGGACAGATGTCACTGTGCCCTTGAAGTGACCTCTGACCACATGTTTAGCCTCTCAAAGCTTCTCCCCTGTCAGATGAAGACTACAATTGTGTCTACGAGGCTGTGGGCCGCCCTGGGGGTACTTCCATGTTTACAGAAGTCTGTATCAGTCATTAGACGACTCTTGTTATCAAGGCTAGAGACCTGGCTCAAGCAGGACCAGCAAGCCAATTGAGTGTGAGGTCCTGAGTTCAAATCCCAACACCAGAAAGTTAAATGTTTTTAGTAGCATTGTTGTCATGAACATCATACGCCCCCTTTGAGTTTGGGTCTGAGGAGGGCATGGATGAGAACTTCTACTCCCCATGTTTGGGAGACTTTCTGGACTTGTCAGGATGTCTTAACCAGCTCTTGTGGTGGCGTCAATCCTAGCCCTTCCAAATGTCAGTGTTCATCTCAGCCCACAGAGGCCACCAGGAAGAGCCAGCTTTGGGAGGAAGATCTCAGATTTAAGAATGAGTTGTATCATCCAGGCACCAGTGGCTCACTCCTGTAATTTTAGCTACTCAGGAGACTGAGATCTGAGAATCGTGGTTCAAAGCCAACCTGGGCAGGAAGGCCCATGACATTCTTACCTCCAATAAACCACCAGAAAACCGGACGTGGCGCTATGGCTCAAGTGGTAGAGCGCTCGCCTTGAGCTGAAGAGCTGAGGTACAGCGCCCAGGCCCAGAGTTCAAGCCCCACGACCCAAAAAGTAAAAACGAAACCAACAACAACAAAGAATGAGTTGTACCCAGGGGCTGACTTTTGAGGAAGCAGTTTATGAATATAGTACCTCTCCATTGGTGTCACCCCTTCACACTCCCATGCGCCCCCCTGAGACCCACCTCTTCCCTTACTTTCCTTAACTTTGTGGCATAACCAACGAAATCTATGAAATCTCCACTGTGTTCTCCCCGCGTCTCCCCTCAGTCCCGCCCCCTTCCCTCTTGCCAGCTCTTCTTTCCTGGTGCTGATTTCGTTGGGCTTCGATTCTGTCTTTAGTATGGTAGACACGAGGGAGAGCTAAAGTAGTATTAAACTCCTTCAAGTAACAGGGTCTATTCATACCCACACAGAGCTGCCATTGTTGGCCTTTGGGTATATGGGTATGTGGGTGGGGGGGGATAGGCTGGGGTTCTGTGTGAGTCAGAGAACTCCTCTTAAGGGCAGGTAGGCAGGGAGGAGTTTGGGATTCATGTTCCAGTCACCAGAGTATTTTGAATGCTTGTGTGGCCATGCGCGTGTGTGTATAGATTGTGTGTGTGTGTGCGCGTGTGTGTGTGTGTGTGTGTGTGTGTGTGTACCCTTGTGACACCCTGCAAAGCTCGCAGCTACCATGGTAAAAAAGGGAATGAGCAACCAGACAGAGGAAGTTCCGGTACTCAGGGAGTTTGCAGTCTAGTTGAAGATAGGCAGAGCCACGCGCGTGGCGTGTCAGCGTCTGGTGAGGCTTGGAGCAAGACGAGAAATGCCCTCTTTCCCTGCGGCTCCAGAGACGTCAACGTGTTAAGAGACAAGCACATCTCCCTTTGAAACCATGGCCCCAGACGCAAGCCCCTCTAGGATCTCTCCCGGTACGGAGGAGCGCCGACACTGCTTCATTGCCACTAACTTTGTAGGAGTGGAGGATAAACGTGGCCTGCCGCTCCACATGGAGAATGAGAGTGGAACCTTCTGCAAACACAACACCTCGTCTCCCCGCAAGCCCGCAGCCCACTCCCTGGGCCTGGGGTTCTGTCAGCCCAGGACAAGAAGGCTCTGTCCACTCCGAGCCTCCCTGTGGAGGCCATGAACGGCAGACAACCGCTTTCCCAGGAGGCTGTGTGCGGTGGGTCGCTCTTTTCCTGGCTGATGGTTTGCTGGGATGAATTATGGCCCCCGGGCCACGTCAGAGGTCTTTCTGTGCATGGACCGAAGCCAGATTGCTCTTGAACCCATACCCAGCTGTTTAGGAACCCAGAACCCAGCCCTCCCCCGGTTCTGAACACCCAGTGCCGACAAGCTGTGAGTAGGAGAAGAGAGCTGACCTCCTTGAAAAAGAGGAGAGGGTCGAGCTGCCAGGGAGTGGCGAAGTGAGGGAAGAAGGGCGGAGCCTCGTTGGCTCTCGTCCTCATTGTTTACAACAATGATTGGTACATAGTTGGTGTTCAAGAAAGGATGGACTTCCCATCAACCAGGATCATTCCACCACCTCTACCATCATCACGACCATCGCTCACATCTTCATCCTCACCACCATCAGCTGATATCACCACTGTAAACACCGCCATCTCCACCACCACCACCATCATCATCACCACCACCTCCATCATACCACCATCATTACCACCACCAGCACCACGACCACTATAACCACCTCCATCACCACCACCATCACTGTCATGAATACCTCCAACACCACCATCTTCTTTTGGCATGGATTCAATTATAGGAAGTGTTCCATAGGAGCAGATTCAATTCAAATTTTAATTCTTTTACTAATCTACGCGTTCTTAAACACCAGGGGATATTTCCTGTAGCACCTCAGTTTTCTTATGCATAAAGTACGCTGTCATGTCTACCTTGTGCACTGTTCATAGAAAGGACCTGACCCACAGCAGATGAGGGCCCAGTGAGCCTCATTGTTTTCCAGATGGACCAGAGAGGGCCCAATCTCCTCCCCATACAAGGACTTGTGTGTGCGATGAAGGAGTCTCTGTCTAAGAGTTATGTGGGTTGCACAAGGTCCATGGGAGGCACAGTGGTGACAGAACCTGGGGGTTACCTAGCACCGTCTTTGTTTGTCTGTTTTTCACTTAGGTTTAACCATGATCCTTCAGAGGTTTTGCATAACTAACCAAGTCACCTGCATAAAGGTCTTTACAAAACAATGTCACCTCCTCTTCTTCTGTCCTGTTCCCGTGTAGTATATTTGACTTGAAGAACCTTCGTGTAATGATCTCCATATAGATTTTATACTTCAAGAAATCTCTCACACACCCAACACACACACACACACACACACACACATATACACACACACAGAGTTTGAAAGATATGCATTTCCATTTTTGCCCAGGATAGTGTATGAGAATATCCCCAGGGCAGCATTTAATGGTGCCTAAGGCTGTGAGGCTATAGATCTGCTTCAGAATTTGTGTCTGATTTGGTTTTGAAGAATCTCTGGGTAACTGAATGAGTGAAAGACCGTGTTAGGTTGCACAGATGAAAGATCTGTGTCTAATTGTATCCCTCTGATTGTCTCTGCTCAAAACTCTGTGTTCATCATTTCCCTAGAGTATTTGTTATTCCTCCAAGGAGACTGGCCATCTCCGGTCTTATCACCATCTTCCCAAGTTAAAGGATAGAAAGTGAGCTTTGCAGCGGGGCAATAGCAGCTCACACCTGTCATACTAGCTACACAGGAGGCTGAGATCTGAGGATCATGGTTCAAAGCCAGCTCAGGCAGGAAAGTCTGAGAGACACTTATCTCCAATGAACCACCAGAAAACCGGAAGTGGCGCTGTGGCTCAAAGTGGTAGAGCGCTCGCCTTGAGTGAAAAAGAGCTTTGAGACAACACCCAGGCCCTGAGTTCAAGACTGACGACTGGCAACAACAATAAAGAGAAGGAAGGAAGGAAGGAAGGAAGGAAGCAAGCAAGCAAGCAAGCAAGCATTGACCAGAAGGGGAGAAAAATAAAAAGCTTTGGGCTCTGGGCTGTGGTTGCTGTTCTCAATTGCAGAGCTAGAGTTTCATATGAAAGGACCCTGGGGCCTCTTGCTAAGCAATTCAGAGAAGGAAGCCAACTTATCCTTCGAAGGAAACAGAATGGCTGGTATTTTATTCTAAGGCTGATTGCCTACTGTGTTGGAGGTACTCCTAGAGTATGATGGGAAATGAGAAATCTGAGGCTGACACAAATATTGTTTATCGGGTTTGCTTCCCAACTTAAGGAAGTTGGGACAGGAAATAAGTCACACAGGGATTCTTTAAACCAGAGCATGTGAGGCAGGCCGAAAGGAAGCTTGAATTCTTCCAGATAGGTCTTCAGCTCTTCCCCCATCCTCTCTCATAGGATTTAATTACAAGTGTAACCATTTCCAAAACTCCATCCGTGCCCTTCAGCGGAGTTGGATGGATCTTTTCATTGGGAGAGAAGGACCAAGAGGTAAAAAGTAAAAGCCAAAAGTTCCAGAGAAGAGCACAGGGTATAGTGGCTCCTGCCTATAATCCTAGCCCTAGGGAGGTAGAGAGGGAGATCCCAGTTCAAGGCCATCTGAGCTACAGAGAAAGACCTTCTCTCAAAAAGGAAATAGTTCAAGGAAAGGTAGAAAGCAAGACTGGTGTACTTTTCCTTCCCCACATTTATAGTGAGATTTTTGTGGTCAGCTATTAGTTCTTTTACTGAAAAAGAAAAAAAAGAAAAGAAAAACCGATGTGAGCCTTTGGGTCTTTCTTAGGTCTATAAAAACAAGATGAAGCCGGGTGCTGATGGCTCACGCCTGTCATCCTAAGCTACTCAGAAGTCTGAGATCTGAGTATCATGGTTCAAAGCCAGCCCCAGCCAGAAAACAAAAAATCAAGATGGTTTGGAATTTGGCCGAATGTGAATGGAATAAACCCATATGCATGAGTTGACAGTACCCTAAGTACCTCGTGTGTGTGTGTGTGTGTGTGTGTGTGTGTGTGTGTGTGTGTGTGTGTGTGTGTGTGTGTGTGTGTGTGTGTGGTCATGTGACTTTTCACTTTTTTCTTACCATACCCCTCCATCATTGTCACACTTTCCCAGCTCTCTTGAAGATGCCTGGTACTTGTAAAACTGATGTTTTACTGCACCCCCTTTGGACCACTTCTTAAAGGCAATTAAAGATCAGTTAAAGAACTGGATCCTTGCAGCAGAACCCTGACATTTTTCAAGACAGACCCCATCACACAGAAACAAAGGCTGTGGTTGCAAGCAAGGCAGCCCCCCCCCCCCCCGCCGCCCATCTAAGATCAGCCAGTCTGCCAAGCAGCTGGATTGGGGAATCTTCCTGATCGTAACTTGTAGTATTTTCAGATGGACGTACAGTTCGCCCCCAGCTCTGTGAGGCCGTCACGCCGACAGGATGTTTTTCAAATCCAGTATATCTGTGTCTCTATCTCCATCTCTCCAAGCATCCTTCAGCCCCCTTCTCCCTCTCTTCTCCCACGACTCTTCAACATTGCCCTCTTGCCTCTTTAAAAAAATGAGAGAGAGAGAAAAAGATAGTAGCAAGCTCCTTGTGGATTTTTTTTATAACTTTGCATACCGTATATTTAGTTTAGTAATGAAAAATCCCAGCTCCAGGCTGTGCATAGGAGAGCATTTCTAATGTTTTTTAAACAGCTATTCATGTAGTCGAGCGCTCTGTTGCGTGCATGTGTGTGTGTGCATGCGCGTGTGCGTGTGTTTTCCTTTTCCTCCTCACCCTCTGCTCAGTGGTGAACTCAGCATCGGGAGGAGGAGCGAGCTGTGATTGACAGATGAGCCAAGCCTCCCTTGCAGGAGAGTCCTGTCAGGGGCTGGTTTGGGGAGCAGTCAGGTGTTGAAGGGGGGGGAGTCTGTCAGCCAGGCGGCTTTCCCTCCCTCCACATTGACACCCCCTGGGCAAACCCACGGGTCCCAGCCCACACTCCCCCGCCTCACTCCCCCACCCCTCCGCCTCCTAATCCAGCCTGGCATCGGGCAGATGTGATGTGCTGCGGGATTTAAACAGCCGCTAAGTTTATGGAGGAGAGCGCGTTTGGGATGGTACGGCAGGTAGGCTGCATTCGGTTTGATTTTTATTTCCCACCGGCAGTCGAGATGGGATTGTGGCGGAAGGACTTTCCTTGCGTTAAGTTCATCCTGACTGGAATACAGACTCTGGGGAAACAGGAATGTCAATGAAGTGTGTGTGTGTGTGTGTGTGTGTGTGTGTGTGTGCATGCACGCGCGTGTGTGCCCTGCATTCCACTCTGTGCAGATCTGAGCTGGTCTTAGGACCAGCAGGTTCAGGGTGTCATTTTGCATTTTTCCCCCCTCCTTGTTCTAACGTCTCCCCGAGGGGCCTGTTGGAGCTTATAGCTCATTTCAGCTCAGCACAAGAGGCTTTCTCTGAAGATGAACCATTTCTTGCCAGGGAAGTAGATCGGTCCCAGCTGCTAAACTAAAGTAAAGCAAACTGTCAGCAAGGCAGGAAACTGCAGACAGCCGTGAATAGTTTCATCCACATTCACTTAGCAAGGGGCCGTGAGGTGTGTGTGGGGGGGGGGGGGGTGGTATATCCCATTGCCATGGCTGCCACTGGCCTTGAATGAATGGGCTGAGGCCATCAGTGGGGTTATGAAATCTTGACAGCTCTCGGACATTTCTTCATTATAATGCTGGGGTTGAATCCAGGAGAGAGCGTCTTTAGGGGAAGAAAGAGAGACGGACAGGATAGAGACAAATTCCCGTGGGAAGGGGGAGGGTTCATTTAAGGAGTGTGTAAAAGCTTAGGGGAGATGCGTGCACGCACACACACGTGCGCGTGCACATATGTACACCCACACATACACAGAGATGTAAGACAATGCTTGATTACTCGGAGTCTACCTGGGAAGGCACACCAAAAATAAAACAAAAACAAAAAATTTCTTTCCTTGGTGAGAGTCAGAGACAAGAGCAGACCTTTTGTGCTCTGCCACGGTTGAGATGTGGTTCGCATCCGATTTCCAGCCAAACTCTTTTGCCAAGTGTATGTGGCTACCGCCCTTTGCTCTCTCTTTAGTTCTTCCCAAACTCCTTGATTCAAATCACCCAGGGTGCCGAATGGGAGCGCAGGGCTGTTTCCTAAACCATATCAACACCAACACCATCTCCTGAGCACCCCCCCCCCCGACTCCCCACATCCCTTAGTATGAAATTTAAGGGTCCGATGTGTTTCCGTGCTGGGGAGGAGAATCTCTGGGAATGTATGTTCGTGCACCAGGCTAAATGGCCAGATTACAGTTGTTTGTCTTAAAATAGCAGCCGTGCTCTATTTCATGCTTCAGTAAAATACTTAAATTGAAATTACTTCTCCTCCCCCCCCCCCCTTTGCTTTTAGGAATGAAACTTGATTGCATGTTAATAATCCTTTTGCTCTCAATCAGCCAGTGAAAATCTACCCATTGGGCCATCTTGAGAGTCATGTCATCATGGCCTTCTGCGAGAGGTCGAACGGAAGGAGGAGTGAGATGTTCCTTCTACGTGCGCCCACGCCGGTGCTCCTTTAGCCATTTGATGTTTGGGGTTGTGGTGGCTTGTCTCTAAAGTAGTGGTACGGATGAAGCTTCCGTTCAGCATGTCCATTTATGAGGACCAGGCACCGTGAGGGGCATTGTCCCTTCCATCATTCCATTATTCCAAGCTCCTGCTCAGACCCGCAGCAGCAAGACTGAGCTTGAAAACTTGAGATCCTGAGCGCCCTCCACCCACCTTCCCCCTCCCTCTCTTGTGTACTTCACAGCTACCCAAGAACATTCTGGCACTGGCAATTGGATGTTAGCTTTGCAAAAGCTTTCGATGCGGGGAGGGGGGACACTTGCAAAGCTATCACCTCCCCTTAGAGAAGGAACACCCCCACCCCCGAGCACCCCCACTCTGCAAGTCTCTGTGATTATTCTATTTATGTAGGGAAAGTCGGGGCGGGGTGGGGGGGGTTGCATGGGGAAAGGAGGCAGCAGCCTCTGAAAATGAGGGAATGTCTGGCCTTCAGAATGCTCCCCATAATTTTTCCTGTCACTGTCAGCGATACAGAGGTGGCTTCAGCTTTCTCCGGGAGCCTGGTCCTGAGCCCAAGATGCGGCATAACCTGGATGTGGGGAAAGGTGCCCTTACCGTTCGTGTAGTTTTCCAGAAATACGTTCCCGCCGAGCTAAGAATCTAGGAACAATCCCTTAGAGAGAGAGAGAGGGAGGGAACAAAGGCATGTCTGGAGCGGAGGGAAGGTGAAAGGTAATTCCATAGGCAGTACAATGATTTTAATTAAATATTAGCTGTAATTAGCCTGAAGTGCAAATGTTGGGAATATTAATTAGGGTCTCCCTGGGGCGGCTGTCGGGGTGAATAAAGTTAACGGTAGGAGGCCTCCCACCAGCATCTGTTGGGGAGTTCCAGGTGTGGGTTGCATTCTAGAAGAGTCCAGCCCCACCCCGCCCCATGTGCCTGGGAAAGATTGGCTAGCTACTGCTCTGGCTTCCAGTGCTTGACTTCTGAGAGCCAGCTCAGCGCCCTGTGTCCGCCTGGATGGCTTTGGCTTTGGTTAGAACAAGGAGGTTTGCTCTGGCTCCGGTGATGCACTTCCGTCCCCGGGGGGCCTCTACTAGAGAAGAGCCTGAAGCCTGGCCTCAGAGCTGACACAGGGTTTCCATGCCTCTGGGTCAATCACCTTTCAAGGGCCCACCCCTGCGACCACCAGCCAATCAGAATCGCCGACATCTGTCCAAGTCACTACCCCACAAGTAAGAGATGTAAACCACCAATGTGGGGGCCTCGGGGGTGTGGGATGGAGAGGGGTTTGTTTCTCTGGAAAACAAGAAGCCACTGCCGCCCCTGTAGGTGCTACTTTGGCCAAAGGAGAGAGAAAGCAGGGTCTGAGTTTGACTCCTGGCTTCTCTTCGGAATGACCTGTACCTGTGGCTTTGCTTAGAAGCAGGATCCAGGCCAGGTGCGGAACGCCTTCCGCTGCTGCTGGGTGACGCGAGAGCAGAGGTGCAGCACGTACAGAGGAGGCGCCGTAGACATCTGAGCTATTGTTTGGGGGGGGGGTGGAGGGTCAAGGGTCAAGGGTGACCCTTCCATGGGAGAGGACTGGCCTTTACACAGCGGCCATCACCAACCTGGCCTCCACCTTCCAGATGCCAGGAGCACTTCCTTCCCCAGTGTGTGCCAAAACCAAACATGTCCCCCACTCATCGCGGGCACCCCCTGGGCAGCAGTACCCACGACAGTGCCCGTCACTCGGCCTGACTTCGGCGCGCCCTCTAGAAGCAGGGGCTGCCTTCCCCGGGAGAGCCTCGAAGCCCGAGGTCCCGGGAACCTGTCTCTCGATGGACTACGTTCTGCAAAGTGTGTAGCCTGTGCCCCTTCTAAGACAGAAAGCTCGCGGTGGAACGGAAAGCAAATTTCAGAAGTGATTCTGAGTCATTCGGTGCGGCAGCCTGAGCTCTGCCAGTCTGCGGAACCCAGCTGGGAGCCTTGGGGAAGACAGCCTGCCCTCCCTTTCTGTCTCTTCCTGCTTCTCTGCCAGCTTTGTGTCCTGCGCTTGTAGCTGATGTGTCCATATCTAACGCTGCTTTGCCAAAGACACTAATGAAACTTCTTCTGCAGGGACTCCAGGGCTAAGTAGTGGAAACTTGTCTGGGCCATGGAGCCATTCTGACGACTATCCATCTCTGTGTCCATAGACAACAAGTGAAAACGTCAACATGGCTGTGTCTCGATAAAACTTTATTCACCAAAACAAGCAGAGGGCCAGATTAGCCCTATCAGCCATTCGCCAATCCTTCTCTGGCTCCTCCTACTATGTCCCCTGCTGCCAACTTAAACCTTTTAGGGAACCCAGACTTCATTTTTTAAAGCGTATAATTAGTCAATGCGCATAATTGTCACTTTGCATCAAGGCCTGCTGCTGGGGCTGGGGAATGCCATGGTGAATGTGGCCTCCTGCTCCTCCCCCTCCCTCTCCTCCTTCTCCCCTTCCACCTCCCCCTCCTCCTCCTCTCCCTCCTCTCCTCCTCCTTTTCCTCTTCCTTGTGTGGCAGGAGCACCCAGGCAAACAACAGGCCAGAGTGCCAGCTGTGTGGAGGAAGGAGCTTTGGATTGGGACTCTGGAAAAAAGAAGGGTTTTCCAGACAAGGGAGAGGGGGAGCATTCAAATAGAGAGAGTCAGTGAGACACGATGTGGCTACATTTCCAATAGAGAGTGCTTGGATCTAAGCAGGGACCCGGCTGCACCCCACAAACACACAGGACAATTCCATTCTTTCTAGGATGTCTCCACAGTGACAGCAGCAGCGTGGACAGATCCTCCACTGCGCCCAGGGCTGCAGGAAATGGGAAGGAGGGAGGGAAGAAGGGAAGTAGGAAAAGGAAGAAAGGAAGGAAGAGAAGGAGGGGAAGGAAGGAAGAAAGGAGAGAAGGATGGAGGGAGGGAGGGAGGAAGTAAGGAAGAGAAGGAGGGAAAAGAAGGAAGAGAAGGAGGAAAAGGAAGGAAGGAAGGAAAGAAGGGAAGGGAGGGAAGGAAGTAGGGTAAGGAAGGAAAGAAGAGAAGGAAAGGGAGGAAGGAGAGAAGGAAGGAGGGGAGGAGGGAGGAAAGGGGAGAAATGGAGAAAGAAAGAAGGAGAGAAGGAAGGAGAGGAAGAAAAAGGGGAAGGAGCCGGGCGCCAGTGGCTCACGCCTGTCATCCTAGTTACTCAAGAGGCTGAGATCTGAGGACCCCGGTTCAAAGCCAGCCCAGGCAGGAAAGTCCGTGAAACTCTTATCTCCAATAAACCCAGAAAACCAAAAGTGGCACTGTAGCTCAAGTGGTAGAGCGTAGCCTTGAGCTGAAGAGCTGAGGGACAGCGCCCAGGCCCAGAGTTCAAGACCCACAACTGACAAAAAAAATATCGGGGAGAGGAAAGAAAGAGGGAAAGGAAGGAAGGAAGAGAAGGAGAAAGGAGGGAAGGGAAGACAGGAAGGGAGAGAGGAAAAGGAAGGAAGGAGGGAAGGAAGAAAAGAAAGAAAGAAGGGAAGGAGTAGACCCTTTGATGGATGTCCAATGGCACAGATTGGGACAAATTAGTCTGGAGGAGGAAGCAGAAAGGAAGGAATGTTTATCCACTTGTGAGAAGGTTTAAAACCCATCTCAAGCTCGTTCTCTTCCAAGAGTCATCTTTAACCTTCTAAAGCAAGGTCCTCTCTAAACAAATGTGTAAAACCCTGGGTGGCAGGGTGTGGGGTGCTGGGCTGAGAACCTCTCCCCGCCCCCATCCTCAGCATGTCTGGGTTGAATTCAGGTTGCATTAGCAGTGTCAGTGGTAGGTGGCCAGGAAGTGCCAGCTCACCTGACATTTTTGCCCAGAGTCATTAGGGAAGGGCTAAAGTCGCATCTCATTGACCACAGACAGTGGAAAAACCTGGTGTTGGGTGGCTCTAATTGCTAAGCCGTTTGATTTCTCTCTGTGTGTATCTCCGCCTCTGTCTCTCTCCCCTTCTTCCGCCCCTCCTCTTTCTGACTGTACAGTTGCATCTTTGGAGAGCATGGAAAATTTGAACCTCTAGGCTGCTGTTTTGCATGCGGGTGTGTGAAGGGTGGAGGAGGAGTTACTGGGGTGGAGGTGGAAGGAGAGAGGGAGATGCTTCTAGAAATGGAAACATGAGTTCAGTTTTGTTGTTTTTTTTTTTTTAATTCTTTTGACTTGACTGTAATTATCATACGGCATGTTTAGGCTATAACTGAAGGATGAATTGTTACATAATACCCTTTAATTAAAAAAAAAAGTAAAATTAGAGTTGGAGTGGGGGGTGGGGGTGGGCAATGTTACCTAGTAGGGAGGGGGTCTGAATTCAGACTGGTATTTTACAGCTGAACGTGGGGAGATGGCCATCCAAGTGGGGTTCGCCACCTGACTCAATGAGACTCTGATTTCCCCCCACTGGCTGATTTCTCCTGGCATTGGGTCACACTCACGTGCATGCACACGCGCACACACACACATACACGCGCGCACACACACACACACCCCACACACCCCACTCAGGGAGGCATTGCTTCCATCTGAATGCCCAGCTGCACGGCCTGCGCTCTGCAGCACCAGCTCCTTGGATTTCCTCTCCCTGGGCCCTTGGAGCACCTGCAGAATCGCAGACCCACGGTCACCCCCAAGATGGGACGGAGGGATGGGGTGACCTTCAGTCCCGGGACACAGGCCCTGGCCTTTTGCACACACGCGCGCGCGCGCGTGCACTCTGGGGGAAAGGGATTGGGGTGGAGTGGAGTGGGGGTGTTCCTGGGCCTCCATCTCCACCTCTGTAGAATGGGGTGGCCTGGGGAGTGGGGTGTCCCCCATCAAAGGATGGGAGGATGGGAGACGACCCCCTCCCCCAGAGGATGCTCATCAGACCAGGCGTGCGCTCACGGCCCGTGTCTCCTCCTGGCAGGGTAACCAGGACGCGGCGGCCGCCCCGGACACCATGGCTCAGCCTTACGCCTCGGCCCAGTTCGCTCCGCCACAGAACAGCATCCCAGCGGAATACACCGCCCCGCACCCGCACCCGCACCCCGCGCCGCCGGACTACACGGGCCAGACCACGGCCCCCGAGCACACGCTCAACCTGTACCCGCCCGCCCAGCCGCACCCCGAGCAGAGCGCCGACACCAGCGCGCAGACCGTGTCCGGGACCGCCACAGTAAGGGGGCGCTGGGGCTCGGGGCCCCTGTGGGGGGGGGGGGCAGTGGGCAGTGGGGGGTGTCAGCCACTCACTGGGCATCTGAGCAGGACCCTGTCCAGTATGGGGGGGGTTGGGGGCTCTCTGGGTGCCTGCCGGACTACACCAAGCCTTCCCACGGCACCACCTCTCCGGTGCCTACATAAATGGTACAAGGAGACATGCATCTCCCCATCTTGTCTGCTGGGGCCTACAAGTTGGTTTTGGTTTTCTCTCCAGTGTCAACCCCAGTGGAATATTTTGCCTAATTTTATTTTATTTTATTGTTGGTCATGGGGCCTGAACTCTGGGCCTGGGCGCTGTCCCTCACCTCTTCAGCTCAAGGCGAGCGCTCTACCACTTGAGCCATAGTTCCACTTCTGGCTTTTTCTGCTTATGTGGTGCTGAGGAATCGAACCCAGGGCCTCATGCATGTGAGGCAAGCGCTCTACCACTGAGCCACCTTGCCAGCCCTATTTGCAGAGACTCGTGGCAAGGGTGGAGGGTGGGGGAGAGGTTTGTTGCCATTGGGACACTTGTTTTAAAGTTGTCTTTCAGGGGTAGAATTTAGCTAAGCACAAAACCCACCTGTTTTTATGCACACGGTCAGCTGCCTTTTAGAACATTGACAGAGTCATGCAACCATTACCCGGAGTCTGACTTAAGGAACGCTCCCAACATCTTTGGCTGTATATCATAACTGGGTGTTGGTGGCTCACCCTGGTGAGCTTAGCCACTCAGGAGGCTGAGATTTGCAGGAGTGCAATTCAAAGTCACCCCTGCACGGCAAAGTGTGCCGGCACCTCATCTCCAGTCAACTAGGAGAGCCAGGAAGCGGTACAAAATTGCAAGGCCTGGAATTTGAGCACTGATGAGAGAGGGAGAGAGAGGGAGAGGGAGAGCGGGGAGAGGGAGAGAGAGAGGGAGAGGGAGAGGGGGAGGGGGAGAGAGGGAGAAAGAGAGGGAGAGGAGGAGAGGGAAAGAAAAAGAGAGAGAGAAAGAATGAGAAAAAAAGAGAGAATATTGTACCCAGTCCCACCCCACTGAAGACCTAGAGGAAAGAAAGCTTAGGAAGGGTAGAACAGGCAAAACAGGAAAGAAGAAAGGCAACTTTTGTCGCTTTATTGACGTCCGGCAGTGTGTACCGTTCCATTAGACTTTCATATATGAATGCATGCACGGAGCTATCACCCATTAGGATAATAGCAAAAAAAAAAAAAAAATCTCCATCGCTTCCAAAATGTTCTTCAGCACCTTGACCTGCTCCTGTCACTTTAAACTTAGTTTGGCTGTTGCTAGAGTTTTATTGCAATGAAAAAATAAGCCATTCTGTGCTCTTTGGTCTGTTTTCTATTACTCTGCATCATTATCTTTAGATTCATCCATATTGTTTTATGTCTTGGTCGTTCACGCCTTTCCATGTCTGAGTATTAGCCCATTATATGAAGGTGCCAAGATTTGTTTCTCCATTTATCTGTGTATGAGTATTAGGGAAATGCAGAGATCATAAATGAGACCGTCTTGTTTCCTTCCAGAAATGATGACATACTTATGCTTATTTCTCTTGTGCCAAAAAAAAAAAAAAAAAGGAAAAGGCAAAGGCTTTCCTTTCTGTGATCTCCTTTTGAATCTTTCTTCCTTGATCTGAAGCTTGGCTGGGGCTCTTTCATTTGAGATTGCCTCCACCTCCCTAGACAAGGACCCCAAGTCCTGCATGTCATGGAGGAAGGAATGGAACTTCAAGGTGGGTTCCTTGGGTGGCTTCCCCAATCTTGGACACAAGGCCATATTTTAACATAAAACGTTAAAATCAGTCTGGATGCCGGTGGCTCACGCCTGTCATCCTAGCTACTCAGGAGGCTGAGATCTGAGGATCACAGTTCAAAACCAACCTGGTCAGGAAAAGTCCCTGAGACTCTTATGTCCAATAAACCACTAGAAAACCAGAAGTGGCACTGTGGCCCAAGTGGTAGAGCGCTTGCCTTGAGCTGAAGAGTGCAGGGACAGCGCCCAGGCCCAGAGTTCAAGCCCCATGACCCCCCCCCCAAAAAAAAAAAGTTAAAGTCAGGCTGGGAGCGGACAAAGTGGTAGAGTGCATGCTTAACATTCGTGAAGCCCTGGGCTCCATCCTCGACACCACATCCATACATGGTGGAGAAGAGATCCACCATTCCCTCGAAGGTAGTGTTAGTCCTGGAATAACCCTGTCCCTTGGCACAAATAGATATCCGTGGTGTTTAATGCCATCTGAAGGACACTGCATGGCCCTCCATTCTTGGAGAAACTGGGTAGTTTGGGAGGGGGGAGTAAGAGAAACCCATCCATCCATCCATCTGGTGCATTCTCAGAGCATCTAAAATATGCACATGACTTCTCAGAAAGTGCACAGTCTGTTCAGGGAAGCAGCAGTAGGCACCCTGAGCTCCTAGCCACTGGAACGAAGGGAAGTACAGTAGAGAAGACTCTCGGGGTCCCCCTTGTTCCCCTTGTACCTCTCCAGGGGCTCAGACATTCCTTAACGGCCGAGTTTTCTGCTGAATTCCCATTTAATGTAGGCCTCCTAAGACATCCTGGATGCCTGTCCCCACAGAGCTGAGGCCCTTTGATACCAGAGACTGCTCCTGATGAGGTATTCGACTCTTGCCTCGTGATAACGAGAGATTTTCTGGTGGAGAATTCTCTGTGTATCTCCAATAGCAACTTGACTTCTATTTTTAACACCAGCACAGTCTTGTTTCAGTCTCCCACACGCTCTCAGTCACCCTGAACCCCAATGGGAAAAAGAATGTGGATCTTGAGGCTCCGTCTCTGCTGACAGAGAGAAAATGTGTCTCAGGGACCTCAGCTGCCACCAGTCAAAGTGTCTGCCACATCTCCGTATTTCACTGGTGCCTTTAATAGACGGAATTGGTTGATGATGGGGTCTGGTTCTTCATCCTCCATACATTGGCTTCAGTTCTGAAGCCTGTAAGATTGTTGAAGCATGGGGAATGTGCTCAAAAAGTTTGGGGTTAAAATAGATGTTATTATTGAAGTAATTCAGAATGGGTCGTTAAGAAAGTCAAACAGCCGGGCGCTGGTGGCTCACGCCTGTAATCCTAGCTACTCAGGAGGCTGAGATCTGAGGATCTCGGTTCAAAGCCAGCCCGGGCAGGAGAGACCATGAGACTACTATCTCCAATAAACCACCAGAAAACCGGAAGTGGCGCTGTAGCTCAAGTGGTAGAGCGCTCGCCTTTAGCTGAAGAGCTGAGGGACAGCGCCCAGGCCCAGAGTTCAAGCCCCACAGCTGACCAAAAAAAAAAAAAAGAAAGTCAAACATTAGCTAGACATCGGTGGCTCAAGCCTATAATCCTAGCTGCTTGGGAGGCTGAAATCTGAAGATCTTAGTTCAAAGCCAGCCACGGCAGACAAATCTGAGACCCTTATCTCCAATTAACCAGCGAAAAGCAAGAAGTGGAGATGTAACTCAAGTGATAGAGCACCAAATCTGAGTGGAAACTCTAAGGGAAAACATGAATACCCCAACACACTCTCTCTCTCCTCTCTCCTCTCTCTCTCTCTCCAAAATGAAAATGAAAATTCTCTAATACCCATAAACCCAGCTCCAGCTCTTAAGTCTGTTTTCCAGAAAATTAAAAAATATATACTTTTCCCTGTTCCCTTTTCTTTCCTTCCAGAATCATTTGATGCATCTGCAAGTGTATATCTGCTTGTCTTATTCCCATCTTGATCTCTGGCCCTATAACCTTTCTCTAACTCAGTCTTCACTTCCTCTAACCACTTTCTTGGCCCATTCTCAAAATCTGAGCATTGAAATCTACTGATCATGGGCTTTTTGAACTCTTAAGTGAGGAATCTCTCTCTGTCGGCCTTTGGGATCCAACCCCTTGCTTACACGCCTGTGTATAGTCCTGCTGAAGGAATTACATAATTTCTGGGATTCATCTTATCTTGTAATTCTAAGTCAGGCCAAACAGAAAAAGCTAGGTACAAATACTGCCAGCAAGCTCTGCATGTCTCTGCCTGTGAATGTTTAAAAAGAACATGAATTTACAAGATACACATCAATCACCTACCTCACAGAGCATGCACGCATTTGAATCTAGAAAGGCTTCTTGCCTATCAGAGTGTACCAGCTATGAGCAAGCCCTCAACCCATAAACCAGCCTGTAGGTGTGTACTTAATGGTGACTGATCTGCTCTCTCATGAAACAAAATACCTGGAATCTTAGCTACTCAGTAGGCTGAGATCTGAGGATCGCAGTTCAAAACCAGCCCGGATAGGAAAGTCCATGAGATCCTTATCTCCAGTTAACCAACAGAAACCTGGATGTGGTACCATGGCTCAAAGTGGTAGAGTGCTAGCCTTGAGCTCAGGGACAGCACCAGGTACCTAGTCCAAGCCCTACAGATGGAGGGGGGGTGGGAGTTGTGTGTTGTATACTCACAGATGGAGACCAACAAACACTGAGAGGCTATGTTGGATATTCTTCCCACTTCCATCTTATTTCACCCTGATATGAGATCTTTTCAAGTAGTATCACTTCCCTTTATTTTCCACTGGGAAAACAAAAGGACTCAGCAGATGAGGATATTGTTAAGTTCAGGAAGGACCTACCTGAGCTGCTCACTCAGGAATGCCGAATGCCAGAACCTTCCTCTTTCTCCAAAATGTGTCTCTCCTGGAAGTTTTTGGGGCCAGCACGTAGATGATCAGTACCTAAGCACATGAAATCCAGGATCTCATGCAAGTGCATGCCCAGAATCCAGAGATTTAGAAAGCAGGAGATATGAGGATCATGGTTTGAGGCTGGGCCTAAACTCCCCTCAGCAAGACTGGATGTCAGAAGACACATTGGGCACCATGGTACACACCTGTAATCCTAGGGAGATGGGAGGCAGAAGTTGGAAGATAGAGTGGTGAACCCATCCCTGGGCAAAAGTGTGACTCTCTATAGGTTTGTCAGGCTCTGTCCCTCTGTCTCTGCTGGATGGACCCATCTGTTCATTCTCCTCATGTTCTCCAGACCCTCTTCTTTTTTCCCCTTCTATTTAGCTCTCAGAGGATGGGTTCAAGAACATTGGAGACTTTTTTCACTTTGGTGGAAGGCATTTTAGCCACAAGAACTTGCACTTAAAAGGGGGGGGGATCGCAAAATAGTAGAAGAATGACATGTCTCAAGATAGGGGCACTGGACCTGTCAAAAGAGGACACAGGGAAGAGTAGCCTGAAATATAACTCTGCTCAGCGAATGCAAGATGGTGTCCTAGGTCGTCTGGGTATGCCTCTCCGCTCATACTAAGTTTTCTTCACCGAAACCAGACCGGATCTTTAACATCCCCTCTTACATGAAGTACCTGGATGACAGAGAGGTGAGCACTAGAGCTCAATCTGAAGCCTAGGAGATCAAATCTCCCAGAGGCCAGAAACACAGGGGACATTCCCCAGAGGGGCACAAGGGGCTGTTCTCGATCGATTGCAATTGCAGCCAGGAGCTGAAACCACTCATTTCACCCTGGAGAAGGCCCAGCAGGCCCCGCGTTGCAGCCCCCGAGTAGACTCTTGTTTAGACTTAGGCCCAGAGCAAGCTACAATAATAACACGTCCGGGTGGCTTCAGATTGTCTCTTTGAGCCACTGTGTGTCTGAGTCATGTTGTCGACACCAAGTTCTATTTTCCTGAGGTTCATGTTGAATGTCAGGATGCAGGTACTGTCTGTTGTCTCCCGTGGAGCTTGGAATCTGACCCTGCAGCCTCTCGTGGATGCTTGGAAACAGGTAGCTCATGGCTTTCCAGGTGGATTAAACGCCTTCACTAGGCAATGCCAGCATCCTTTGATGAAGCTGATGACTTTGTATGCCAGGGTGTCCGTTCATTCGTTCCTGGGGGTGGGTGGGGTTGGGGTCACTATGAGACCAGCCGCAGGTAAGTGTGAAAACAGCAGAATATCTCTTGAGCATCACAGAACCATGTGTCTGCTACTCTGCTGACAGACAGGGGCTTCCAGCCCAGGATGCTGGCAGGTCAGGAGAAGCAAGTTAGAGTTCTAGGGACCCTCACACATTACCTGACCGCTCTGAGCTTCTGTTGTTGTTGTTTTATTTTCTCCTAAGTGCCATGTGGGCACTTCTCAGTGAGTTAATGTGGATCAAAGGGTTGGCCTCATGATAAAGCACAACAGTAAACACTTCACCCGAGGGGCCGGTAGAATTATGAGCTAATTAGGTTATCTGTAAAGTGGAGTTGAGCGAGTGATCTCTTTGGCCCTGAATTCTTCTTATTCGATTCCTTCCCCCCAACCCCCCAGGCGAATACATCTATCATAGGAATTATAGGATATTATATGTGTGTGTGATGTGTGTTGAGTCAAACTAATATGCAAATTCCCAGCTTTATTATGCAAGTAATTCTGACATATAAGATAGGGTGAATTTTGTCAAAGTGCTTTCCATGCACATACAACTAAATACTGCAATGAAACCTCCCTTGTACCATTCATCAATCCCAATGAAAAGGAAGAGTAAAGAGTCCTTCTTAGCCAGGTGCCAGTGGCTCATGACTGTCATCCTAGCTGCTCAGGAGGCTGAAAGCTGAGGATCACAGTTCAAGGCTAGCTTGGGCAGGAAAGGATCATGAGACTCTTGCCCCCAAAAGACTACTCAGAAAAAGCCTAAAGTGGTGTCATGGTAGAGCACTAGCCTTGAGCATAAGGAGGCTCAGGGACAGAGCCCAGGCCCAAGCCCCAGGGCCAATAAAAAGAAAGAAAGTCATTCTTCTATTCAATGATTTGTATGCTAATCACTTGCAGTCGCTTCGCCTGACGTGAGTTCAGGCTGTGAACGAAACAGGTAAAGATTTGTCAGAGAAAGAAAAGACTAGAGTTTCGTTTGCAAGTCCCACGTGTATCTTGCTTTTGCTAGATACTTTAGGGGAATCTTAGGGTTGAAGTCAGTGGTTCCCAAGAGGAGATGTTGGGCTTTGAGCAGGTATGGGTGAGCTAGGATGTAACCTTGAGGCTTTGAGGTGATGCTTGGATAGTCTGAAGATAACCAGCTGTTTACAAAGGACCAATGTCATGTCTTGAAGGAAATCACTACCTTTGCCCCTGACTAGCCAGCCACACTAGTGCCTTCCACCAGCCGCACTGTACTTGCACAACTCTTCAAGAGACAGATGTGGTGATAGAATCACGGAGAAGGAAACTGAGGCCCAGACGCTCAAACCCAGACTTGCTGCTAATTTCCAGAACACTCTGGATAGGACTTGCATTTGCTAATGACTTTCCCTCAGGACTCTATTAAACAAGATGAGACCATCACGGGCAGACACTTTTAATCATCTTGTCTCCGTCATTCTGAGTGTAGTAGGTCTGTGTGATCTCAGTGTGCACAACCACGCATGTGTGCAACACCCAAGCTCCTCCTGCCCTGAATCTTCACCTTCCCTCACGGGCTTGCATGGGTACCGCAGGGTGATCAGCACCCAAACCACTGGACTGCTGGCATGAGGAAGCCTGGATTTCCCAGAGAAACTTGCTTCAAGGAAATCGCTAATTATAACCCAAATTGTATTTGACTTCTGCATCTTTGCTTCACGGTGTAACACTGTAATTTAAATAGATTGTTCCCTGCCCCCCCTTTTTTTTAAAAAAAAAAGGGGAGAAATTAAGTACCTTTTTTTTTTCTTTTAAGCTAAGAAAAGCCTGGTCGCGGCAGGTCTCCAATGACAGGAGATGGGTCTTGTACCCCCCCCTCCCCCTTTTCTCTCTAATTGGCTTGCAAGTAGGAGTCAGGCTAGCAATTATTGGAGGAGTCCCCTGGAGTTCCAGGCAGTGTCAGCCTTGACATTTATCTGGGGGATGCACAAAAGATCGGGGAGGGGGTGCAGAAGGAGGGGCAGGCTGGGGGGACGGGGACTGAGAGTGACAGACCGAAGTCTGGGGACAAGTGGGAGGCAGGGTTCGTCTATCTTTGGGTTTTTCAGCTCTCTCTTTGTTTGAGGTCCCGGAAGCTCTAGGTGAGTTAAAACCTAGAAGGGAGCTGGAGAAAAGTGGGAGAGGAGAGTTGGAAGTCCCCTGGGAGCTTTCAAGTCTCGGTCATTTTTTTTTTCCCCTGTATCCACCTGTCAGTAGGACCCAGAATCCTTTGTGAGCCCTGCCTTTTCTCTCTTCTGTCCAGCTTTCTGCAGGTCTTCACTTCCGGTACAGAGCTTTGCCAAGAGTTGACACACTGTGGCCCGTGAGCTAGTTCTGGCCTGGTTTTTGTCCATAAAGTTTTATTGAGACACACACATACACAGAGGTTCGTGGATGCTTCTGTAGCCTGTCAACAGAGATGAGTCATGGTTTCTATGGTCCACAGCACCAAAATTCCCAGTAGAGAAAAATCAAATCGCTGGCCATCCCCTGTTCTGGGTCTACACTGACATCGTGTTTGTTCACATTTTTCGAGAACTCAGGCACGGTTTGTTAGACATCTGGAAGACATTGATCACTTAACATTGATCACTTAACCGGCTCTGATGAAGAGCTGGGGCTTTCTGGGGCAGACCCCTCCCCTGTGGCGCCTCCTCTGGGCTAGACTGACTCCTCTAGCTGTGTGAGCTGGGCACCTGCTTCAGGACCCTCAGGTTTTGCCGGAGTTATTTCTTAATAAAACAGTTCCAATTCCTCAGATCACCAGTGAATTATAGCTTTTAATTCTTTCCCTTCTGTCAGACTGTACTTTCTTATAGAACTGGGGGTGGGGAGTGGGGGGAGATTTGTGTAAAGCCAGGATTTAGTAGTGAATCCTAGCATTATTGTAGCAGAAAAAGAGCAGCCCCTGGACCCCCCAGCACACTCAGATGCACACACACAAATACACATACACACTGCCCGCCTTTGCCCTGCTTTGCCCTATCTTTCCTTGTCTTGCTTTCTTTGGAAGTCCTACCTGGATTTAACCTGATGAGTCAATATTGTGAATGTGACCAGGGTTCTGGGTAATGTGTGCACAATCAAAGCCCAAGAACTACAGGTGAGGAAGCCAGACCCTCAACCGGCATCTGGACTTTGGCCTAAAATATACCAGAAGCCTGAGGCCCACAGCCAGCCCTAGTATTTCAGATGGCAATAGTACCGCACCTTCTAATACACCAGGGCAACTTGTTGCCCACCAAGGCACGGACAACTGGACCAGTGTTTGTCTGACATGGATGGCTGAGGCCCATCTCCCAAGGGACCTACAGAATGTAGGAATCCAAGGGACCATTTTTTCCTATAGCTAGACTCACTACACCCCGCCAAGTAGCACCAAAGAGGTGAGTGGTCAAGCCACTAAAGATCTGCATTTGCATCTCCAATTATGCCCAGCCAGTCTTCCCATCGACCTTTGCAGGCTCAGCAAAGGGAGAACAAAAGTTGGTTGGGGGAAATGCTAGCAGATGTCCTCAGGGTCAGCTGCCCCTTTAATCCACCAAGGCAACTGGGCTGTCTGTGTCTATGTGTGCCTTTAGGAATCCTGGATCTTCCCTTCTCCAGCTTGGATGCTAAGTTCTACAGACTGTTTTGTCTGTAGATGTGTTAAGTCCTGACTTGGGGACCTGAGCCCTTGGTTTAAAGACTCTGTAGCCACAGAGTAATTGCAGGTCTGGAACTTTCTGAGTAGGTGACAAGTGGCCCTCTGATGATTAGTCTGAGTAGAATGGAGAGCTGACGAACAGCGAAAGGAAATTGTGCTCCTCCTTTATTGACTTGCGCATGCGCACCTTCTCTGGCGCGCCTCTAAGATGCTACAAAATCTCCCTCAATGTGATGTTACTCAGTGCACTGAAAATAATCATGCACCTACCACAGTGCATTGGGCCACTCTGCAAAGTTGAATTTCCCGTGAGCTCGCTGGGTCTGCATATTGGCAGTGAGGAGATTGGCTAGCTGTGTTTCCCCGGACCTGTCGCAGCATGGTGCTGCTCTGATGGCATAGTTTGGACATGGTTGAACTGTGTGAGGTGGAATTTGGCAGTGGGAGAAGGGAGAAGGGAGAAGGGACCGCTCATAAGTTGGATGCAACTCAGAAGTGTTTGTATTGGCCTTGCCTGGAGATTGTATCAAATCTTTGTTCCTTTCCTTGTTTTTTTCTTTTTTGTCGGTGCTGGGGGCTTGAACTCATGGTCTGGGGCTCTGCCTCTGAGCTGGTTTTGCTCAAGGATTAGCACTCTATCACTTGAGCCACAGAACCACTTCCGGCTTTTTCTGAGTCGTTTTTTTTGGAGACAAGAGTCTCACAGATTTTCCTGCCCGGGCTGGCTTTGAACTATGTGCCTCAAATCTCAGCCTCCTGAGTAGCTCGGATGACAGGCGTGAGCCACCAGTGCACAGCAATTTGTTCCTTTTGAACATGGCCATTTCAAGACCAGTGTCTGTGTTCCTGTGGCATGCCCTTGCCCAGCATAGTCATCCAAAAGTAATGCCTTGAACTGGTACTACACGCTGGACACACACTAACCTAGTACATGCATGTCCAACAGAACTACTGCCATGTGCCCTTTTGTCCACAAATCCACAACATCCCTGAGTATGCCACAGTGCTAAACCTAGCTTCCGACACGCATTCGTGATGCATTGTTCATGTATCCGTGAGCATTTCTTGAGTTCCTGTCCTTTTTAATGTTTTTGTTTGTTTGTTGATTGCAGTCCCAGGGATTGAACTTGAGGCTTTGCACTTTCTAGGCCAGCATTCTATCACCTGAGCCATACCCCTGTGCTGTGTGTGTGTGTATGTGTGTGCACACGTGTATGTGCATGCACATGTGCACGTGCCAGTCCTGTGGTTTAAACTCAGGGCCTGGCTGTTATCCCTTAGTAGTTTTGCTCAAGGCTGGTATCCTACCACTTGAGCCACAGCTCCATTTCTGGCTTTTCTGGTGGTGAATTAGAGAAAAGAGACTCACAGACTTTCCTGCCCTGGCGGGCTTCCAAGCTCATTTCTCAGATCTTAGCCTACTGAGTAGCTGGGATTACAGGGATGAGCCATGGGGTGCTGGCTCTTTGTGTTTGTTTATCAGATAGGGTCCTGTACCTTGAGCCCCTGGCTAGCCTTGGACCGCCTGCTTCCTATTTCCACTTCCTGTGTACCAGCAATGGCAGGTATATACCATTATTCCTGGCTTTATTTTTTCAGATTGGCTCCTTGTTTCTTTTGCCCAGGCTGGCCTCTAACCATGATTCTCCTGTCTCTAACTGCCTCCCAAGTGGGTAGGATTACAGGTACAAACCATCTGACCTGGCTGACTTCCTAAGTTTTGGAAGGTACAGGGATAGGCCTTTGGAGATTCAAGAGCGAGAAATGTAGACTTAGATTTCCCCCTGCAAGGAACTCCCTGTTTAGCTTCTATAGAACATACACAAGAAAGTACCACTCGAATAACGAAATGACTCAGAAACGCACAAGTGACAGGGGACCTAAGTCAGGGTGGAGACTTGCCACAGCTTCCTCAGGGAAGCGACGTTGGCAATCAGAGCCAGGGAACCACAGCCAGGAAGAAGGGGGAAGCAGCGTGCTAGGAGGAGGGAGGAGGAGCGGAGGTGGGGCTAGAAGCCACTTTCACTGGCCAGCGACTGTCCGCTGAGGTCACCATCAGTTTTTGACATAGGGACACCACGAATAATCGCTCCAAGTCACCTCAGTTGAGCAGTGTGCATCCGGGCAACTGGCAAAGGCCCCATTCAGGGCTCTTCTGGTTTTATTGTCTGGAGAGCTGGTTGATGGTTGACCATCCCCATCACCCCATTGGCAGAAAGGGTCAAATGAAAGAATGTCACTGTCGGCAGCCTTGGACAAGCAGCAAGTGGTCCATGCCGATGGTAAAGTGATCAGATGGGAAGCAGGGGGTGTGTTCCACGCCCTGCCTCCCCCCACCCCGGCCCATGTGAAGAGATGCCATACCTTTTATGGGGGAGGAGGACGGGGGGAGTCATTGGAGGATTTTAAGCAAGAGAACGTCATAATTGAGTACTCATGGGGCAACAGTATGGGAAGAAGAAGCAACAACAGAGCTGGGTGGGTGGCAGGTGCTTGTCCCATGGTCCCCACGAGACGTGATCACATGCGGGCGTGGGGTCTGGAGGATAGATCGGAGGGAGTGTAAATGACCAGAGAATCTGATGACGCTCTCTCTCTCTGTCTTTCTTTTTTAGTTTAAATAAGCAGTATGCACCCAGATGAGCTTTTGTGGCTAAGCTGGGGTAGTCTAGTCCTTTGTGATTTCGCCCTCACAGGGACCTCACTGATGTGTTCAGACTCTTCATGGGCAGTAAACTAAGGCTTGGCGACTTTCCCAGGGTCATGTCAGACTTAGTGCCTGGTGGGATCTTCCTACACACCCTGTCCTGTTAACCGCCTAGAGCTTCTGGACTCTAGGAAGGAACAGGGAGAGATCCCCTCACCCCTGTAGCCTTCAGAGGCGTATGGAGCTGTAGGTCCACAGGATAGCTATGGTCTCCGGTCACTCAGCACCTTGGCTTTGCCCTTCTGATCTCTTCACTGTGAGGGAACACATTTCTGTTGCTTTTGATGCTGGGCCTGTTGTAAGATGTCACAGGGACTCTAGGAAACGAACAACATACGAGATGCTGGCTCCTCATATTCGTTCTTTATTACGCTAGCTGTAACTTGAAATGATTTTCATTACTAGTTTGCCTATGTCTCCGTAGGGGAAGCTAGTGCCCTGTGACCTTTGGCTCCCCACCTCTGTGTGTCCCGGATGCTGAGTTCAAACAGTTGTTCAGTTAAAAAAAAATAACCCACACACTAATGACAGCAGGTGCCTGTGGCTCACGCCTGTAATTCTAGCTATTCAGGAGGCTGAGATCTTCAGGATTGAAGTTCGAAGCCAACCTGGGTAGGAAAACTGTGTGGTTCAAACATAGTAAGGTGTTAACATGACACCAGATGGTGTTCTACCAGGAGCAAGCCTTCAAAATAAGAGCTGTTTTTCACGGGAGGCAGGGTTGTATGTTTTTTCTGCCTCCCTCCCCGTTTCCCCAGTCCCCCCAACTTGAGAGTTGTTCTGTGGACTGGGAGGATACAGTTCAGGGTTGGTTCTGGAGGGATTGACAGGTGAAAGTCCCGCCTCCCTTTCTTGCAGTTGAGCTTTTCCTCCAGTGAGAGGTCAGGAAGAGAGGCGTTTGCGGGGGACCCCCCCCCCCCTGCATGGGGCAGAATACCTCCCTCTGCCTTCGCACTCCAGAAAGCTTTGATCTTTCTTTGTCGAACAGATGCACATTCGTCAATAATTCTGGGAGACATCAAAACTCCCGCAGCTCCATCCTTCCATTCCCTGTAGCCTTCAGGAGCAACAAGCCATGCTTACAGGTCCAGGGTGGATCTGTGCTGCCGCCTTCTGGGGTCACTTACGAATGCCCTAAGCCCCAACTCAGGTATCACTGTTACTAGCTGGTCTGTTCCCTCTCCTGGTGGCTAGAATTAAGCTGATCACCCCGAACAAAGTGTTGATTCCCCACAGTGTCTCTAGGTGGCCTGTGTACCTGCTGGCTGTTCTTTGCAGACAGAGGTAGACAGCGAAAGGTAGGCTCAGGGCCAGAAGACCTAGGTCAGATCCCTACTCTGCCATTTTGACGGTGTGTGACCCCCACCAGCCAGCCTGTTAGCGGCTTCCTGACATTGTGGGCAGGGCACAGTCAGGAAAAATGCTAGTGGGGTCTGTGAGCCCACAGGACTCTTTGAGATTCCTGTAAGCCAGCAGAGAGGAGCATACTTCCAAAGCAGGGATGGGTCATAAAAGCAGACGTGGTTATTATGATTATTCTAGAACTGTAAGAAAATGTAATGAAACCAGGTGCTGATGCCTCATGCCTATAATCCTGGCTACTTGGGAGGCTTGGATTAGGAGGCTGGCAGTTTGTGAGCAGAAAAGCTGGTGAGATCCCTCTTTCTCAAGGAAGAGCCGGACATGGGGCCTGATACCAAATGTGGGGCCTGATATCCTAGCTGCAAGAGAAGCCTAGCACAGACAGATCCCAGACAGGAAACAAGATCCTAGTTCCAGCCAGCAAGAACCAGGGCTGGAAGCAAGGCAGTGAGGATGCCTGCCTAGCAAATGTGAGTTCAAATCCCAGTACCACCAAAAAAAAAAAAAAAAAAGTAAAACAATTAAACTAGTTTCTGATCCTGTGTTAGGAACCTCATATTTAAAGATCAACAACTACAGTTCAGCCCCGTGTTTATATATTTGGGTGTGTACGTATGTGTGTCAGTGGGGTTTGAATCTAAGGCTTTACATTTGTTAGGTAGAAGCTATGCCACTTGAGGGCCACCAAGGCCCACCAAAGGCTAGCCCAGGTAGCCTTTGACCACAACTCTTTTACTCCTACTCATCAAGTAGCTGGCATTACATACATGAACCACCATGCCAAACCTGTAGGACTTTTTTTTTTTAATGATGCAGATCAACTCTACTCATTATAGGTAGGAAAGAAACATGTCATTAAGCAAATGATAAGGACAGTATTCACCCTCATTTTGTCATGTCATTCACTGGCCACGTGGTGTTGATTCTTTGAACCTTTTTTGCAGCGCTGCCGTTTCTGTTCTCTGATGGCCTCTGTGTTCTCCTACTGCGCATTGCTAGGGGGTTGGGGGCGGTGGGGTCTTTCATTTAGCCAGTCCTGTGCAGTTGGACACTGTTAAGCTATTTCCCACTTTTCACCGTAGCAAATACCTCGATGATGAATTCTCTTCCTCACATCTCTGCACATTTTCATGAGGGTTTCTGTAGGATAAATTCCCAGAAGTGGAACGGCTGGGTCAGAGAGTTAAAAATGCACATTTTTTAAAAAAGTCTTTGATAGTCAGATAAAAACTAAAATATCACCTTCTAGAAAGATTACACCTATTTAAACTCCTTCCAAGCCTGCTTGGAGTGCCCCGTTCTCTCCCCCTGCTCCTCTCTCCCCTCTGTCTCTCTCTGTATCTCTCCCTTCTCTCTCTCCTCTCTCTCCCCTCTCTCTCCCCTCTCTCTCCCATTCTCTTTCTCTCCAGGACAAAGCATTATCTCCAAGTGATTTAAAATGCCTGAAGAAAGGAGTGGTAATGGCTTCTGAACAGCTCTGGCTTAAACACGGGCACTGCATATTGGCTTTCAGCTTGATAAATACTTTCTTATAAGATCATAAATATTGGTGGTACCAAAGGTTAATGTAGTATGCAATGCTGTAAAATTCAGCAGGCAACCTGCTAGATCATAATGATGCATTAGCACCTTTCAGAGTGAAGTGTGATGAGTTACAAAGCCCGCTTCTGAGTGGCTACTAACTCAACAAGTGCATAATTGTGTCGGTGGGCCCCGCCACAGCAACAAACATAATTTATGAAGTTAGCACCTTGCCCTTTGTTAAATGCCAAAAAAGAAAAAAGAAAAGAAGGGAACAAGGGAAGGGAAATGATTAGTGGCTTTGACTGAGCTCCTAATCTCTTTTGCAAGCTAGGGATACTTAAAAAGACCCAGATAATTTATTGAATTAAAAGAATAAATAGCAAATAATCCTTACCACCGTCTGAACAGGAACTTCCCTTCGGGCTGGCTGGAGGTGGGTGGGCCTAATAGACAGTTTTCACCATTAGAATGCATAGGCATTTGAGAAAATTCAGGTTCTAAATTGTTTTTATGTTTCCCTTTGATTTGTTTTGAAGTTTGCAATTTGGGGTACTTATTTGATTTTCTTTTTTTTTTTAAATTCAGGTGGAAATGGGTATCATTTCTATTTGTTGGTGTGCTTGGCTTGGTTGGTGTGATGTTGGCAATGGCGTTGGTGTAACTGTGATTAAAGAATGTACAGGGCATCTGCATTTAAAGTAGACAGTCAGCTTTCCTGGGAGTACACCCCCCCCCATACACCCAACCTTGACAGAATGGTGGATGCACCGGTTGCGTGCCATTTGGCTTTACCTCTTTGGTAATGGAACACATCCCCTGCCAGCAAGGATATACTTGGCTCAGCCCATCCCTGTGTCTGCCCGCATCTGTTGACGTCTTGACGGTTCTGGTCCAGTTATAAAAGAACACGCTCCATCACACAGAAATAAGCAGGAGGCACATGTGGTGAGCCATTTGTTCTGTTCACCTTGTGAAACATGCTGGAATGGACCCCGGTGTTCTTCACCGGTCCATCTCCCAGTGAGTCATTGTTAAATGGCACCGAAGTGTGGCGGCAAGCCCTCGGATGGTTGAGATGAACACAGTGGACCCCATGCCCTTGAACTAGGTCTCAGGTACAGACAAGGGAGTACTTGTTCCTCTGGCCAGGCCCTGTTTCCTTCCTCAGTCTCTTCCTTCACCTGACATGTCACAAAGAGCAGAGTCCCCACTGGGTCATCTGCATGCAATGCTACCGTGTCACAGGCTCCCCCTGGGTCTTAGGTCCCAGGCCAGTGAGCCGACCAGCGGCCAGCAGAGAGGAAGCGGCAGATGTGATGGGAGACTCTGATATCACCTGAAAATTAAAGACCCGTGGGTGATGAGCGAGTTGGGAATGGAGTGATCGCTTGTGGGAAGCCACCTTCATGTCTGGAAGCCACCAGCACGGAGCTGGCCTTCCTCGGGGTGGACACTCTTCTTGACTCAGCAGGGAAGTTGCCAGGGTCCCCGTGGCTTCCAGTCACGTTGTCCGTTCAGGATGACGATGATACACAGGCCAGCTTCCACGGCTCTCCGGAGGGCCTGGGCGCGGGGACACGATGATCTGAGAGCACTCGGAAGGCCCGTGGTAGCTGAGCTAACTCGTCCCGTTGGATGTCTCTTGCATTTTTAACGAGGAGCCCGGAGGCACTGTATAAGTAAAACGGCCGAATTATTAAATTACCCACTCTACAGGGCCTCTTATATTAGTCCTTAATTAAATGATGCTTTTCATGTTAACAAACAGCACTCAGAAAAGGAATTCCCATTATTTTTTTAAATTCTATCCTAATAGAATTCGGAAGCCTGGGAAATGAGGTAGCCCAGGGTTTCCGGGCATGTGTCCCCTGGATTTTGAACCCTTTCCCTAAGTTCCTTGGATGACCCACTTCTCCCCCAATTCCAAAATACTCCCTGCACTCCTGCTCTGGGACCCGAGGGAGACACGGGACTGGGTTTCCGTGGCTGATTTGAAAGGGAGTGAAGAAAAGAGGCCGGCAGCCATAGTATTCAGCGCCCATCTGCGAAAACGGAAGTCTGAAAATCAAGGGGGAGGGGTGGGGTTAGAGATGGGGGAGAATGACAGGAGGGGCGACGTGGGTTAAGATGCGTTGGCCTCTTGCACTGAATTGTTGAACTTAAAACCCCTGCAGACGACTGGAGATGATGGGAAACATCACAACAGAAAGCTGGTCAGTCAATTAGGAGTGAACGGTGCATGAGGAGGAGGAAAACGGAATGAGAACGGCAGTATTCTCAGCCCAGGGCCTGGAGGGGCAAAGGATAGGGTCTGCATAGGGGTTCGGGCCTTCAGGAGCTGTTACTTGGAGCAGCTACTAAGAGAGATGATGAGGGCATCGGATAAGAACCTGCTGAGCTTGCAGTGGTTTGGAGGTAGAGAGAATGGACAAGGAAACATCCTGGGGGCAAGTTTTAGAATACCAGAAGTGCTTCACACAAAAAGGAACTAAAGAGGATCCTAACCTAGACCATCAGGATGTAGAAGGGTGGTGGGTCCAAGGGTAGGGAGACAGTGTAAAGAGAGCTGCTTGCAAGCACAGCTTCCCAAGTCGGGATTCAATGATAACAGTGTGGTAGCAAGAGGGAGGCCGGAGCCATTTTCTTTTCCTTTTTTTTTTCTTTTACAACCAACATACACTTACTTGGTGGTTGGTCAAGCAAGGCTGAGCCAAGAAGAACTACTTCTGTCATGGTAAGATGGTGAAGAACAGCCCATCGACGGTGTGGAAGACCCCAGGGGGGTCATTGTCGCCCTGTATCTCCGTCCTGGACTCCCCCAATCCTGTCTGGTGCCCCGGAAGTCAGCCACAGAGATTTTCATTCCACCTGCCTGACACTAGCTCACCACCGCCGTGGCTAATCCCCTATCTACACAGTAGGGAACAGATAAAACTTTGTACCTTGATCCTTTTACTTTGTTCCCAGAGCATCTTCTCTTTTTCTGAGTCTGGAATCTTTCCCCTTTGCACAGTGGAATTTTACCTCTTATACCCACAAATGCTTCTTTATTTCTGTGTCTGGAGAGCTTTGGTCAGTAGCTACTGCTCCTTACATAAGCCTTAGCATCGAGGACATTCTTGCATGGTTAGAGGAGATAGGGCTGTCGGGCTTTAGAATCAGATAGAGAGGCCAGGTGACCTCTCTCCGATGCGTGCAGTGGAGCATAAATTGTCCCCGGAGAAGGCACAGGCTGAGCCTTCTGCAGTGGCCGGAGAGTGACCACCAGGTCAGCGTTCATTGACAATGATGCGTTCCTTTTTTTTTTTTTTTTTTTTAAATGGTGAATCTGAGCTGAGCCCTCAACTTGATCCTTAATATGCGCTGCAGGAGCCAAGAGAAGAAATCCATAGTTCATGACCTGATGGGATTAATGTTGCCAGCGTTTCCAGAGGCCATTTATTTTCGTGTCACCTATTTGTCAATGTCAGGCATTCTCTGACAAATCCTCCCTGTCCATCCACGAAACAAATAAGATATTCCAGGAGGAACATGGCAAGCGCTTGTTCCTTCTCTTCTTTCCCTCCTCTCTGCCTGTCTTCCCTCCCTCCCTCCCTCCCTCCCTCCCTTCCTCCCTTCCTCCCTCCCTTCCTCCCTTCCTTCCTTCCTTCCTTCCTTCTCTCTTTCCTTCCTTCTCTTTTTCCTTCCCTCTCTCTTTCCTTCCCTCCCTCTTTCCTTCCCCCTCCCTCCTTCCTTCCTTCCCTCCCTCCCTCCCTCCCTTCCTTTCTCCCTTTCTTCCTTCAGTCTCTATCACTCATACCATTTCTTTGTTTAATTTCCTGAAGTATACTTGTTTTCAAGAGCAGTGTGCATGGCGTGATCCCCCGTGTCCAGCTGTGTGCATCCCCAAGGAGAAAGGGGACGCCGCCTGTGGTGCTGGCCACCGTGCAAGCGAAGCTCACCACATAGGGCGCTGTTTCACACCATCAGCTGCAGAAGCACGGACATGGCCAGCCTTGAGCACCAAGGTTCAGGGGCAGCACCTGGGCCTTGAGTTTGAGCCTTAGGGGCAGCACCTGGGCCTTGAGTTTGAGCCTTAGGGCCAGTACACACACACACACACACACACACACACACACACACACACACACACACACACACACACACACACACACACACACACACACACACACACACACACACACACACACACACACACACACACACACACACACACACACACACACACACACACACACACACACACACACACACACACACACACACGGAGGAGGTCTGTCTGTCTCATGTCAGGAGCATCACCGCCATCCTTCAGATGAACAGCTGGCTTTGAACTCCCGTGAGTTCAGAAGAGTGAGCCACACACCGGGAACTACTCTTCTGTGCAATTCATTTTAGCTTTTTGCAGCCAGGGATTTTTGCTAGGCAGGTGCTCTACCCCTTGAGCTACAGCATTGGTTCTTTTCATTTGTATTATTTTATTTAACATAGTCTCCTGCTTCTCACCTGGGCCAGCCATGACCCTTATTTCTGCTGTGATGCTAGACCTGCGTCACCACGCCCAGCTTATGTATTGAGATCAGGCCTCTCTAACTTTTTAGCTTGGTTGGCCTGGCACCCTGATCCTCCATCTCCACTTCTGAGTAGCTGGGATTAAAGGGCTCCACCACTGTGCCCAGCCTAGCCTCTCCTCTTTATATACCAGGCACCCAACACCTATAACTTAGCCAGGTCCCAAATGCATTTTTGTTTTGTTTTACGGGTGCCGAACTTTCTAATTTTGTTTTCTTTTCGGGTCCAAAGCCAAGTGCTTGACAGCAAACCTGCAGCGTTGGCCTCCTTAACTCAAGGAAGCCTATTAGTTCAGGCAGTGAAGAAAATAGAAGGTGAAAATACTTGGTGGTGAAGGAGAAAGGAGTCTCATCAATCCAAGGAGTACACACAATTAGCATTCGCAGTAATAAAAGTCGAGGACATAAGTATCCTGTTTATTAATTCCCAATTATACAGCATTGTGTCTTTATAGAAGGCCTGGTAATTAGTAGTCCTCTACTACATTTACTACTCTTCCAGGTAGCATGAGGTATTCAGTGGACTTCCATTAAATTACAACTCCAGCAGTTTTCCTGTTCCCTTGGCTCTCACTGTAGATCAAAGTAGAATAAATAATAATAATAACTAATACTCTTAGCAGTGTTGTAGACACATAAGGCATTCCCTTTCTTTGTTGGATGCCTTCTGAAGTCTCCCTGATTTCCAATGGAATCAGGGCCCAAACCCTGCAAGTGCAAACCTGAGATCCTGCATTGCATCCTGGGACCAAAAGAAAGATGTTCTGTGGCGAGCTGGAGGTGGGGGTGGGGGGGATCTGGGTAAACACTGGTGTTTCTGTAATGTCGGTAGACCAGTGATAGCTTGTTCATGTTGTGTGTACAGTTAGGTCAGCCATCGGGATTAGAGGAAGCTGGTGGGAGAGCGTAGGGTCTCTGTGTATTCCTTGGTGATTCCTGCATCCATTGAATTATTTCAAAAATGCAAAAAAACGGTTTTCCTTCAAAATCATTGTATATCAGTCCTGGGGCTTGAACTCATAGCCTGGGATGCTCCATGATCCTCAGATCTCAGCCTCCTGAGTAGCTGGGATGACAGGCGTGCACCATGGGTGGCTGGTCGCTTGGCATTTTCGCTCGAGGCTGACACGCTCCCTCGAGCCACAGTGCCACCGCCGCCACGTTCACTTGAACAAGTGTGTAGGAATGGATCTGCCCCCTCGGCCGCCTCCCGGTTCATCCCTGGTGGACTCCAGTCCGTTCAGAACGGGCTGGCTTTGCAGGTCTGGGAGGACACTGGTGGCGCTGGGGACATGTGGAGTTCTGAGTTGGTGCCAGGGCCGTGTGAAGAAGGCATGTGGAAGGAAGAGAAGCAGCGGATCGTGTCACGCACCCCTGGACGATGGAGCTGGCCCTCCCGTTCCCAGAGTGTGCTCACAAGCAGTTCTGCAAAATGAGCTCCACTGCGAACTCTTCTTAAGAGAGTTAATTTCTTAGGTGCCTTTTGTAAAATGGCCTCTCTTGTGATTCCGAGCTTGATGTTTTTACCCTTCCATGAAGAGGGGTTGCTCTCGGTAAAGAAGATGGTGATGCTATTCCCTTGTGGACGAGGAGCTAGCTCCCTTCCCTCCCACACCCCGGAGGGTGTGGGCAAAGACACCCCAAAGTTGCGGAGAATACCTTATAATCTCCAGTTCAGTAGAGAAGATGGAGACCCTGAAATCCTCAGAGTCAGCCGCAGGCCTCCTCGTCAGGGCCTCCTGTCCGCCACGGGGTCAAGCCACGGGGTCAACGTGGCGATGATATTCTGGCAAAGCCGTCGTGTAGCTCTACTTTTACATAGTCGAAATGCCCAGGGTTGGGGCCCACGGAAGTCTATGGAGAAGTCTCCATTGATTTCAGTCCCATCCATCCTCCAGCATCGCCCACCACCTTAAAGGCAGAAGTGTTTTCCTGAAGGAGGATGCTGTCCAGTTGAGGGATAAGCAGTTCCCCAAAAGCAAGGGCGCCCCAGGGCTTCCCAGCACACATAAGAGATCCAGCTTCCAGCTCAAGTCCTGGGGGATTTCCCTCTGAGCAGCGACTTTGCTTTGCCATGGAATCTTGTGGCCAGCCAGAGGTGAGTTCCCAGGGCCGAGAACCTTCTAACTTGGGGAAGTTAGCAAAATGGAAGCTTCCAAACCCCAAGCCTGAACTAGCTATGGTATAAAAACCCAAGAAGAAGAAGGAGGAGGAGAAGGAGGAAGATGGAAGGAGAATCTCTTTTATATATTTTTTTCCTCTTGGGTGATACTGAGATTTGAACTCAGGACTTCTTGCTTTGTAGGCAGGTGCTCTACCACTTCCTACTCACATCTCCAGCTCTGATTTGTATGGGTTATTTTTGGAGATGAAGTCTAATAAGTCTTTCTGCCCAGACTAGACTGGAACTGTGATCCTCCAGATCTCAGCCTCCTGAGTAGCTGGGATTCCAGGCACAAGCCACCAACATCTCACAAGATAGAATCCTTTTAAGGATCTCCTCCACCCCTCCACCCCCACCCCCGCTCGCCCAGTGGCTGGGGTAGAACACATTTCTAGAGCCACAGCTCTGTGCACTGGAGAGATAAAAAGTGTGATCTTATATGGCTGGACTTTAAAAAAAAAATAGGAAAGGCTAAATCTACCTATTGGAAAAATCCCACTAAGTTCTGGAAGAAAGCACCAAGTACACTTGTCTCTTTGAAGCATTTATACAAAAAAGAGAAGTACGTAGTAAGGAAAGCCCCATAGATCATAGATGTCCCTGGGATGGTTTTCATCTGAAGTTTCTCTCCTGCTCTGCCACTGAGCTGTGCTCTGGGCCATCTCCACGGGCCTAGAGAATGCACACCATGCAGAGAGCTGCCATTTGGTTCTGTAGAACCTTGCATCCTACCGGAAAGGAAGGGGGCAGTCTGGGTGAGATTGGGGGAATCCGTACCAATGGTCCAGGTCTGTTTTTTAAATATTGAAGTTTGAGGTGAGCTTGGTTTCTGTGTGCATTAGGGGGCTTGGAAATAGAAAAGGAGGGGAGAAGAGAGGAGAAGACGGGAGAAGAAAGGAAGAGGAGAAGCCAAGAGGTTTGGGGGTGAGAGGAGAGAGATCTTTGGGAGAGCCTCTTGGCCCGGGAGAGGGCGAGGCCCCGCCCCCTTTCAGAAGCTCTCTGTCTGTCTCTCTCTGGAGAACCGTCCGTCTCCTGATTGGTTTGGAAGGGGTCAACGTGGACAAGAGAGCGTGAAGCTGTGAGAGGTTTCTGGGGTGTGCTTGGGGGTGTGCCTCTGGTTAGCTGGGGGGCGGGAGATTAGGGGGTATGCTGGCATTTCTGGGCTAGGAGCAGTGTCCTGCACTATGGGTCCTATGGAGCTGGTGTGGGCGCTCGTAATGATCCTGTTCTGTCGGTGGAGGCCTAGAGAGCAACTAGAGCTACACAGCTAGGCAGGCATGGAGTTGGATTCAAACTTGAGTAGTTTGGATTCCAGGACGGACAGACGGACGGATGGACACACGGACACACACACACACGGACACACACACACACACACACACACACACACACACACACACACACACACACACACACACACACACACACACACTGGTGTTATTGCAGTTGTGATCACCATAACTTTTGGTTTCTGGAAATAAAAGCCAAACCTTTGTCATCTATGTCTTCCTCTCTGATAATCAGACATGGGGCTGCAGGGCTCTCTGGCACGTAGTAGATGCTTAGTTAATGCACTTACAAAGTTGTGTGTGTGTGTGAATGAAACCCCTGTCTCTCTTCGGAACAAGCATTCTCCTTTCTCCTTTATTCCCCAGGGTTACAGGCTCTGTTATCATGGCCCTGCCCAGACTTCGCCCAAAGCCATTTGTTGCTTCCTTACCCCCCCCCCCCCGCCCTGCCCCCGTGCCATGCTGTCTGAAGATGGTGACTTTGGGAGGGAATTGGTTTGGGACAGATAGGTAAAGAGTGTGGAGCCTCCACAGAGGAACTGTAGGATCTGTGTAGCCGGAAGTCAGGTGGCCGGGGCGGTCTTGTCTTTGACCATGAGCACTCACGGGAAGGCATCTACCTGCAAGCCAGAAAAAGCCTTCAGGCTGGCCTTCAGGCTCACGCCTGTCATCTTAGCTACTCAGATGCCTGAGATTTCAGGATCATGGCTCAAAGCCAGCCTGGGCAGGAAAGTCCTCGTGAGACTCTGATCTCCAATGAACCACCAGAAAACTGGATGTATAGTGGTGGCTCAAAGTGGTAGAGCACTAGCCTTCAGTGAACAAGCTCAGGGACAGCACCCAGGCCCTGAGTTCAAGTCCCACCACTGACAAAAAAAAACAACAAGAATCCTCAGCAGGAACCACAAGCCCCTTGCCTTCTAATTTGTGCAAAATCAATGTGTGTGGTACCTTCTAATTTGTGCAAAATCAGTGTGTGTGGTACCAGCCGTCAGTCTATGTCAGCAGGCCGACAAGGCACATGCTCCTCACAGCTCATGACTCTTACCGGTGCACCCAGCCCCTGCCTACTCCCCTGCTCCCTCTCCATTTTCAAAGAAGGAGAAATAGCAGAGCAATGTGGCCTGGGCCCCGGCGGCCCCTCCCGCCCTTCCTTCTGGAGGCTTTCTGCGTTGGAGTGGAACAGCGCGTTGATTTTTGCTGAGGGAGCTACGATGCAGTTCTTTCTTAAATCTACATCACCTGGGCCGCCGCAAGCTCTGGAGGAGCCAGGAATGCAGCATTCACTCCATCCAAAGCTGTGCGATTAACTTATTTGTTTGCCTAGTGAGAGATAAAATGAAAAGGCTGGAAGCCGGGCTGTCTCTGTATCGCCCCGGTTTTGAAGTTGGATTGGGAGAAAAAGAAGGAAAAAAACAAACAAACATGGAACAATCGCTAGATGTGAGTTTTAATTCATATTCCCCGGGCTTTACCCATTATACTTTTTCTAATGGAAAATAACTTTGCACACACTCGCTTCTTCCTGTTAAAGGGGGAAATGGGCAATAATGTCTAATGCCAGGTAGGGAGGTGACTTAGTATGCATGGCTTTCTCTGCTCTGCTCCGGTTCACCCCTTCCCACCCCCCATTGGTGTGCTCTACACACATTCTAGATAGAGTTTTGCTTAGAAGACACACACACACACACACACACACACACACACACACACACACACACACACACACACACACACACACACAGATATTCCCCTGAACTTCTCTCAATGGCTTATTTTTTTTTATCAGGTTTACAAATCAAATAGGTATATTGCCGCGTATTGTGATACTATTTTCTGAGCGTATCGTACAATGTATTGAATTATGCCAGCCCCAGGGTGTGTCCTTACTGCCATCTGCAGATGTGGAGAAAGAGAGAGGGTATGGGAGGGAGGGAAGGAGAGGAAGGGAGAGAAGGAGGGAGAGAGAGAGAGGGCAAAGGGAGAGGGGCGAGCCTGTGCACTCTGCATTTGCTTGGTGCCCGGCATGACTGGCTACATCACAACCACTATTCAGACTGCGAGAGGAGACGGAGCAAGTGTTTGTTACACCAATCAATTTGGCCCAAAGTACATCACAGTGGGTATTCAACCATTGCTCAAATAATATTGTCAACTTAATCAAATCGTGCCTCCAAGACACTGGAAGGGCTCTCTCTCCCCCTCCCTTTCCCTCTCTCTCCCCCTCTCCCCTCTCTCTCCCCTTCTCTCCCTTTCTCTCTCCCTCTCTCTCTTCCTCTCCCCTCTCTCTCCCTCTCTCTCTCTCTCTGAAATATCTTGATAAGTGAAGCTGTGTGTTCAGAAGTACTTCTTCATCTCCAGGAATGGTGGTGGTGGTACGTATGGAGGGGAGGAAAGAGGTAGGAGAGGAGGGATACCACGTCTCTTCTCCAGGCTGGTGTGGAGAAATTAGTTGTGTTGTGTTGAAGGCTGGGACTCCATATCGGGAAGGCAGGACTGGGTTTGGGTTAGAAGGAGGAGCTCATGAGGAAAGAAGCCGGATCTGAAGAGATCTTCTAGAATGATCCAGGAAAGAGTCACCGAGCTCTTTACTGCGTTCTAGCCGGCAGACTTAAACTTGCCTTGGCTGGATTGCCGTGTCTCGCAGCGCAGGGTTTGGCGTCAAGGTTGCACGCGTGATTTTATCCACCCCTCTCTCCGTATTCAGCGTCAGTGAAACCATTCTGCACGGAACCCCATCTCCTCCCCCCTGTGGACACCTCCCTCCCCCTCCTCGCCTTGTCTGCATTCTGTGCAAAGGACAGAGAAGTCAACTCAAAGTTACTCTGATAAATTAGAGCTTAACCCTGGCGACGGTGGCAGGAGGCGTTGGCAGCGCCTGTCTGGTGTTCAGCAGTTGGTCTGTGGGTTCTGATCCCAATCTCCTCATCCCTTTGACTCTGGTCCAGATCTAGAGCCCAGCCCTTAGTGGTGCAGAGAGGCTTCATTGCCTGGTATATGCTCTGTGGTCTCTAGCCCTGTTCTTAAGTGTTCCCGGCCATCTTCACCTGGGCCATGGTCAGCCGCTGCGGCATGAGAGTCCAAGGTATGAAGACAGGGATCCCAGAGGTCTGTCTTACCCTCTTCCTAGCTGGGTAAGTTTGGATAGCCTACACAACCTTGCTGAGCCTTGGGTTTCAAGAGTATAGAGAATTCAGTAGGCCAAGCCATGGAAACCTCTGGAGAAGATACTCTGCCCCTACAAGGTTGTCTGGCAAGTCCTCCACCACTAACCCTTGATCCAGGTCTGCATCTTGCTGATAAGCAGCCATCCCAAGGTGGCGTTCATCTTCAGCACTGACAGCCAGTGGCCATTTTTCTTGACTCAGGCTAGGATACACCAGATATCCTTCCACTGTCACCCTGACCCACGCCCGCAGGTATCTCTCCATCGTCCTACAGAGAGCTCCTGAAGCTGTATGCAACATTTAGACGTGCATGCCTTTCTCCTTAGGCTGAGGGGTCCGCAGTTTCCCTGAAACCTTCAGTGTGCACACACGCGCACACACACACACACACAGAACTAACTTGAGAAGTGAGGAAGAGGAGCGAGGAAGCGGAACAGAGCGAATTTGATCCCAGTGTGTCACACGAATACATGGGGGAAAAATCACAATGGGACTACCACTTTATGTTCGTTAAAAAGGCAAGGGAAAGAAACATGTCAACATAGGATGAAGGGAAATCCCGTGAGATGATTACCAATAATAACAGCAATGGGAATCACAACTGGCCGGGCACCAGTGACTCCCCCTGCAGTAGCAGCTACTCAGGAGGCTGGGCTCTGAGCATTGCGGTTCAAAGCCAGCTGGGGCAGGAAAGCTCGTGAGACTCTTATCGCCAGTGAACTATTGAAAAACAAAAAAAAGCCAAAACCCTGGAAATGGCTCAAAGTGGTAGAATGTTAGACTTGAGCATAAAGTCTCAGGGACAGCGCTCAGGTCCTGAGTTCAAGCCCCAGTATAGGCACAACAAAGAAGGAAGGGAGGAAGGAAGGGAAGGAAGGAGAGGGAGGGAAGGGAAGGGAAGGAAGGGAAGGAAGGGAGGGAGGGAGGGAAGGGAAGGAGAGGGAGAGACGGAAGGAAGGAAGGGAACGGAAGAAAGGAAGGAAGGAAGGAGGGAAGGGAAGGAAGGAAAGGAAAGAAGGAAGGGAGGAAGGAAGGGAGGAAGGAAGGAAGGAAGGGAGGGAGGGAGGGAGGGAGGGAGAAAGGGAGAGAGGGAGAAAGGGAGGGAGGGAGGGAAGGAGAAAGGGAGAGAGGGAGGGAGGGAGAAAGGGAGGGAGGGAGGAAGGAAGGAAGGAAGGAAGGAAGGAAGGAAGGAAGGAAGGAAGGATCGATCACTTGGAGTGTGAGTGCAATGCTCAGCCTCAGCCATTGCTGCGGGGACAGTTCTTTCTCGGTCTGGCCTTCTCTATTTTCCTTCTCCTGGAATCTGTTCTCTTGGTTATCTGCCCCTTGCCACACCCGTTACATGCCACACACTCTGTCTGAAGCACCGGGGTCCAATAGAATTTTCGGTCAAGAAAACTTTCGGCCGGAGCTGGCGCAGGTGGCCGTTGGAGGCCGGCACGGGTTGACGTGGAAGCTGTGGAAGCTGCGGTTGAAGCCGGCAGACGCTGAGGGCTGCGACAGGCTGAAGTTGAAGGCTGGCGCCAAGGGGCGTCACCAGATGAAACGGGGAGTTGCAGCCCGCAGGTTGGCTCTTCATTCTGGGATCCGTTCCTGGTGGTTTCCTCTCATCCCTTCTCCTCTGTGCTCAAGGCTACTTCATAGCCCATCTCTCCAGGGCCTCACACACGTCACCCAGGAAAAGCTCCTCATGCTGTGCTCAGGGCAGCAGCGGCCTCGCTGCTTTCTACACCCTGCTTCATCCTTTGTCACATTCAGCAGACACTGCCCTGCTGCAGGGAGTCAGTACCCTTGCGGGGTCTGTTGCCCGCTGAGTGCTCAAACTGTGGGCGGTTTCTTGTGACGAGAGACTGCATCGAACTTTTCCTTAGATGTAAGCAGCGATGACTTGGGTCATGGGGCCCTCCGTGATCCAAGTGGCCTGATTGACACGTGTCTGGAACTGAGTGTGTTCCGAGTCTCAACACAGATGACGGATTTCCCATTAAAAAAAGCCAGGATCCACACTGAGCTCACGAGCCGCGTGTGTCCAGCAGACGCAGGTTCTCAGAGCCTTAGCAGGAAGAGAGAAAACATAAAAGCCCGTGTTGCACTGGTGACGTGGAAATGAGAGACACCGATCAGTCGGTGTCCAGTGAGTGCGTGCGTTGTTCTGATGCGTTGGGCTGCATTCCCCTGAACCTGCTGTTCGGCGTCTCCTAATGACTCTCTAGCTTCTAGGTTTGGTTGACGACTTTGTGGTATACTCCCTAGGTTTGGAACCACCATGCTTCACTCCCTCATCCCCGGCTCTAGACTGACCAGAGACAGCCCTGTGAGGGCTGCCTCTTATCTGGCCTTAATGCTGGGAAGACTGGGGCTCCAAAGGGTTCAAGTCCCCAGACCAGTAAGTGATGGTATTGTCCTAGCTCAGAGAGGTTTAGGCATAACGATTCCTTACCTGTGCTTCTACGTCCACTGCCCCGTCCTCCTCCCACGATGCTGCCGGGCAGGTGGGTTCCGCATCTACTGATCTCAGGTAGGCCCTTCAATGTCTCCTAGCCTACAAAGGCAATGGAGGCGGGGGGTAGGGAGAGATCCTTATTTCTACATGGCTGTGTGTATTCTCTCAAATAGCCACCTCTGGATTGGTCGATATGAAAATCCAATCTCCGGATTGGTCGATATGAAAATCCAATTTTACTGGGATTAGCTGTGGGTTGCTCAGAGCTATTCATTGAATTAGGACGGTTATAGCAAAGGGAGCCCTGCAGATCTTTATTAAGGTCTTTGTGAAAGCACTAAGCGATCTTCAAGAGATTAAAGTGCCGGTGGTGTTTTTCTTAACATTTATAACCTGGGCCGCTACCCCTGGGGAGTTTGTTTATTAAGAAAAATGCTGCAGCAAACACCCCGCCTCCTAATAAGGCCATCACAGTAGGCTGGCATAGGAGCTGCCATTGGGGTCTTAATGAGCTTATTGAAAATCTCTGCCCAGTGCTGCCTGGGAAGGAGCCCCTTGGGGTTAATGGAGCCTCCGTTACCACGGGACCCCATGGGCTTCCCCGCCTAATGGGAAGGCTGCATCCCAGAGCTGCTCATATCTAAGGGCCTGAGAACTGGAGAGCAAAAGCAAATAGTTATTAACGCTGCCCAAAATAATGATGATCACCACCGATCACCTTGTGAATTTGCAAAGACAGATGTGGAATATGAGAGACATTTCTTTCTGGAAGCTGGGGAAGAGCTTTCTAGCCCAGCTTAGAGCTATCAGCTACTCTGTGCTCATGGCCAAATGTAGAAAGGCAAAATGACCAAGCCTGGGCTGAGGAAGGTGAGAAGATTCAATCACCTCTGTGTTCCTAGACTCTTACTACAGGAGTTTCTGTGGACAAATAAGATCTTGGGCCAGCTCGGGGTGGGACATTTTACCTACTTCTAGTGGTTGTGTTCCTGAAGCCAGTTGGGTTGGAGGTCAGACACTCTTTGATAACTGGTACCACATGAGCTTCTGGTGTTTTGATTATAGAGGATTAGATGGGTGGTTCCCAAAACCATGTCTGTTTTCCAACCCATAGGAACCATTAGTGAACTAGTGAACGTGACCTGTTTGGTTTGATAAAATTTCACTGAAGATGTAGTTAAGTATCATGAGTCAAGATGATCCTGAGTTTAGGATGAGCGCTAAATATAATGACTTGGTCTCCTAAGGAGAAGAGAAACTAGAGGCACATTTGAATCAGACACACCCCAGGAATTCGGTCACAGGGAGAGAGGGTCTCAGATCAGAGACAAGTCATTCCTGCCAAGGCAAAGGAGACCCAGAACCATCAGAGGCAGCTACCAGAGGCAACTAAGGAATTTTCTGTAGTTTCCGGTCACTGGCATGACAGTTCAGGTTTTGTGGTCGTCGTGGACCTTTGCCTCCATAACTGTTGAGTAGAGAAAGTTCTGGTTTGGGTTTTGGCTTTCTTTTTTTTTAAGCCCCCCAATTTATGATAATCTGTCAGGAGACAAAAATAAGAGACAGCTAGCTTCCTGCCAAGGTAACACAAAACCTGGGATTCTTAATTTATAAAGAGGTGGCTGGGAGATGATGATGAGATCTGTTTACCTCATGGTGGCCAGGAAGCAAAGAGAGAAAGGAAAATGGGGGAGACCCTTTGGAGAAGGATTTCCAATGATCTCACTTCCCACCAGTCAACCTTCCTCTTCGAAGTTCTACCACAGCTCAAAGCAACCAAGGCCGGCAACAGAACATTCCAGATCCAACCTGTAGCCGAGGCCTTACAGACACAAGTCTATTTGGAATATGTTTTCCCCCAGAAAACCCCCAGGGAAATGGTAATAGAAAGAAATGACATTTGTAAGAAGAACTAATGATTCTAAACTCCTCTGGTTCATGGCTCTGTGGTAACCACCGGACAGTATATATTTCTTGCTACATCTGATCCTACTCCCAAGGTTATAGAGTTTCTGCCATCATTGTTCTTTACAAATAAGTAAACTGAGGTTCAGAGTGGGTAAATTGACTTGCCTGAAATGAGTACTTGGTGGAGGTGAGCTCATATGCAGGACTTATGTGATTCAGTAACCCTGGTTCTTCAAACAGCCTCACGCACAAGCATGCTTAGTTTGAAAGATTCATTTTTCTATCCCTCTCAATCCATTTAGGCTGCCGTTTGTCCTCTTGTCTATCCATGTGAAGGCTCAGCATCCTGAAACTGTTTGAGAATGTTCTGTGTTTTTACAGCTATATATGTATAACAGTTGTTTGTGGATGTTTGTGTATAAATGTACATACTACAGAATGATTAATTAAGCATTATATATCAGAAGAAACAACTCAAAGATTTCTCCAAAGTCCTGTTTTACTGGAGATGATTAATTTTAATTTTCACGTGAGTGGCATAATGCTATTAATCACTTAATACGTTTAATCATAATCTCTGTAATTCCTAATTAGGTTTATTATTAAACTGAAACATTCCACAGTTGTACACAAATCCAAATCTAAGTCCCTTTCTTGGAATCAGGAAGACCTTGTTTTAATTTTTTTGCATTCAAGCAGCAACTTTTCGCAGTCTAGAAAAATGAGCAGGAAGCTCAGGGTCTTAGCTATTGCTTATGCAAATTACAGCCTCCTGGTCAGGTACCAGAGGCAATGAGGAGTGACATGCTGTCAAAACGCAGGGTGTGTGTTAGCTGTGATAACCTGTTCTCACAGCGAAGGAAAACACAGTCTCTGTTCTGTTTAGATCTCAGGATTACAGTGCTCCTCCAGTGTCATCGAAGGTTGCTGGATTGCTATTTACTCATTCAATAATCCATTCATTCATTCATTCATTCATTCATGTAGCACATCAGCCAGTCACTTAACAGACATGTAACATTGTGTTCCACGCCAGTCATAACTTGTGGCTCCTCACAGCTTCTTGGAAGGTCACTCTCTGGTTTTGCATCCACGGCCCTCCCCTCCCCAACACCCACATTTCTGTAGTCTATTCTCCTTCCCATAGTTCCTGATGTCCCCTCTGACTGTCAACCCTGCTGTCTACACAGACTGCCCTGGATTGCCATCTTGCATCTCAGCCTCTTCGTGCATGCTTTGTTCTCTTGGCACACACCAGCCTTCTCTGTTATTCCCAGCCTTTTGCCTAAGACCTAATCCCCAGAGCTGGTTTGCCTTGGAGCACCCAGTTTGCACTTTTTACCTGGGACCTGAGGCTGCTTGTCCCTCTCTGATTCATTTGTCTTACCGGTGTCACAAAGACTACCTGCGGGCATCGCCACTGTCTTTTGCTACCTCTTCCACTCACCCGGGAAGTAGGAACCTTCTAGAAGAAGGTTCTTCTTCCTGCTCACTCCTCAGTGTCAGCAAAAACATGGCAGGAGAGGTGTCATAGCAATATTGTACTTGAACGCTGAGGAGGTCCTCAGAACTGGGTTTCTAATATCGCAAGAAGGGTGTGTGAACCACTGGGGGCGGTCCAGACTCCCAAATGCAATTCTGGGTGTGTTGAAAAATGCAAAGGAAATCTTCCAGCACATGCAAAGGGTGATGAGAAAACTGCTAATTGTGCCCTGTAATCGGGGTGTTGCTTTTTTGTTTCACTTGGTAAGACTGTCTCCTCTAAGGTTGTATTATTTTACACCTGGCTGCCTGCCTTGATAGTTTGGTCTCCGTTATGTGCTTCTAAAGTGCTTATAAGTAAGTGAGGATGATTCTTGTTGTTGTTCATGAACCTGATAGGCTTGGGCACGGACGCCATCTTTGTTTCAAAGCAGCAGGAATCTGACCAGGCTGGCATATCTACTGTCACCTAGAGGCAGGGTGGATGAATTACAAAGAAAAGGTCTGAAGAAAGGAAGTATTTCCAAGATGGTAGCCTCTATGGGTTGGTGACCTTCCTCCTTGTTCCTGCCTATTTAGAGACAGCTAGTGCTAGAGATTGGTGTCAGTGCAGGTACAGTGACAAGGCTTCTTCTGTGTGGGGGAGGGCAGGACAGGGTCATGCAAGACGCTGATAATAACCTCCAATCTGCCACACCAATGTGGCCCAGCAGAAGTTTACTGCAGAGATAGAAATATTCTAGATCCATGCAGTCAAATACAGAAGCACTAACTTGTGGCTATCACACACTTGAAATGCAAGCTAATGCACATAAGCAAATTTTACACATAATTAAATTTTAATCCATTTAAATTTAAACTGCCAAATGCAGTCAACAGGGGTGGACAGGACGGATCTGCACAATTAAGAAACTAAGTTTAAAACCCTTCCAAAAGTTAAGCCAATCAGCTGAGTCCTTGAACTACAGAACCCCATAGGGCCTTTTCAGAGCTTTTTTGTAACTGTTGTTAGTACTATTATTTGTATAGGCTCAGTAATGATGTATACATATCTGAAGAATCTGAGCAGCGTTGACTAAGAACTGTACTATTTTAACTCTAATAAATCTGTGTGTGTGCATATGTGTGTGTGTGTGTGTGTGTGTGTACAAAGGCTTGAACTCAGGTCCTAACACTCAGGTCCTAAATTCCTCACTTTGCTTTATTGCTCAAGGCTAGCATGCTACCCCTTGAGCCGTACCTCCACGTCAGCTTTTGGCTTGTTAATTGGAGATAGGAGTCTCTCTGATTTGTCTACCAGGGCTGGTAGACAACCAGATCCTCAGATCTCAGCCTCCTGAGCCGCTAAGATTACAGACATGAGCTACCAGTTCCGAGTCATTGCTTCCTTGTAGCTGAGTTTTTCACTTCCCAGCACCTTCTAGACCTCTTCCTTGGGTTTATTGGTCTTCACGATTCTTATCATTGTTGACTTTCAACTCTGCGTTTATTTATGGTGGGTTTTTTAGATTGTATGTTGATTCTTTTTTAAGTAGTTGTCAGAGGGGTTACAATTCAACAATACAATGCATCTTGATCAAAGCTACCCCTTCCATCACTCTTCCCCACCCCCATCTCCCCAAGCCCTCCCTTCCCCTCCATTTCCCTAGTTTCCTAGCATGTACATGGAATATCATGACTGCCTTCTCCACACCTTTCCTCTCTCATGCTTTCCTGTGGAATTTTTAGCGTGTCTACAGGGCACTGATTTCTGCCTACGCTGTTTACCATGACATCTCAGCCCCGGGTTGTACACTCATGCTGCAGAGGTGGGGAAACAAATATTGTTGAGTAAAGGAAATGGCTCTTTCGTTTCTTCCCTTTATCTTTTTCTTCAGGCATTTTCTCTTTCTCGGGGCAGCAAAGGTGCGTCTTGGCGTGGACTAAGAGCCTCTCTGCTTTCTTCTTGTTCCTTTAGCAGACAGACGATGCCGTACCGACAGACGGTCAGCCTCAGACACAACCTTCCGAAAACACGGAAAACAAGTCTCAGCCCAAGAGGCTGCATGTGTCCAACATCCCCTTCCGGTTCCGAGATCCTGACCTCCGACAAATGTTTGGTGTAAGTACAGCCTCTCCCTTCAGAGCCTCCCTGCCTCGGAAGCCACGTCGTCAAAGGTGAAATGTTCCTGTCGCGTCTGTGGACGTTTTGTCGGCAGGGCTTCTTTATGGTAATCTGGTAATAAGGCCTCCTGGGTTTCTGTGTTCCCAAATGGACATCTTCTAGGAAGTTGATTTGAATGGCGAGTGGCAAAATAAACTCCTAGATGACTCGTTGCCAAATCCAAATGATGATCAAAACCAGTGGGGTGGGGACTCCCCAGGTCGCAGCTGAAATACACCCTGGGAGTTGTTGCTCGCTCAGCCCCTCCATATTCCTCCACTCCAGCCTCTTTCCCAGGCACTGTGTCTGACAGCCATAGTGAGAGACTGCTTCTGCATGAAGCATAGCAGAAAAACACAAAGCACCCCTAGAACAGCAACAAAACTCTACAGATTGCTTCGTAGGTCAGAGGGCATTTCTGGCCATGCACATTTTTGCCCCTCCCCCCCACTCTGCAGTCAGTGCCGGAAGGTTCCGAGGCATCGCAGGACACAGGTGCTATGATGTGAACACCATGACGGAGGAGCGGCCTGGCCCAGGCCCGTTCCTGAAGCCCAGAACAGCCCAGGTGCCAACAGCCTGCTTCCTCCCAGGTTGGCATGACCCTGGTTTTGTTCTTCCAAAAGACATCTGCATTCCCATCCTCCCAGGGAAAGAGAGGAATCTGCTGCTTCTTTGGTCTCCACACCACGCCAAGTCCCTAGCAATCATGGGGCTCTGAGATCTTTCGTCCCTTTGTCTGCAGATCTAGTCCATCCTAGTAAGCGAGCATCTGTGGGAGGCACATCCTTAGCGTCTGACTTAGGGCGGGCTGTTTGGAGACACCGTTCTGAGATGCAGATGTGACAAAAGGAGATGAATGCTTTCTCCATATCTCCTGAAGCCCAGCGCGGCTCTCCAGTGCATGAGTGAGCCATCTGCTTCTTCTGGGCTCTGGGATTTGGGGGTTAGCTGACACCTTTTATTTCTTTAACGCCCACGATGCTTATCAAGTATGCATCTGACACAAACTCGGAGCCAGCCTCCTAATATTGAAGATACCCAGGCTTGCGTGCTGACATTTCTGTAGAAAAGGTCAGCCTCTGCACTTTTATCTCACTCATTTGGTAATAACCTTGAGTTGAGCCCTCTAACTCTTGCAGAACAGAGATACCCCCAGGCACTTTCAGGTCAAAGATGACTTTGAAAAGTGCAGAGCATTCAGAGTGAGAGTCAAGGTTAAGTGTGTGCAAAGCACTGAGACTAGGTTTGAATGATGGCCAGCCGAGGAATTATATTCTTCTCGCCATGTCAGGTCAGGACAATGTCTTGCTATTCAGTCTATCTCTTCTCATCAAGTGTCACTGTAATGTTGACTTTGAACTTGATCCTCTTAATAACCAGCCTGGTGCTCTTTCACTGATACCATGCATGCAGCCAACCCTAGTTTCTACCCTGAAGGGTGCCTTTTCCTGCCTGGTGGTCTTCGTTATCTTGAAATTCACCCGAGGCTACCGTGGTAAGTCAGAAAAGTAATGCAGAATATTCACTGCTGGAGATCACAGAGAAGAGCTTACATTAATATCTAAACTTCTCTCTCCTTTTAGGGGTAGCTACGGCAGATAACAGATAACATACGAGGAGAGACAGAGAGATAGGAAGACAGAACGAAAGAGACAGAGGAGGGAGACACCCAGGTGTCCCTACTACACTTTATCAAACGTGGATCAGAATCTCCTTAGAGAGCCACTTTATTTTTTTAAGTGAAAATTCCCAAGCAGATGATAAGGTATTGATTTGACAATAAGATAGATTCTCTTAGTATCTGTCAATGAAGGAGATACGGTGTACATTCAAGCACACTATCACTTCTGTTCATCACAAACAGCATCTGTGCCCGTTCAAAAAAGTAGGTGACACTGGGCTTCACAAGCCTGTCATCCTAGCTACTCAGGAGGCTGAGATCTGAGGATCATGGTTTGGAGCCAGCCTGGACAGGAAAGTTCATGAGATTCTTTCAATTCTCCAAAATATTCCAGAAGGAGAGCCATGGCTCAAGTGGTAGAGAGCTAGCCTTGAGCAAATAAAGCTCAGAGACAGCACCCAGACCCTGAGTTTAAGCTGTAGGACTTTTGCACGTGTGCGCACACACACACACAGTATGCAGGGAAGAGTATGCAGGACTTTGTATGACAATAAAAACTGCCAGGTACATATGGTTTTATAGACCACTTACGATCACTCCAAGGCCTAACTTAGCCTACAACCAGCATTCTGAAGGAAAGAATTATGATTTATCCCCTAAGAATCTGAGCTTCCCAGCCAACTATTGCTCACAAAGCCATTTAGCAGCATGAATTCACTGACGGGCCTTTGCAGCATCCTGACTGGCCTCCCATCCTGAGTCCCGGGAATCTCACTTCGCTGCTTCTTTTGAGTCATCATACTTACTGCACAGAAGCGCATCTGCATCCTCACTTGCTCTGCCCCAGACCCTTCAGACATGAGCACTCTCTCCTCAGTGAGCTTCCGCCTTCTGTCTTTGCCCTCACCTTTTGGCATTGTTGAAGATAGTTACAGAAAAATAAAACACTCACGAAGGTCTCTGAATTGTTTTTCCGTTCTTCTTCTTTGTTCAATACAGGTGTTGGGGATTTTGAAGTCAAAAATGAAACCGAGGCCCCCAAACAGACTTCTTTTTCAAATTTCCTAAGAGTTTGCAGTATTCCTGTCAAGTTCAGAAACCATTGATACATCGCTTGACATGGTCTTATCTATATTATCTATTTATTTGTCATCTACCTATCAATCATCTATCATTTGTCATATGTCCATTTATCTATCATCAACCCATCAATAAATCCATCTACTTATCCATTCATCCTCTATCTGTCTGTCTGTCTGTCTGTCTGTCTGTCTGTCTGTCTATCTGTCTGTCTGTCTGTCTATCTTAGGGGTACTGAGGATTGAAATCAGAGCTCCCTGCCTGCTACTCCATGTCCCTCTCACATTCAGTCTTTTTACTTTACTTCTGTTTTTCAGCTAGGCTCTTGTGTTTTGCCTAGCTGGCCTGGGACCATGATCCTCTTAGCTCTGCCTTTTGGGTAGCTAGGATGATAGGGTGTATGCTGTAGGTTGGCCTTATGGTCTGTTGTTGGCATTGTTGTCAGTGGTTTAATTCATTGAGCTTGGAATCCTTGGTGATTTGTCTTCCATCTTTCATGTCCATCCTCTTTCTTTCAGATATACTTGTCTCAACGTTTGACATTAAATCTCGTCGTTCACTGTAGGTTTTGTTGTTGTCATCGTTTGTTTGCTTGCTTTCATAATGGAACATTCCCCGGGGTAAGAAGTTCAGTAGCTACAATATCCAAAGCAGAAGCCAGAGCCTTTAGAGAAAGTACCAGTGAGGATGTGAGCTAATGGGTCTATTGTATTATTCAAGGCATTGATTCCAAAGGCTTTTACAGGGTAGGTCAGTTCATCCCATGCCTCTTGAGATCTGTTATCAGCTCAGCGAGGGACCAGCCGTGAGCACTGAGTCCTTACCAAATGAACTTGTTTGTGGATGTATGAGTCATTCATTAGTTATAGAAGGGGCATTCATTGTGATGTTTCAATTCGTGCTCACTATGGATGATGAGACCCATCCTCCGCGGCCCACTTCTGAAGCGATGTCAAGCGCATGCCTGGCTCTAGCTGCATGTATCACACATGCCACTGTGACCACATCCATCCTCTTCCACCCTTCCTCCTCCCTCTCTCATTGAACAACCCGACGAGAGCAGGGTGGGGATTTCCATCCAGTGGATTGCAGTGTTCCAATTCTGAATTAGAATACTTACTGGACCTTAATGCTTAGGTTGCTTTCACCTATGGCTGCATGCATGTTTGTTGGGTCTGAGGTGAGAGAACTGAGCTCTGACCCATGCACCTCTGAGCTACAACACACAGAATCGTTCTCAAGTCTCCAGTTTGCAAAATACCTTTCTTGATGCCATAGGCTTGCTTTTGTGATCAAGGTAGAGACCCTCTGCTGTGTTCTAGGGGCTCACGCCTGTAATCCTAGCTCCTCAGGAGGCTAAGATCTGAGGATCACAGTCGAAAGCCAGCCCGGGTAGAAAAGCCTAAGATGCTCTTCAGTTAACCAGCAAAATGCCAGACTGGATGTGTGGTTAAATCAGTAGAGCACCAGTCTTAAGTCTCCCCCTCCCACCAAAAAAAAAACACAGAAACAAAATCCAAACCAGAGCTCAAGACTTTGGTCTCTCTGGAAAGAAAATAATCTTTAAGTCTTTCATAAGTGCCACCCCCCCCAAAAAAAAATGGGTCACACAGTTGTTAGCACGTGCACAAAAATGATGATCGTTTCTAATGGGCAAACTAAAGAGTAAAGATGAAGGGCCAGGGTCTAGAATGCTTTGCCTAGCATGGATGAACTAAGTTCAATCCCCAGCACCACAACATCATCACCGGCTTCTTTGTGCTTTCTCTGGCAAAGCAAAGTTGCACTCTCTCCCCCATCCCCCCCCCCCCCCCGGTGTCATGGATAGTAAAGCCATTTGGGGATGTGGCACCGTGCCTCCCATGTCTACATTAACGCAGGGCCTATAAAAAGCCAGAACGCTCCGTATGCAGCCTTTGAACTAACGTGTACTTTGGATGTTTGATGTTGTATCTGTTAAACAATTTTCCAGAGAAAGATTGTTTGATCCGAGAATTTCTAGAACCACCTGGGTCACATATTTGCTCAAAAACATAGCCTCAGAGCTTCTAGATCTCGCTGTGGATACAGCCACGGAGGGGTGTGTGTGCAATGTGGTTGAAGGCTCCCCAGCACTACGTTGAGCAAACAAATGCTAGTGATGTCTGGGAATGAGTCGTGTCTATGCGAATTGAAAACGTGCCAGCTGTGTTTATATCATTAGCGCCAAACTTCCCAATTAAACTGTTGATACTATAAATATAGCACGCAACTCACTCTGCAAAGAGGGTTCACATCAGCATTTTTCTTCCAGCTCGTTCTACTGGCTCTGAGAATCACCCACCCAAAGGCAACTGCCAAAGAAGCAAGCCTGGAAGATGGTGCCAGGGCAGATGGTGTGATGCTTTCATTTAGGGAATGACACATGCTAAGATTACTTTTTGATCGCTTCTATCTTGGCCAGATCTTATTTTTCCAGGAAGTGTGTGTGTGTGTGTGTGTGTGTGTGTGTGTGTGTGTGTGTGTGTGTGTGTGTGTGTGTGTGTGTGTGTGTGTGTGTGTGTGTGTGTGTGTGTGTGTGTGTGTGTTGGCTGCATAGCAAGTGTTCCATCGATGGCATTTGTTTCATGGTTTTGGAAGAAGTCTTTTTCAGGCATCTCTCTGTTCATAAATATATGTGTTCCCAGGCTGTTAACGCCTCAAATAAATACCTTAGCATCTCTGTTAACTGTGTCGTCTCAGGCAGTTGTGTAGAAATTACTGCTTTGGGAGGGGCCCAGGAGGCTGAAGGATTCTTTACTCTGAAGTCAAGTTCACCTTTGCAGAGGAAATCTTTCATTTCCCACATTTGGGAAGTCTTCTTGTTCGACGTGGAATGGGTTTTGTGTTCCTCTCAGCCCCTCCCACACTTGGCACTGAAAATGCCCTAAGAAAGACTGTTCTCTTTACCAAAGAATAGATGAGCATCCACCCATCATAAGAGAGCTCCCGGCACCCCTCACTTCCGGCCATCACACGAGCTAGCAGTGCGCATCTTCCTCTACCTCCTCCCTTACTTCAGCGTTCACTTCTCTTTTTCACGTGCATGTGGAAACACACACACACCAAACCTGAATTCCAGCCCGACAAAAAATCGTAAATACAAAGATGTCCTACGTCACGTGTGGAGAGTACTCGTTCTAGAAAGTCTGAAATGGGTAGCTCCATTTTGTTTGGCTGCCCAATTTATTTGAAGGCCGAAAATTGGTGCCTAGAACTTTCATAGAGTCAAGTTTGGTTAATGGTTCAAAAAGACATTTGTTTCATTGTACAGAGGTTTCCCATATGTTAGCCTGAGTTGCTCAGAGCCCCAGAGGGTCTCAATGCTCATGGGTACCTGGGTCACAGAGGTTGATCTTATGTTGGAATTTTACTTGTCTCCTGTATGTGATCTGTGAGTGAGGAGCCCAAACCCACCACATGCTGTTCTGATTGGATATTTTATTAGCCCAATCTTAACCTCATTGAAAGTGTTTCTCCTAGGGGCTGGTGGGGAAGTCTAGGTGAATCATTATCTAAGTAGTGATGTGCCATTTTTAAACTCTGCTGCTCAGTGTCTGGGAAAGTGATCACACACACACACACACACACACACACACACACACACACACACACACGAATGGCACATGGAATTAACAGACTGCGACAGTATATCTCATCCTGGTGGGAGATGTCATAATCAGAACATAGCCCATATGGCTGTTCTATCTCGTTTCAAGCAAATTATTTAACCATGGAACGATATGAAACGTATCTTCTTAATATTAAACAAGGGAGGAATAACAGTATTCATCATTATGTCTTATTTGCTGTTCCCCCCCCCCTCCTCTTTGCTCACAAAATATTTCTATTTCTTTGCAGCAATTTGGTAAAATCTTAGATGTTGAAATTATTTTTAATGAGCGAGGCTCCAAGGTAAGTGACTTAATCCACCTCAGAATCCCTTGGCTTGTTGTAAACATGTTTGTTGTAAATAAGGGAAACAACTGCACTGCTTTAATCAGACGGCTGTGAAGACAAGCCCCCCCCCCTCCCACCACGGGATTTCCAAAATGGCGGGAGAGATGTGTTGGGCTCCACGGAGAACACGTGTAAAGGGGTGATTGAAAGTGGCTGTCTTATATGGATTGTATGCATCTCTCAAATTTCCAGAGAGGGGGGAAAAATGAACCGTGCTTTAAAATAATCACGATACTGTTGTTACGTTTCTGTTGTCTTTCAGTGATAATTATGTTCTTTACATTTAAAAAGTGAGTTGCTAGTCTCACGAGCAGGTAAATATGTGGATGACTCTGTATTAATCAAGTGCAGTTCTTTCTCTGGGTGGTAGGGGAGGAAAAGGTCATATTCACCAACCTTTTGAATTGAACTTTATGAGTGTGTTCTCTCATGCTCTTTTTGCAGGGCACTTGTGGCCATTGAGTTCATATTGTGCTAGGATATCAAAAAGACAGATGGAGATAGAGATTTTCCTAGAGTTTAACAGAGCTAAGGAAAGTTGGGGGCTTTTAGAGAGAGATAATACATTGGAAAAAGAAGACAAAGCTTTCAACGCATGCTGTCAATCAGGGGTTGTCTTTAGAAGGGGATGGAGGGGTCCCAAAGTAGCAGCCTCAGCAGGACCCGGAAGCTGTTCAAAAGACACACTCTGCAGCTCCGCCCAGATCTACTGAATCAGAAACTTTGAACGTGGGCCCAGGAATCTGCATTGTAACAACCCTCTCAGGGCCAGCCCTTAACACAACACAAGGACTGTTCTCTTTTGCACAGATACCGAACCCTTTATCCGCAGGTAAAAGAGATGTTTGTGCCCACTGGCATTTCATTGCTACCTCTGCCCTGCTTGTTAAAAAGTCTCTCCTTCCAGCACCCACAAAACAATCCAGGTCTCCCTGGAAGGAAAACAGTGTATTGGGCGTAGCTGATGCTAAGAAGAAAAAAAAGAGGCCTTGGCAATGTTCCCTTCTCCCCTCTCTCTCTCTCCCACCTGAGTATTCCTTCTCTCTGGTCATGTTACTCAAATCCAGTGAGGCCACTTCCCTGCCTGTGTGTATTCTGGCACTGTAAAACCCAAGTATCTCATGGAGTAGCGGCAATAAGCACACTGAAGACTACATTTGCAGGAGAAATGCTGTATCTGCATAATCATGCTTGGAAGGGATATAGGAGGATCCTAAACGTTCATTTTCTTTTCCCTTTCAGGAGATTCAGAATGGTTTGTTGTTGTAATCTCCAAAGTGCTTTATCTGGAGGAGAGAGCCAGATTTAGATCTTGGCTGAAACACCTAAGAAATATAGAATTCAGTATTTAATTCAGTAAACACACATATACATATAGTCTAATATACTGAAACAATGTACAATGCATTACTTGACTCAGCATAGAGACACACACAATACATATACACCAATATGCCTAAGAAATGTACAATTCAGAATTTCATTCAATATAGCTGAGAAACACAATTCAGTATAGAGACATACATATACACACATATTCTAATATACCAAACAAATGTATTATTCAGTGTAGAGATGCATACACACAGATGCACATACATGCCCTAATGTATATGAGAAATAGGCAATTCAATATTCAGCATGCGCACACACACACGTGTGCACACACAGCACGCTCACACACGCTTGTGACATTTCAGGTCACTCATTCACAGGTGTTTCCCATCCTCAGGGAGATGCAGATTATTCAGATGAACAACTGCTGTGAAATGCGCTGTGTCCCACAGTATTTAAAAAATAAAAGTCTGGTAAGACTCCTGCCCCACGCAGACCTATGGTTAGGAGGCAGAGGGTTCTGGAGAGGTTACATGAGCTGTAGTTGAATGATGAATATGAATTTCTGGGCAACATCTCCCTGCAGGTGTAACACTCACAGGATGGAAGGGAGATGCGGTGTGCTTACTCTATGAGAAAATGAATCTTTGGATCCTTTATCAATAGTTCTGCTCATAAAAATCAAGAGACACAAGACTTGGTTTCTTTTCCCTCCATAGGAAATGAGAGATCTGTGCATTCATCCACCTAGGGAGCCTTAGAACCTTTATTTAAGACACAAAATGGAGCCACATGCCAGTGGCTCATGCCTATAATCCTAGCTACACAAGAGGCTGAGTTCTGAGGATTGTGGTTCAAAGTCAGTCCAGGCAGGAAATTCCCTGAGACTTTTATCTCCAATTAACCACCAAAAAACCGGATGTGGTGCTGTGGCTCAAAGTGGTACAGTGTTAGCCTTGAGCAAAAGAGCACAGAGACAGCACCCTAGTCCTGAGTTCAAGCCCCACAACTGATGTACACACACAAAAAGACTCCAAATGGGGTACCTACACATCATCTTTGCTTTACCACTACATAGAAGTTCCAAATGACTGAGCTTACGCTCTCTCTACCCTATAGATTGCTCGTTCAAAACCAGCAAGATAAAATTCACTTCATTACCAAGACCCCTTGGAAACTAGAGGTGGTGAAAAATCGAATTTCTGGCTCCCACAGGCAGGTTTATCCAACTTTTGTTTATTTTTTTATTTTTTGGTCGTACTAGGGTTTGAAGTCAGGAACATGCTAGACAGGTGCTCTACCACTCGAACCACGCCCCTAATCCCTCTCTGACACAGACAAATTTTACAGACCAAACAATTTAGGACTTTTCATTAAAAAAAATTCTTACCCAGTAGAAATGAACCAGGGCTCAGGCATCTAAAGTTTTAATATGCTTCCGGATCCTTCTGATGTATGACTAGGTTCGGGATCTGCTGATGGAGAAGAGGTGGTCAAATAGAATAAGAGCCGTCCCAGCTGCTCCCTCTCCTCAACCCCCCCCCAGCCCCCGTTCCCGTAAACTGCTCAGCAAATATTTTTGAGTACTCAATTTAGACATGGAGTATAAGCAAGAAAGACAGAACAGGGATCTTTCTGTGGTGTACAATGCGAGCTTGTATTCGTTGGATCCCTCAATTAATTAATCAATCGATTCATTCCAATTAGTTGGGTAATATTAATCACAAACCCTCTCTCTTGGGAGTGATTGTACAAGCTACTTCAGTCCAATCCTCCAAAAGAAGGAAACTTGGTTTATTTTCTGTATAGGCAGTCTTAACAAAGAACCATCGATCTGCATCTGAACACATCTCCTTTACCTTGTGTTCTCCACAGAATAACTGGAAAGTTGTCCATTAGCCCCCACACTGTACAACCCCTCTCTCAACATCTCTACATGTTGTCATAGAGACTGTCTACGAGATTGGGGAGGAAATGAGGGAGGGAAGGGAGGAGGAGGGCCAATACTAGCTGCTCATGACCGCTACACTATTGTAAATTACTGCAGATTTTATTCCTAAAAAATAATTTAAAAATGGAATGGCATAATACCTCAAAGCTTACGTTTACTCACCTTTATGTAAGGTTGGCCAGTGCAAATAAGAGTGTTGACAGAACTCCTAAAGTTGACCCAATTTGTACCGGAAAGCAAAAGAAGGAGTCAAGCAAAATCTCCAGTACAGGTGTTTCAAATGGTTGGTGGATATGCTTCTGAACAAGATGTCCTTGCGCATTGAGAGGCTTTGAAAAATAATGTGTTATATTTTCTGCACTCTTCTTAGGTGCATGTCAGTGAAGACCAGAGGTGGATTATGACTGTGTCAGATGTAGTGGGGTTGGTTTTTTTTTTTTGAGGCTGAAATATTAAAAGCAAAATGTACCTGTGGTGAACTCAAGGGTATTATTTATTATGTTAGCAAAACAGGAAATGTTCAGAGTAATTAAGTCACCTTCTAGTCCTGAAGAATTTTGTCTCCCTACCTGCAGATATGACAAATGAATACCAGCCTAGTACCTTAAAAACACTGCAGTATGTTTCCATGTCTTCTTGTTGTTTAAGGAAACTCACTGAATTCTGACGCATGAAGGGTATTATGGGGGAAAAGGATTATGAGAACTGCTACTTGAATTGTTTGCATTCTAAGTCAATGAAAGTTTGTTTCTCTTCATTTCATGTGATTTTTTTTGTTTATTAGCACAAAGAGTTTAAGACTTATTACGGAAAAAAAGGTCTTTCCTTTTGTTTTGTTTTGTTTTTTAGGCTTGTAACTTTTGTTTTTGAGAAGTAAAGGCTGTAAAATGGACAAATTTGAATAACCCTAAGATTGCATGAAGAGGAAATGTTCTTAAAAACCACACAAGCATGACTCTCTAGGCAATGTTAGAGGATTTTGGCATTCATGGTTGGATTTCGTGCACACATTTTTATTTCATTTTATCTCTTAATTTGCATGTCAAGAAAGTGGTTTCCTTTTTTTCCTTTCTTTTTCTTGTTCTTTCGTTTCTTCTGTGAATACAGTGTACATTTATTTTGATCTTGTTTTCTTTTGGTTAGATTTATATTTCTGTTTGGGTAGTGACATTTAGAAAGGGGGTATTTTGAATATCATTGGTTGAATTCTTTAGAGGTTATTAGCTAACCGGTGACAGAAAAAAAAAAAAAAAAAACACCCAAACCAACCAATCTTGTTGACATTAGTCGTTTAATTATTGCACTATGTATTATTATAATTTCTCTAATTTGCATGTTACAGAACGGAAGCCAGGACAAGACATAGAAATTAAAGCAAGAGAATGTTACCACGTGGTTGTTGATTGAAATAATAATGTGCATGTTGTTTTCCCTTCTTACTCCTGCATGCAGGGATTTGGTTTCGTAACTTTCGAAAATAGTGCCGATGCGGACAGGGCGAGGGAGAAATTACACGGCACCGTGGTAGAGGGCCGTAAAATCGAGGTGCATGTTCAAAATATTTTCCCTTTCATCTTTTTTGATAAATGTCTGCTCCATGCTCATTTGTTTCCTGTAGATGCATCACTGGTGTCTTGTATGTGATTCCCCCACCCCCTTCTCATTGTTTATATATATAATATACACATTATATATATATATATATTTTATATATATAAAAAGGAAAACTGGCCTTACTCTGTTTTTTAAATTTAACTTTATGTTTTACTCTTTTTTTTTTTTTTTTGTGGTTGTCTTTTTTTTTTTGTTTTAACCGCTGCAAGGTGAATAACAAAAGTAAGACAAAAAGAAAAGGTGAATCGTCAAGTTTACTGTGGTTTCGGTTTTTCTTTTTTACATTTTATTTTCCACGTTTGATAAGCGGCAGGTGCAGTAAGGTGTTGTTCCAAAGGGAGTAGCCAAAATGAGCAAAGCAAATCGGATGCAAGGCAGTCATTTTGTTTTGTTTGTTTGGTTTTCCGCTCTTAACGTCAGGCTTGGAGAGAGATCTGCAGTGGTCTACAAATGAATCATTTCATCCACATGGTGAAAGCCATAGCATCGGAAAGAGTTGCAGAATAAATAAATAAATAAATAATAAAGCGAAGTGGGGGAAAAGTGAGAGGCTTTGCCATGAAATCTTTCATTTAAAATATATATATATATATATATAAGAAACCAAATTGAATTTTTGCATTATTTGTTTATTTATTTATTTGTCATGTCAAGAATCACAGTGCAGGGCTTTCAGTTTGCCTCTGTGCATTGCAAAACCTAGCAATAGTCACCATAGTCTGAGATACCAGATCTTCTATTTGTACCACTGAGAGAGCTCCTTCAGCAACGCCACAGGGTCATATTTGTTTTAAAACAACAAGAAAAAAGAAACCTTTTTTTTAAAAAAAAAATTATATACCAGTTGAAAAATTGCTTTAGTCTTTGGAGTAAGATGTTGCATATTTTGCCTCTTCATTTCCCCTCCCCTCCCTTGGACGGTAACGCTAGGCCCCTCACCAAACTCTCAGTAACCCTGGTAAATGTACACAAACCGCAGAATGGTAAGTGCTGTCCACCTGCCGCTTCCCGTACTTAGCGCTGATCTCTCTCTCTCTACATTGATATCTCTCTCTATATCTCTTACCTACCACGTGAATTTTTTTTTTCCGACTTGTTAAGTTTTCTTGGTGCTCTTGTTTGGTTGTTTTTTTTTTTTTTTTTTTGGTTTTTTTGGTTGTTGTTGTTGTTGTTTCTTTTCAGTTTATTTATTTTGTTTTTGGATATCGGTCCGCCTTGTAATTTTGAGTGTCGGTTCGAAGCTAGCCTGGGAGGTTCTGACTGGTTGGATTATCATTATCCTACTCAGGTCGTTAAACTCCATTCCGTGTGACCACGATGCACCCTCTCCCATGTTCCTCTCCTTAGCTGTGACACGGGAGCTTGAATGACCCCCCCACCCTCCTTGCTATGAGCGAAGCTCTTGTTCCAAGTGTTGAATGCTTAGATGTCGCTTCTTCCCACCCCCCCTCCCCAAGTGTTGCAACACGGCTTAAACTCCTTTGTCTCTTCTTTTGATGTAGCTTGTCTCTTCTCTCCTCCACTGCATGTCCTTCCATGTGAACTTAATTTATGTGTGTTTGTTTATAAAAATAACAACAATTAAAAAAACACCCCGATCGATTCTGTGTCACCACAGAATAGAAGCATGCTTTTTGGTCTCTAAAGTCTCTTTTCATTTGCTTTTTCTTTTTTCTTTTTCTTTCTTTCTTTCTTTTTTTTTTTTTTTTGTAACTGTCTCTTGATTAAACTGTACAAACGAGGTGACGTTGCTTTACTGAAATGATCTGTCAGTCGAAATGGTGATGAAGCTAAATGTAATTCTAAACCCGAAAAAAAAAAAAATGTATGATTTTTGTTATGCACCTACTGCCTTTTAAAAAAAATAAAATTGAACAAATGCTTTTTGGTTTTTATTTTGTTTTGTTTTTTTACTTTTCGGTTTTGTTTGTTTTTGTTTTTTAATAAATAACCACAGTCATAATGCATGCAACTAATAGAATATCAAGCTGGGCTTAGCTCCTGTCCTCATTGGTGTTTCTGTGCACATAGGTAAATAACGCCACTGCCCGGGTAATGACAAATAAAAAGACCGTCAACCCCTACACGAATGGTAAGTAGAGAAAGCCTGGGTGCAGGAAACCCACCCCATCCCTCAATCTGTTGTGTGACTTAACCAGGGCAATCTCTCAACAAAGGCGAGTGTGGTGTTCAGATGGCGCAGGCGGTGGAGGTTTGATTTGTTTCCTTTGTTACTGATGACCCCTTGTTGGCCACAGTCATTCATCCTCAGACGATTTGGCTCTGGCTTTGAATCTTCTCCCAGGTGACTAAGCTTTGGAAGGTACTTAGAAGGTGCTTATGACTGAGTTCCACAAGGACAGCAGAGTCTGAGTGTATTCTTTGCTCCATTCTGGGTTTCCCGGGCAGGGCCAATTTGCAGCTAAGTGCGGGGATGTATGCTCTCACCAAGAATAGTTCTCAAAACCCCTCATCAAGTGATTTCATATGAAGCACTTAGGTGTGCTGACTGACAATCAGTTTGCTCGTGGTGTTGGTTTGACTTCTGTAAGCAATTTAGTAGTCGCTTTTTTTTTTATTAATTTTCTTCCTTCTTCCAATGGCTACCTATTTGGGAAAGGGAAAGTCCCTCTGCTCTGCACTTCTAAAGGTCTGCCACTGAGCTACCCACAATGGAGTCTGAGTCTCTTGTTTTCTGCTCGCCATTTGCCTCAGCCCCAGCAACCCAGTGTGCACCCGCACCTAGCGTAGACAGTCGCTGCCACACACTTGACCCAGCCATGGAGCCGAGGCCAGGTTGAGATAATGCAAAGGGAGGCCTTTCACGCTGGGTAAAGATCCAGGTGTTCCCACCCACCCCGGCCCGCGTGAGATGCCACCCACCCGACCACTGTGCATCTTCTTGGATGAGGAGATCACCATCCTGTGTGCAGTGTTCTTCAGGGCAGTTTCTGGAACATTCGACAGCAGCAGAGCCCTGGAGGAGGCCGTGGGAGGGTTTCTAGGTGTGCTTTTGAACACCCACTGCAACAATACGTACCACGGGCCAACATGATTCCAAAGATGGCTGAAGACCCGTGGCCTGTGTTGGGGGGGTGGGCAAGCTAAATTTGTGGGGTGCAGGGATGTACTCGGTGTGCCAGTTCACGCACAGTCCCCGGCTGAGGCCCAGCCTCCGAGGGGTCTCTGAACTGCTGTGCATCTGATATCGAGCAAGATCCCATGTGCATGTCTGGGCTTTGCACCATTGCCTTCATGGGGAGACAGGGGGTGGGGGGTGGGGAAGGGGGCTGGGAGTGATGGGCTCTATCAGCTTTTCTCATTCGGTTGTAAGCCTCATTGTTCAATTTAATGTCCTTGATCGAAAATCTTGGAATTTGCAAAGCCTGGGGATGTAACGCTCACTGCCTAAGAAATTAAAAAATGGGATCATTTTGTCCATCTTCCTGACAATGGCAGGCTCAGCCCTCAGCAGGCTCATCCCAAGGGGCTCTTCCAGGTACTTCTAGGAGTCACAAAAGTGAGGTGCCCATTTGCATGTCATTTGCATGCCATTTGCGTAAGCCCGAGCAAGCCTTGAGCAGAGGTGATTTTCAAGGGCTAGCTTCTCATTGCCTTCGGTGGAAGACAGACTCTCGGAGCAGAATCCTGCGTTGGATGCCGAGCATCTGTGGGTCAGGACTGAGCTTCCTCAGAGAGGGGAAGGAGCAGAATCCTAGCCAGACAACATTCCACAGGAAACGCTCTGTGCTCCTTTTGGTTTAGGTTTTGTTTTCTGCTTTTTAAGAACAGAAGCGAGTCAGTGTTGATAGAGAGCACCATTTCAGGTGCGGGGGATTCACGCTGGAGCGGAGTTCACAGGTCACGTTCACGAAAATAGAGCTGGGAATTGAACCAAAGACGACTAAGAGAAGGAATGAAAGAGACAGGTTCTGCGAAGAAATCAGAGACCAAAGTAGAATGATTCGTAGATAGGTAGATGGATAGGAGGGTAGATGGATAGAGATGGGGAAAGGAGGGGAGGGGGAAGGCCAGGAGATGCTATACAGACATACACGGATTGCTTGGTCCAGAACAAACAAGGAATATAAACAAACAAGGCAAATGTGAGCTCTACAGTCATAGGCTCTTCTTAGAAATGCTTCTAGGCTAATAGGCCTACCATGATCATTAACACGTCATTAAGAGGTCCCCATTTGGAGAACACCGTGCCCCAGGTTTATATTACAAAAGGAGGTGTGCTAAAGGAGATGTCTACATGAAGCAAAATAGCCTCTTGGGACATTATGTCTCTGGGTTCCTCTTTGCTGTTCTCAGAAGAACAGGATTTAGGAAGCCATACCTGGCCCACACGGTGAAGCTGGGTCCTCACTGTGGGAGGCGTTCTGTGACTCACGCGAACGTGGACCCACGTCTTTTCTCCAGAACATTCATCAAAGGACATTTTGATATTTGGCCCTCGGCCCAAGGATACAAGGGCTAAATAGGAGCCCTACCCCACTGTGATGTTCACGACTTCCATAATGAGCAGTACCATAAAGCTTCCTCAGCATCTGGGAGGGAAAACAGCCATAGATCTTCAGACTCCATCATTCCTTAAAAATGGTTTTCCCATCTTGTGATGGGTTTCCCTGTTCGTGAACACTCTTACGTGCTCTCTTCCTGTGTCAGAGCCATGAGCCACTTTAAAGAAACTTTTTCCATCTTCTATTTGGGAGAATCACAGACTGTTAATCTCATAGGCTGATTACTTGAAAGTTACCTTAGATATCATGCATTGATTAAGGATTTTTATGGTCCCTGGATGCATTAAAATGTATTCCATGCTAAATCTCCAGGGGATTAAAAAAACAAAAAAACCATTTTCTTTAGTATTCAAACAGCAGTTCAGAATTCCCCCGTATCTCGGAGTAATCATTAGGAAAGATAATAGGTACAGTGAACTTCAGCAAGGAGTTTTGTTTGTGCAAGTTTCCAAATTTGTATAAATTTAATGCAAAAGACTTGTGATGGATTATCGCGCGGTGACGTGTGAAAGAAGACACAACTGAAATTATTATAGCGGTTCTAAAACGATTGCTACGGTAGGAGATTAATTACGTCATTTTAAAAGGCTTACCTGTACCTAATCAGTGGATCCTTTCCATTAGCTTGCCTTGAGAGAAAAATCAAAGAGGAGCAAGAATCTATTTTTTACATATAGTTTCTGAATATTTTTATGCATGCAATGCTCAATCTATGTGTCTTTTAACTTTAGTAATATGTATAAAATGTGTATGTGTGCATATACATGGATATATATATCCATATATATATAGATAGATATATATATCCAGAGATAAATAGCTAGGCAGACAGGTAAATAGACAGATAGACTAGTGCACTTAAATTACACTTACGAGACACTTACGAGAGGCCCTGGGTTCAAGTTCTGGCACTACAAAACAATGCTTCTAAAATAGATGGACTTGCCACATGCCAGTGGCTTGTGCCTATAATCCGAGCTCTTTAGGAGGCTGAGATCTGAAGATCACAGTTTGAAGCCAGCCTGGGCAGGAAAGTCTGTGAGACTCTTATCTCTGATTGACCACCAGAAAACCGGAAGTGGAGCCGTGGCTCAAAGTGGTAAAGCACTAGCCTTGGTTGCAAAAGCTCAAGGATACCTCAGGCCCTGAGTTCAAGCCCCATGACCAACAGGCCAAAAAAAAAATTTAAAAGACTTGAAAAAATAATACTTCAACCCATCTCTCTGGATGATGGTGGTTTGACAGGGATAAATGTTTGCATCAAAGCTGATGACAATGCTTCTGTGTGTTTGATTGAAGGCTGGAAATTGAATCCCGTGGTGGGTGCAGTCTACAGCCCTGAATTCTATGCAGGTAAGGAATTTGCTCTCTGCATGCAGGAATGCTAGTCTTTGCTAAATGTGCTTTGCCTGTCTGGGTGGTTTCTTTGGGGCAAAGACAAGGGTATTTAAAGCCAGTTAGTAGATGAGAGAGCCATTCCACTGTGGGGTGAGCATGGATCCCTGTTCTCACAACCAACGCTCCACAGTGGCTTTGCCCTAAAGGAAAGCACCCGGCTTTGTTGAATGCAATGGAGGGGATAGTCTGCGCCCATTGAACTTCGTGTGCCTGCATGTGTCTTTCGTTACGCATTTCCACGTGGGGTTGCCTTTTCCCCTCTTCCCGAGCAAAGCAGAGAGCTGGCGAAGGCCTCCGATCACGTGGCCATGATTCGGCCAAACCAAGAATGATTTTGAAAACTAGAAGGAGGAAAAAATTAAAAAAAGACATTCAAAAGTGGTCTTTCTTGGCTCTGTGAAACCATTTCCCTTAGCAAGTTCACTTCTCTCTGCTTTGCTTTGAGGATTTGTCTCTCTCTGCGCCTTGTTGGGAAATCAACCCTCTTAGGGGAAAACAAAACAACTCAGCTAACAGATCAGGGAGAGGAGAATCTGGAGGCAGCAGTGGCTGAGATTCCCAGTCCTGTTGAGCAGGGCTTGACTCTCCCCGTTGCCTGAGGTCTCCAAGCTCAGGGTCAGGCTGCTCCCAATACCTACAGCCCCGGCAGCAGACTTAGCCCGTGAAGGGAGGGAAGAATCTTAACTAGTTCATTCCGCACTCCTCAGTAAGTGATCTCGGGATGCTAAGCTGTCCTCCTGGAGTGCTACACTCCTGTCTTTTCCCTGAGACAAAGCATCACCCCCGGAAGAAGAGAAAGGGACAGATAAAACAGCCCAAAATCCAATTTGCAAAAACTGAATATTTGGAGGGTGGACGTGGCTTGGTCTACTTGTAATCCCAGCCACATGGGAAGCCGAGATGGACTGATCATGGTTTGAGTATAGCCTGGGCAAAAGCTAGCAAGATTGTCTGACCAAACAAGGTGGGTATGATGGTCATGCCCATCATTTCAGTAACTCAGGAGGTAGAAATAGGAAGATTGAAGCCCAAGGCTAGCCCAGTCCAAAACATCAGACCCTATTTGAAAAAAAATAATAATAAAGCAAAAAGGCATGGGGGTGTAGCCCCAAGAGCTAGCGTTATCTACCTAGCATGCAAGAGCCCCTGGGTTCAAGCCCAAATAATAATACAAGTTGGGTAAATGTGGGTAGGAGAGCGTGTGAACCTGAATTCAAGATGTGAGGAAGTCAGCGTGTGAGTAAGCTCATCTTCACCAAGTCTTAGATGAAATCCAAGATGGCGCCACTGCTGTGGAGCTGCGTTCACACAGGGGAAGGAGAGCTCAGCTGTGAGACTCTCCCTGATTGTCCACCTCGTGTGAGGACACACAGCAAGGTGAGCAATGGGGGAACCGCACCCAGACAGCCCTGTCTTGAACCCCGACTCCCTTCCTAGCCAGCACTGTGCTCTAGACAAAGTCACCTAAACTCTCTGTGCCTCAGTTTCCTCCCAGGTATTTATTAGAACTCAAGGGATTAATATATAGGAGGACTTGGGTGCCTACAGAACACTAAGTACAATGTTTGGGACATAAAAATGAGAAAGTTCACGCCCCACTTTGGGGAGACGGTGGGGGGCGGGGGAGGACTAGAGGAGAGCCAATTCGTGTCGGGTCCGAGCATCAACTTCGACATAGAGGCGGAGGCTGCTTCTTTTTTCTTTTTTCTTCTTGTAACTCGTGAGAAGGCTAGGTTTGTAGTTCTTCGCGTGTCCACTCCAGGGGTGATTTTCTGGGATCAGGGCCCGGTTGTCTGTCTGTCCACGGGGCACTGGGTATCGGTGGGCTGCATTTGTCCAAAGCTGAAGAGACATAAGAGTCCTCCTAGAGTGCAGTGGTGAAGTTAGAATCTGATTCTGCAGATGCTGTCCCCAGGGAACAGCTGGCCCGAGGAGGTGCCAGGTCTCCCCATGTGTGCGTGTGGGGAGGACGGGGGTTCCCGAGCTGCTGTGTGCAGCTTTGCTCCCCAGAATCCTGAGGGCAAGGAGAAGCAGCAGGAAGTCTGCCTTGTGGGAGTCGTGAGGGAGAATCCTATCGTTTTCCCAGTCTCGTGCAGCGAGGCTGCTGCTATTCATTCTTGGCTCTGTTACCCGGAGAAATACCAACTATGTCATGCGTATGTTTGCGGGTGTTGAATAGGTCTGACTTACAGGGGAATAAATGGATCTGCATTCCTTGTAGAGCATCAGAACGGCGACTCAAATTAGCCCAGGGCTTGGTGTCAGCCGTGGGGGCCGCGGGCTGCAGGTGGAGAGTAAATTAGGAAGGTAATGTTGCAGTGAAGACTTAGGCACCTTGCTAAGCACTTTAGCTAAATGAGTTCAGTCCTCCTGGCAATGGTACAGGCGAAGAAACAAAGGTACAAAAGTAAAAGGTTGAGCCAGGGGTTTGTGATTACACAGTTGGTCAGAAGCAGGACAGATGTGGAAATCCTGTTTTGCTTATCTCTGAGCCTGAGTTATATTTTTATAAATATATATATTTATAGAAAAGAGAGGGAGATATTGAGTCATAATTCCTCTCAGCCGTGTCCTGTGGTCACATGTTCAACTCAAACAAGTTACCATCACTACAGAAAGTCGGGTGTCATAATTAGTTGTGTCTGGAGAAATTTTAAGGAGCCTGAATAACCAAAAGTCATCCCTATGAGCTATTCTAATGAATTCAAGTTGTTAAAAACAACTTTTCTAAGGTGAGAGAGCTGGGTGCCAGTGGATCATGCCTATAATCCTAGCTACTCAGGAGGCTGAGATCTGAGGATCACAGTTCGAAGCCAGCCCCAGGCAGGAAAGTCCATGAGACTCTTATCTCCAGTGAACCACCAGAAAACCAGAAGTGGCGCTGTGGCTCAAAGTGGTAGAGCACCAGCCTTGAGTGAAAGAGCTGGGGGATAGCGCCCAGGCCCTGAGTTCAGGCCCCACGACTGGAGGAAGGAAGGAAGGAAGGAAGGAAGGCAGGAAGAAAGGAAGGCAGGAAGGAAGGAAAGAAGGAAGGAAGGAAGGAGAGGAAGTATTATTCACAAAACCTGTATATCTGTGCTTTATGTTGCCTATATTTGGATTATCCCAGTTAACCAGATGCTCCTCTTCCACCTCAGCATTTGTACGTGGAGTTAGGCAGATGCCATGATAATCAGACAGGTAGGGAAATGTCACCGCCATTTCCTCATGCCCCAGCAATTTCTCTGAGATATTCGCTAATCCACAAACACTTAAGAATCCAGCCAGCTCCAATCAACTGCTTCCGGCCCCTGTATGTATGCAAAGTTATAGGCAAAGTTAAGAAGATGACTAGCAGTTTATCCACTTGTATTCTTGGGCATAATTATTAATACTATGTATGCATTTATATACCCAGGACTGAAAGTTTAAGTAGCAGTTTAAGTTCCCCTAGCTACATACTTTTTTAAAAAGTCTGGATTTATCTTGCAATTGTGAAGTCTGTCTTAAAGCTGAAACGAAGAACTTGTCATTTGATTTGCTTTGGATATTTTGTAGGCCAACCCCGAATCTGTCCAAGATAGAAAAGCTAGACGTATGGCTCATTTCTATATAGAAGATGGTATGTTAATGACAAATTTCATAATATTCCCACAACCTAATTATTGATTTTTTTCTGAAGCTTATGCAAAATTAACCACCCAGACCCCGATTGTCTCTCCGAACGGGGCATGAAAAGTTCACATATTTTGTAAATTAAAATCAATATTTTCAATCTCTCCTAAAGGTAATTTTCCTAATTTAGTGGACTTTTCCCTCACATTTATTTTCTCTTTTAATTATAAAATGGCAAGTTATTGATTTTTGTAGGCGACCTTTGCATGCCCCCATGCATTTTTATTGCTCACGCAGGGTGTGGGGGGGGAGGTGGGGAGAGCTGCTTAATGAGGACCTTTAATTACTAGCTGAAGAGTATTAATTTGCTTTGATAAATTATGACATTTGCTGACTCCCTCTTCTTCCCTCTTCTCCATCCCCCATCACACATGCATTCCAAGCTGGGCCTCTAGAGAAGAGGTTTCAAAATGGCTTTCTTTGGGGCTGCTGTTTTCCCTGAATTCTCCTCCAGTCAGACTTAAGACGAGCTCTTTCAAATTCTTATTTCACACCAGTCTCCAGAAGAATAGCCCAGGAATTAATGTGTGTGTGTGTGTGTGTGTGTGTGTGTGTCTTCTTCCATGAAAATTTGTTTTCCTGTGAAGTTAAAACAGCATTGATTATTTTCCTACAAATAATCTTCTTTAGACCCCTTGAGGCTTTGTCTCAAGGCAGATGCTTGGTTGAGAAGTCAATTAAAGACCAGGGCATCTTGAAGACTTGGGCCAGCCTATGTGTATGGCCATACTGCAGAGTCCAGGTAAATCTGAGGGGGCTAAGTCGAATCATACTATTTGTTTCTAATAGTCCACCTGAAGTTGGGTGTGTATGTGTGTGTGCCAGTATTGGAGCGGCTTAAACTTAGGGCCTGGGCACTGTCCCTTAGCATTTTTATTTTGCTCAAGGTTAGCATGCTGCCACTTGAGACAGAGCTATTATTATTGTTAAATGGTTTTTATTATTTAAATGGTTATTATTATTTAAGTGGAGATAAGAGCTTCACAGAGTTTCCTGCTCAGGCAGGCTTTGAACCACAATCCACAAATCTCAGCCTTGTGTGTGTGATGATAAATCGAGTTTCCAAGAAGGCTCCGAGAAGGATTCTCACTCTTTTCCGGTTAATGAAATAACTTCTACCTTCGAACACAAAGATTTTTCTGGTTTGGGCATGGGGGTGTCATGCCTTGGAGAGACAGGCATATCTGCCCAACGAAACTGTTGATTTAAAGCTCTTTGAATCTTTACAAGTAAGACAAAGTAAAGATGAATAACGGAAGTTTACACCCAGGTGCCCACGTGCTACCCCATGTACCAACATGGGACGTGGCTCTGTTTCTCCGTTGCTAGTGAGGGACACACTGCAGAACTTCCACCCCGGTTATCCTACCAGCCTGCTTGTTGCTGTGACTGCTCATTCCACGGCAGAGCTGTAGGGCAGCAGGCTTAGTAGCATGCGTGTCCTGGGCCACCGGAACACCTGTTGTCTGGGTACAAACTCTCCCACCAATTGAAGGAAAGATCGCATTCGAGTTCCGGTACTCCATGACCAAAACTACTGCTAGATCTTCTGAAGATAGGGTTAGATTCCTCAAGACAAGAAACACATCGTTAAAGTTCCCCCCACCCCAAACAATGATAAATAGAAACATGTCCTCATTAGCAGGAATTCAGTGGGGAAGGGCTGGCAAGGCCCCGAATGGCTAACACTTCCTGTAAATAAAAGTTTCTGCACTGTGAGGGGAAGGAGGGAATGTTCTTCACAGAAAGGCCTGACTAGCCCGCAAAGGCCCCCTTTGATAGGTGGTTAGGTTCTGGAACACGGGCCAGCTTGGGGTTAGAGGAAGGATCAGGTGCGGGTAAGAAAACCTCGCAGACTGACAGTGGAGTCAAATCGGTGGAACTCAGGTGACTGGGCATGTCACCTCCATCTGGCCTGTGTCGGCCGGTGAGCCGCTGTGCTGTGCACACCTGTCCGTGCCCGTGAGTCACTGCGCCCGACCCCGCTCCTAGCAAGCAAGCGAGGGAAAAGCGGATCAGGGATCTCAATAGAAAGTCTGAGACAAGAAAAATGAAGAAGTTGGATATCACACTCTGTGATTGTTCATCTCAGAAAGGGCAGCTGTAGTTGACCTTGGATTATCTGTACCAAGGTATTTATGGGGGTTTTCTGTGGGACTTTTTTCCGCTACTGTGAACCATGATCTTCCATCTCTGGATGAGGTCAAAGGGCACAGCTAGGGGCCTCCCGCCCCATGACTCGTCTAGCATGCCTTCACGGAGTCCAATGTCTTCAAGAGAATGGCCTGCACCTCGCTTTTAAATAGACCTCTTTCCAGTTTGTCCCCTGAAATTTGAATATAATAGCATAACAAACACCAACGAAAGTGGAATCGATCTAGATGCTGATGGCTCACACCTGTCATCGGAGCTCCTCAGGAGGCTGAGATCTGAGGATCCTGGTTCAATCCCAGATTCTAGCCCAGGCAGGAAAAAAAAATCCATTGAACCTCTCATCTCCAATGCACCACCAAAATGCCAGCAATGAAGCTATGGTTCAAGTATTAGAGCTCCTCCATCCTAGAGCAAAAGGAGCTAAGGGATAGTACCCAGGCCTTTAAGTTCAAGCTCTGGTACTGGTGTGCGTGTGAGCGTGTGTGCGCACACACACACACACACACACACACACACACGTGGACCAACTCTAGTTCTTAGAACCCCATTTGTTTTCTGTGGCTTTTAGATTGGGATTAGTGTAATTGTCCCTGAGTCCTGAGTATGAGCATGCGATTGAGCTTGCTGCCGGATGGAAGGCCGCAGGGTGGGTTTCAAAGCAGAGCCAGCCTTCAGGAGACCTGTCCTTCACATCCTCCCCACAGAAAAGCCCAGGCCCGACACAGAGCCGTGGCTGCAAGCGGCAACTCCTATGGCCGATGACCTTCGGATCCATGATGTTTCTTGTAGCTTGCACATTTGCCAAATCCGAATGTGGTGCACTTCAGTGAACTGGAACAGAAGCTTCTAGATTTAAGTCCCCAGGCAAAGGATTTTCAGCTTGTAGATGTTCCACTTCAAAGAGTTTATCTTGTGCATCTGTTTACCTCAGCCTTTCCTTTGGGTTCCTATTCATTTTGCTTCTGCTTTCTCCTCCTTACATCTATCTTGGCAGAATTTTATTCCATCCCAGCCCACTTTGGGCTTTAACTTTTTTTTTTTTTTTTTAGTGCTGGTCTTGGGGCTTGAACTCAGGGCCTGAGTGCTATCCCTAAGCTTTCTTACTCAAGGCCGGTGCTCTACCACTTAAGCCAGAATTCCACTTCTAGCTTTTTGAGTAGTTTAAGAGCCTAATGGACGTTCCTGCCGGGACTGGTTTTGAACCACAATCCTCCAATCTCAGCCTCCTGAGTAGCTAGGATTTATAGGTGTGAGCCACCAGTGCCCAATCCCCAGCTGCATTGTTGAGGATAAACTAGTGCTTGGCAAAAGTTACCATACAACTTGTTTCCTATTTGGTTTAAATCTCTTCCCTTGGAAGTAAATTTCCAGAGATTTCAAACATGAGTTGATTAGATTTTTTTTTTTAAATTGTTTTAGCTTGTATTTGCCATTCAATTACAAACTCTGCAGCTCTGTGGATAATTCTGCTTCCAAAATTTATAGCTACTAGTATTTGCCCAACCAATTAAGTTGTTGTGTAAATAGAGACAAATTGTCCAGAATACTACTTAATACCCCGGATATTAATTATGTAGATTTTTGTCCTCCATCCCTTTTTGAAGATGTAGGATTGAAGAAAAAAACTATTCTTTAATAGAAGCTTACTTTGGATTCTTTCCCTCTAATGACAGTGTATTCGCAGAACTTGTATGGAACAGCTACAGCCCATTACAGTAGAAATATTAGTTTATAAAAAATTAATAAAGCCGGTAGAGAATGCAATTCAGTATCTGCACTAGCCAGTCACAGCGAAAGAACAAGCCAGAATTAATTATACTCTCTATGCAACATTCTAATGAGTTTTTCATTAAACTGTATACCATTATAAAAGCTAAACAAGGATTATTAGAAGAATAAAACCCATGGCTGGTTCTTTTGGGGGTGGGGGGAGGAGAGGAGAGATTAAATTAGTTAATGGGTTACATATTTAAATCTGACGTGAAGGTTAATGGATGCACACTTGTCATTGTAGTAAGCCCTTATCACTTTAAGTCACAGACATCTGAAATATCACTGAGATTTTTCTTTGGAGAGGTGGGGGGAGATGAACTTATTTGTGTTTCTGGTGTGTGTTTGATGTACATGTGCGAAAGACAGAAACTGGGATTCGTTCTCTGTCGTTTCTGAGGATAATGTTTGCCAGTGGAAGTATTCTATTTTGCTTTTGGCCTTTGGGGGGTGGTGTGTGTGTGTGTGTGTGTGTGTGTGTGTGTGTGTGTGTGTGTGTGTGTGTGTGTGTGTGTGTGTGTGTGTGTGTGTGTGTGTGTGTGTGTGTGTGTGTGTGTGTGTGTGTGTGTGTGTGTGTGTGTGTGTGCGTTGTGTGTGTGTGTGTTTTCAGTAACTGCATCCCACTACTTTTGAGAGATTCAAAGGTGAAGTATATCTTCGGCTTTTCCCAGTGTGGAGGATGGGCAGTCAGGATTTCACACTGAACCTGGCAAGAAAGGTTTAGAAGGAGCAACTCATGAGGAATCCCATCCCTACCACCTCAGTTCCACAAAGATACCCAGTGCCTTCAAAAATAGAGCTCGGTGATCACTTGTGAAATAAGAAGACTCTCTGGACAGGTCCTTTAGCCTCTCAGAACATCTTCGAAGCCCTTATTCCCTCTTCCCAAATAACCCCTAGACTCCCTGTAGAGGAACTTGGAAAGGTGTTGGTTGTAACAAAAGCACAAGGTCTACTTCCCCCCTCCCCCCCCCCTCCGCAGAGAGGTTTCTAACCAAACTGTCTTCAGGAGCAGGTGTGGCAGGGCAGACTAGTTAATTGTCTCAAATACAGTCAGTATGGGCTTCTGGCTTCTCCCCAGAATGCCCCCTGTTGGGCAGAAGCGAGGCTCTGTCCCACGTGGCTCTGCCCAAAGCTACCCTTGCCTTTCCATTTTCAGGCCACCCAAATCCCAACCCCTGCCAAGAATTCCCAATGTGGAAGCAAAGCGCAGCCCATGGGTTCCACTGGGATTAGCATTTTGTGGGCAAACAAAACCCCGGGCCACCTCTCCATCCGCTCCTCCAGTTTTAAAGAAGCACGGTGAACCTCCATAGTGTTGTAACTTGAGATGCTCAACAGTAATCATGGTTGCTCTTCCTATTGTTATTTAGATGACTTGATTTTCTATTTGTCACATCCTTTCAGGTGATAGATCAAGTCATACTTGATAAACTGGATTTTTTTTTTTTACATTTTGTGATGGGGGGAGTCTTATTTATTTCTGTGCCAGTAAATGGGGCTCACGGTTTCATTTGGCTTTTTTTCTGCTCAAGGCTGGTGGTCTACGACTTGAGCCATGCCTCCGTGTGTGACACTTTGCCTTTCTTAAGCAGAGATGAGAGTATCCTAGGCTGCCTTCAAATTGTAGCCTCTTGAGGTGCTAGGATTGCAGGTGTGAGCCACTGTACCCAACAGATTGGAAGTTCTTGATTCCTGTTTTATAGACATGAAGGCTGTGGCTAGAGATGTCCCTCGACTTACTTGCTCAAAGCCAAATAACTTAGGAAGTCCGAAAGACAAAAACTAAGTTTGAAAGTTCCCAGAGCCTACACATTTTCCAGCATACTGTAGAGAGCCTCGAGAGTTCAGGACCCCTCTCCTCCGCCTGTCTTTCCTTCCTCTGGGTCTTACTTCAAGCTTGAAAGTAGGATCTTTCTTGTCTATGAGAGGTCCATCCTGGCCAGAGGCTTCTGGGGTTGGATTTAACCCCCCACGCAGAGTCATACACGTGGGCAGGGGAGGAGTTAGCATCAGCAGTTTGGAACCATCAGGTGTTGGAACCAGACGGCACCTGCAGAACTCTTCAAGATGGCGTCCTCGGTTACCCAGCACAACCACATCGAGTTGCGTTCTCACCACATCGGTGCCATGAATGAGCGGGCGTGGAGGATCCAGACAGTCTGAATTAGGAGGTTAAAGCATATTCCCCCCCCCCACTTTTGTTTCCTCTTGAGTTTCATCAATTTCAAAGAAAATGGCAATGCAGACAGAGCATACTCAGCGGAAACCCAGCGCGTGCTACCTTGATGGCTGTTTCTTACTATTAGATGGAGTCGCTAACAGTTACTGTGGTGACAAACACCAATACCCCTTTGGATACTTAGGATGTGGAAACTCAGGCCCTTAGCCAGAACCTACTAGATAAGACCCTGCCGGTGAGGCAGCCCAGGCGATCCGGGAGTTTACTTCCCTCGGCCTTGGGCACACGATCTATGTGGCTTTGGGCAGAATCCTCAGCGATCTCTGTCTTAATATCCCCATCAATTACGTGGGTGTAAGAACCCGGTCTGTCCATTTATATTAGGGGTGGAGGTGAGGGTAAGACCTGGCTATGCAGCCCTTGAACCCTTGATCCTCGTGCTCCTCCATCCCCCATCCCAGCTGCTCAGGTTGGCAGGAGTGGGCGATTGTTTAAGGTGGAGTAGCCTGGCTGGTCCTTTGTCGAGATAGCCAGTATGACAAATTTGGAGGTGTTGTTGCTGTTACATTTCCTATCCGTTATCACTTAGAAATTAGGTGTGGGGGAAAGTAAGGGTGAGTCATTAAAAATTTTAAATGGCAAGGAAGGAAGGAGAGAAAAGCTGTTGTGCAGAGATTCTTGGAACTGTTCTTGCAACTGTTCCTAAAACTCTGTCAAAATAAGAAGCGCGGAGACAGGAAAAGAAAACGAAAAAAAACTATCGAATAAGACACCACGTATTTCTTCTGGAGTATTATGAAAATCAGAACTTACAAAAATGAATTATTTAGACAGACAGATTCACTTCAGGGCTCCTTTAAATATGGAAATCTCCTGCTGCAATCAACACATGATTTGATTTATAAGAATTAAACATACAACGCGGCATTTCCATGCAACATCTGTACCCACATGGAAACGATCCCCGGACGGGAAGCTCTGGCAGAGTTCTGCAGGAGAAGTACAGCTCTCAGACGGGCATCAAAGCATTGGGGATTAGCTATGGGAACTTCCTTACGTGGATTAGCGCCATGCTAGTCTGGTGATCCACGACTTCTCCGGGCTTTGATGGATAAATCTGTCAATTAGAAAACAGCCATTCCAGACCTTGGAGTCTAATAGGAATTTGAGGCTCGTATGATCCTGCGTATGGACCCTTATGGTTGTGTGTATGTGTGTCTGTATGTGTGTGTGTATTTAGGCTACCAGAACAATGTATCATAGTCTCAGTGTTTTCAATAAGAGAAAATCTTGTCTTCTCAAATACCTGGAGAATAATAGTCCAGGGGTAAGATGCGGACAGGATCGGACTCCCCTGAGGCCTCTTCTCCCTAGTTTGTAGGCCATTGGCACGGACGATCATCTTTGTGGTGTCCGCCTGTGGTTTTCCTTCCCCGCATGTCTGTGTCATGTCTCTTCTTCACAGGATGAGGGTCATACCGCGATTCCAGGGTCTGCCCACATGGCTGCCCTTGCTTACCTCTTTCCTTGGGTAGCCGCTCCTGAAGCTGACACATGCCGTGCTCCCGTGGGGTAGGGCGGCCCCTGTGAGTTTTTGGGGGTGCGGCTGCATCCGTAACAGAGGGTGGAGATGCGCAGTGTCTTCCTTATGATGGGCAACCCAGAGCGGCCTCTAGGATTGTGCAGCTGGTGCTTTTGTCCTGCCTGCGGAGCTGGGCAGAGTCCCTCGTGCTAGGAATGAATGAATGAATGAATGAATGAATGAATGGACTCCTTCTGTTGACTGCTACAGAGGCAAGGACACAGTGTGCAGAATGATGGACACAAGGGCCACCCATTGAGGGTTACGCGCAGGAAGGCCGGGAGCAGATCTAGCCGGCAGCCTTGGCTTCTCCTGTCCTCAGATGCGACCTAGCCCTTCCCCAGAGTGCCTGTGCACTGCAGTTTCCTGATTCAAAAATAGCCACGAAGGCGCAGGCCCCGGAAGTCTGTCTGCAGGGTTCCTCAGCTCTTCTGGTTTAGGGGAGAGTGGAACTTACGGCCACTCTGTGGCTCTGGCCTCTCTCAGAACGTGACCCGTCTATGAGCAGAAAGCTTGTCAGAAGTGCAGGGGTTCCATTCCACCCAGACCCAGGGAATCGGGAGATCTGGGCTGGGCCCAGGGATCTTGTTTGGGGGCCTTCGAGTTCATCTACATCTCAAGATGCAGATGATGATGAGAAACTCCGGTGGGAGGGAGGTAGTCCACGCGCCCCCCCCCCCCCCCCCCGCCATTTCCCAAAGTATAGCTTGATTTAAAAAAGCAGCAGCAGCTTGTAGATGAAAGCTTCAGTAGACTATTTTCACTGGCTCACAGTTTAGCCTTTTCTGGATGACCATTTTCCTGCTTTATTATTTTCAGAGTTCAAGGCCGAGCACTTGATAAAGAAGCCAGCACTCCACAGCTGGAGGCACACCCAAAGTCCTTTTGCTTTTAGTTTGTTTTTCAGATAAGATCTCTTCTTTCCCCCACCCCCTCAGGCCAGCTAGCATCCTCCTACCCCTCCCTCCTAAGGGGTGGGGTTACAGACCAGTACCAGCAAACCCAGCTCTGCTTTTAATTGTTTTGAAAGCTTAAAAACAAACAAAAAGCCACTCTACCTTAGAACAAAGCCTTGGACAAGAAGGGAATAATGGGTTAGGGACTCAGTTGTTTGCTTTCCATTTAGAATGACTTGCCTCCTGGATAATAAAGCTTTTGACTGGAAAGAGTCAGGTAGGATACCTGATCAATTCCAGTTAGGAGTGTCTACAAAAGGGAGAGGTGCTTTAAGTTAGGAGCATACAGACCAGAGTTCCTAGAGGGAAAGGAAGCCAGTGAGGAGCTGGTTTGAGTCCAGGTTCTTTACCTACGGGATGGCAGTAGAGTAGAAGGTAGAAATGTTTTTTTTTTTCCTTCTAGGCTTCTTGTCCCTCAGAGGTCAGATTGACCCTAGAGTTTTTGGGGGTAGGGAGGAGGAGGAGCTGCTGGGAAAGCAGAAAGGGTGTTTGATGCTCATCAAATGTGTCAGCCCTTGCTGGCTGCAGAGTCTGGAGTCCTGATTGTGGTTAGCTTGCAAAACTCCTTGGTCCCCTGCAGGCTCTGTACCAGCTCAGGTCCTCTTTGCCTTGTAGTGGTTGGTCTCTCTTGCAGCGCCAGACGCTCATTGGTGGGCCTGACAGTGGATTAAGAGCCTACCTAGGCTTCCAGTAAAGCCAGATGGGTTGATCCTAAGAAGACCAGGGAAAAAAAGCAAAAGCAAATGAGTATCTCAGACAATACCTGGTGTGTGGAGATGTGCAAATTTTCCCCAGTTATGGTAGAGCACAGAAAGGCGCCTTGGAGAAAGCTCGGTTGGAAAATAGCACCATGCTAAGGTAAAACAATTTTTGAATAGTTCCTTTAAAAATAAAACTATTATAATTCAACTACATCTATTAATTTCTCCAAGGTCAGGTGCTAAGGATAAATGTGTGTGTGTGTGTGTGTGTGTGTGTGGTCTGTCTCTGGAAGTAGAATCATATGTAAACAGATCCTTTGTCAGGCTGTATGATGACTTCCTAAAGAGTATGATTTTAAAAAAGAAATTAGAAGAAAGACCCATTCCCTCCTTGAGAGTGGGAAGCGAGGAGGCCGTTTTCAACTATGGGAAGGGAGACAAGGAAGAGCCAATTCTGAAAGTCAAACTCCATGTAATAGGAAGAAGTTCATCTCCTGTTGGGTTTAGCCTAATGCCAAGACCAAAAAGACGTAGCTCCCGTCCCATTTTCCAACTCTGATCAAATCACAGCCTCCCGAGTAGCTATGTGAAGAACCAGTCTGGAGCTTCTGAACAAGGAAAAGATGATACCAAAGTTGTCTTAGCTACACATTGTGTGGGGTGAGCTGAGCCCTTTGCCAGACTTTATTTCCAAGGACTGACTTTTCTTTTTCTTTTTTTGTCATGGGGCTGCTTGAACTCAGGACCTGGGTGCTGTCCCTGAGCTCTTTTGCTCAAGGCTACTGCTCTGCCACTTTGAGCCACCACTCTACATCCTAGGTTTTCTGGGGTTTTGTTGTGTTGTGTTTTTTCCTTGGTGGTTAATTAGAGGTAAGAGTCTCTCAGACTTCCTGCCCAGGGCTGGTTTTGAACCGCGATCCTCAGATATCAGTCTCCTGAGTAGCTAGGATTACAGGCGTGGGCCACCGGCACCCGGCTTCCAAGGACTTTCATAGAATAGATATGGATGCTACAGGAGGTAGTCAGGATGGTAGGCATTGGTTCGCAGAGATTGAAGGTGGCTGGTCTCTGTTAAAGATTGGAACAAGATGGACGATTCCGTTCAGGGAATTCATTGGGAGGCTGTGTACATGCAGTGTTGAGCAAGGCACGGAATGGCCCTATAAACACTGCTTTATAAGCACTGCTGCTGCTGCTACACTATTCACTATTTGGCATACTTTTTGAAAACAAATACCCATTATCTGCTCCTGCCTTCAATGCATGGAGATTACTGGGGTTTTTCTCTGATGCTTTGTTTCTGTAGAATTCAAAAGCTTCCTTTTAAGCAAAAGATCACACAGCACCAAGAGAACATATGATAGGCAGTGTGAAAATTAAATTAGAGGATGTGTTTGAGATAAAATAAAAACCAAGTCTTGTGGCAGTCGTAGATTTTGTTTCACAAAGGTCAAAAATCATTGCACGAAGTTGGGTTTTTCTTTTTCTCCCTCTTTGACGAGACTAAGAGGGCATTCAAAGAGGTTATTTCAGTCCAGATCCTCAGGACCTGCAGCAGAAGGAGAATTCTGAGAAAAAAAAAGAAAGGCTTCATTATGAGTGGCGAAGGTTTAGCTTTCTAGACAGAACCTGTGTGGTGTTCCTGGGGAAAACTCTCTAAATTGCATTGAGGATACTGAAAATAGACCCATGTGTTTTAGCTGCACAAACCCGAAATGTCTTAGCGATGTTTTGTGGAGTTTTTTTTGTTTGTTTGTTTTGCTACAATTAGATGATTTTCCTTTTGGAATTCAGGCAACCTGAGGAACTTCAGATCTCACTTGAAAAGTGGCGCTTTAACCAAGGATGTCTAGGAGATCACAGTCAGTGGGGGACCTGTCGGAGCCCTCCGGCTGCTCTCTGTAGGCCCTGTGGGCGCTTGGCTTTCTCTTAAGATGGCCAGCACTGAGCAAAATCACCAGGAAGGCCTGTGCAGGTACGCAAGGTACTTGTCCTCACTGCCTGTCTTCCTGGTGGCCAACCTGCTCCTGGGGAGTTAGGAGAGAAGGAAGGGCTTGACTCATTTGCTTCGAATTCCCACAACGATGTCAGCTCTGAGAATGCAGGCTGGGAGTGTGGCTTAGCGGTAAAGTATTTGCCTAGCATGCATGAGGTCCTGGGTTCGATTCCTCAGTACCACATACACAGACAAAGGCCGGAAGTGGCGCTGTGGCTCCAGTGGTAGAGCGCCAGCCTTGAGCAAAAGAAGCTCAGGGACAGTACCCAGGCCCTGAGTTCAAGCCCCAGGACTGGCAAAAAATAAAAAATAAATCTGAGAATGTTCCCCGAGGAGAGGTGAGACCATGTTGTGTGGAATTTCTAGAATGACGTAGAAAGTGAACCAAGAGCTACCGCCTGCCGTAGCAAAGGTTGGGCGTGATTTTGACACAGGTCCATACACTCTGCTGTTTGTTTTCTTTTTTGCTGGTGACGGGGTCTCCTGATGTAGCCTTTGGAATCCTCCTGCCTCCGCCTCTCAAGTGCCAGGATTACAGGCCCTGGCCCATCCAGACTCTTTTGATCAGAGATGACACGATGCCACTCTCACCCCCAGGACCCACTGGGGGAGGAGGAGAGCAGGGATATAGACCAACTGTATACACAGGTGTACAGCTGGCAACAGTCCATCTTCTCCTGGTATCTTTGTGTTTATCTGGAAACCACCAAATCTAGAGCAGCACAGGGAACAAGGAGAGTTGGATAGATGGGAGGAAGAACTTCCCAGCGGCCCTTCAGTGGGATGACCCCTTCAGTACCTGGAGAAGGGTGGAATGCAGGTCAGGGTACATCTGGGCTACCGTCTCTTCTGGTCTCTCCATAGGGAGAATTTTTACCTCAGTCTTGACCCTGGGGAAGATCCAGAAGGACTGTAGGGCGGGGGGGGGGGGGGGGGGAGGAGTGCTTGGAAGATAGGTTTCTTTCTGTGGGAGGCTTTTTTTTTTTCCCCTTCACTGCAGCGATGATGGAATTCCAAAATAAATGGAGGCAATTGATCTGAGGCAGGCTAGGAAGAAAACAGAAGCCCCACGAAAGCATTTCCCGCATCCCTAATGAGCCACAGACTCCTAAAAAGTCCCTCATCCTCCTCTTTCCAAAAGTCTTTTGAGTTTGCACTTGACAGCAGCGGGAGACAATTGATACCCTGAAGATGGCAGACCCCCCCCCAGCTCCTCCTTGGAGTGGGCGGTGACTCAAAGCAGGGCAGAGTGAGTGAGGAGGGGGTCAGTCCAGCGGGGGTCACAGGGATCGAACCTGCGCCCGGTGTTCTTCCCCTGAAGAGCTAACTGGTGCTGTGTATAAAGTCCAAAGCCTGAGGATAGGGCAAGGGGAGAGTTCTCTTCTCCCAACCTTCCATCACATAGGCGTAGTCATTAACTGAGTCACGATTACAGGCCAGCCATGGCTGGGTGGCCACATCTGTCCGAGGTAGGTATACTGGACCCTGTGTTCCAGATGAGAAATACTGAAGCACAGAGAGGAACAGTGGCTTTCTCGAGATCACACGGCCAAGGGGTGTCGGGAGTCAGTCTTACTGTCTGGGTCTTGAGTGTGTCCGGTCCCTTCCATTGCTGCTTTGATATTGGATCCATCAGATTCCCCAGTGGAGAGTCCTGATGTCAACTCGGTGGGGGGCGGGGAGGGGGGACTGAGGGTGGTTTTGCATTGGGTTCCTTGAGCTGAAGCAAATGGGGGGAGGATCTCCCAGGGGGGGTGTCTCTGTCTCACGCTGTGGGATACGGCTGTGTTTCCATTTCTCTGCCTCTTCTCGTTTGCATGGCGGTGATCTTGGAGGTGTAGCATACCTGTTCCCAAACCAGATACCATCTCTCTTCTCTCCGTCTCTGTCTCTCTCTCTCTCTCTCTCGCAGGCACGGTTCTGTTGTGCCAGGCCAACCAGGAGGGATCCTCCATGTACAGTACCCCCAGTTCACTTGTATACACTTCCGCAAGTAAGCCCACGGCCGTGGCTCCCTTTCTGTTTTTGTGCCATGAATCTCAGCCCCATTGCCTTGCGCCCTGCCATGTTTAGTTTCCGCTCCTCCCTTCGTCCCCCCCCCCCCGCCTCCCGCCCACCCTCCCCTCCCCATGGCCCTCGATAAGGTGGACTTTCATAGAAGCATGTCTGTTCAACCCGATGCCTTAACATCCAGAACCCTCTGCCTGTACCCCATCTGCATCAGAACCCTCACACCCCCGATATTTGAGCCATGCTCGGTAGACACACAAGCATTGAGTACAAGGGGCCGATACTGGGGGCCTTGGCTGGGGCAGGGGGAGGGGAGGGGAGGGCGGAATGCCAAGGGAAGGTGGAAAGCTAGAGCTCCTTGCCTGCCTTCTGTTACAGCTCTGCACATGATTATGAAAATGCGTTGAGCCCGTGAGCTAGTCTGATGGCACCCGCCAATCCCGTGGGGTTTCCCACTGTGGGGAACGGGGCCCAGTAGATGGCTCATGATCCCTCTGCAAGTCTGTACTGTCCTTTGTTGGGTGACTGTAATGAGAGGTACTGGAGACGGAGGGAGCTGGGGTCGAAAGTTGGTTTTGAAAAGGGTGTTTCCCTCTCTCTGTTTTAAAGGCAGGCGTTGGGGTGGAAAAGATGAAAATGGCCTCCATTCCCAGAGCAGATTGAAGAATTAAAGCTCAATCTGCGCCTCCCCCTCTCCTCCCCGCTCCCCAGGAAGTTCCCTCAGGCATAGCCCAGGCTTTGTGTGTGTAGTCCTGAGAAGGTTCCATAGATGTCCAGCAGGGTCGGTATTCGAAAGTGAGTTGTGGTGGGGGGCCTCCGAGAAGAGCAGGTGGGTCTGGGGACGAGAGCGTGGAAGTTCTCATCTTCAAGGGGGGGCGGGGGGGGGGTGAGAGACTAGATCAAGCGCACAATCCTGCAAAACCAGACCCCCCCCAACCCCACCGTGTGAGCTGTCATGGGAGAGGGAATCGTGAAGGGGACCTAACCCACCCCCTTGTTTCCTGAAAGTTTCAGGACATGGGGACCGGCAGTGGACTTCTGCCAGAGTTGGTCTCATCGTCCACAGAAGTTCTGGCGCTGGTTAAATGAAACTTGTTTTGTATTTTTTTTTTTTGATGGTGGGCGGGGGCTGGGTCTGAGAATGTGTGTGCACCTGGCTCCTGATGCTACTGCGCATGCTCCCATCTTCCCTTAGTTCTCTCCACACCTGCGCCAGGTAGGTACTGGAATGCTTGTTTTGCAGCAATGGCGGCAGAGGGCTCTGAGAGGTGGAGCCGTTCCCCCCCCCCCCTCCGGGGTCACCCAGCCAGGAGATGGTAGCTGGTAGCGTAGGCTTTTTGGAACCTGGGTGTGTTTCGTTCTAAGTCTAGACGATTCCTTTCCTTGCCCTTCCTTTCCTCCTTGTCAAGGATAATTTGTTTTGGAAGGAGAAGGGTCTATGGTTGTGTGCTTGAGTGTTCCTTTCCCCTGTTGTCGCTGTGTAGAAATATCTGGAGCAAAGGCTTCTCTCCCTGGGGGGCCGCGTGCAAGGCAGTGCACTGTTTTGGTTCACGGTACACTCATCAGTCCTGCGGGATGACTGGTTGCTGTGCTGCTTACGTAGCTTGGTGTGATCATATGACGTGGATGGTGCAAGTTCTCCTTACAGACGTGACCACAGACCACACCTCAAAAGAAAAAAGAAGAGGTGCAGATTGGTAGTCATAGAGCTATTCTGAAGCAAATCGGGGTATGTGCCAAGTGGGTCTAACTCACGGTCGGCAGAGTAAAGCCAAAGGGCAAAATCTACCCATGCCCAGTTTATAAGGCACATTTTGTAAGAGTTTGTAAAACAAAAAAATGGTCTACAGCGTGGCTCTTTGAAGAAAAAAAATATTAGCGCCCAATTTGTACGTTTATTGTTGAAAATCTAAGTAGCAATGTTGGTTTTGCAGATAGACACATAAAAACATATGTGCAGACATACTTTCCCAGAGTTTAAAAGTCTGTAATGATTATAGAAACTGTACTATAGTGTGTGTGTTCACAGCGTCATTTTGTCAATGACATCATCTGGCCTATAGTATATAGGTGACAGAACTCAAAATTAGTTTTCCATTTTATTGTCAAGGTGAAGTACAGAGGGGTTACAGTTACAGAAGGTAAGAGTACATTTCTTGTCTAACTTGTTACCCCCTCCCCCTCCCCTTTATCCCCCCCCAAGTTGTATGGATCATTTGCAACGTATTGTCTTGTGAGTGTTGTCCTTTGTTTCACCATTTTGTTAGAACTCAAATTTATGCCTTCCTTCTTTCCTCTCTCTTCCCTCTCCCCTCTCAACTCTCTTTTCTTCCTTTCCGCTCTCCTAGCTCTTCCCTGTCTTCTCTCTCTCCCCTCTCAATTCTCTTTTCCCCCTTTAGCCTCTCCTCTCCCATCTCTCCCCAGTCTTCTGTTTACCTTTCCTCATCCCTCCCCTCCTCTCTTTCTCTTCCCTCTCTCAGCTCCCCATGTTCCCCTCTCCTAGCCCCTCCCTTTCCTTTCTCTTCTGTCCTCTCTCCCCTCTGACTCTTCCCTCTTTCCTTTGTCTCATCTTCTCTCCTCTTTTCCCTCTCCTTTCTCCCATCTCCTAGCTCCTCCCTCTGGTCCTGTCTCCTCTTTCCCTCTCTCCTGTCTCTTCTCTTCTTCCTCTCCTTGGTCCTCCCTCTCTCCCTTCTCCCTTTCCTGTCTCCACCCTCATCTCTCTTTCCCCTTTCTCCTCTTCTCTCGGACTCTTCCTTCCCAATCTCTCTTCTCCTCCCCTCCTCTCCTTAGTCTTCCCTGTCTTCTCTTATCTCTCCTTTCCCTCTTTCTCACCTTCCTCTTAGCCTCCTCTATATTCTCTTTCCCTCTCCTAGGTCCTTTCCTGTCTTCTCCCTCCCACCCCTTTCTTCTCCTCCCGTCTTCCCTCTCTCTCTCCTTGCTCCCCTCCTCCTCTCATTTCCTTTCTCTATTCTCTCTCCTCCCTTTTCCCTCGCTCCTAGTTCCTCTGTCTTCTCTCTTCCCGTGTCTCATCTTCTGTCTCTTCTCCTCCTTTCTCTTTCCCCTCTCCTTGGTTCTCCCTGTCTTCTCTCTCTCTCCCTTCTCTCCTCTCAGTCTCTTCCCTCTTCTCCCTCTCATCTCTCCTTGGTTTTCCCTCATCTCTCCTTTCCCTGTCTCTCACCTCCCTCCTAGACTCCTCTGTGTTCTCTCTCCTTTCTCTCCCCCTCCCAAGTCTTCCCTCTCACCTCTCTCTCTCTCCTGGCTCCTCCCCTCTTCTTTTCCCTCTCTCACCTCCTTCCTACTTCCTCTGTCTTCCCTCATCTTCTCTCTCCTGTCTCTCCTTTCTCTTCTCCTCCTCTCTCTCTCTTCTCCCTTTCCTGTCTCCTCCCTCCTAGCCTCCTCTGTATTCTCTCTCCTGTCTCCTCCTCTTCTCCTCCCTCTCTCTCAAGTCCTCCCTGTCTTCTCCTTTTCCGGTCTCCTCCCTCCTCCCCTCTCTCCTCACCCCTTGGGCTCTTCCTCCTCTCTCCTTGGTCTTCCCTGTCTTCTCTCCTTTCCCTCTCTCTCACCTCCCTCCTAGACTCCTCTGTATTCTCATCTCCTCTCCCCCCATCCCCTGTCTCCTAGCTCCTCCATCTTCTACATTCTCTCCCTTCTCTCCAGCTCTTCCCTCCCTGTCTTTTCTCCCCCCCGTCTCTCTCCTCTCTCCCCTCCTCTCCGTAGCGCAGTGGGCCAGGGCAAAGGCCTCCCTTTGCGGGGATGCACGTGTTACCTTGCATGGTTGTCCTCTGGGCTTGGGCCCGGGCCTTGGCGTTGAAAGCTCCCAGTTCACAGTGCTCTTCCTCTCAGAACCTAGCCATCTTTGAAGAGGTCCCTTTTAATTTGGAGTTGCGTCTGGGAGCCGTCTTCCTGGAACTAAAGCATGTAATATATCGAATGCACAGTTTTGCATCTTGGATCTTACGTGTTTGCACTGGGAGGTGTGCACGTGTATACAAGTGCGTAACTTTATCCTGCTCTTAAGTGAATCTTCCTAATATGACCAAGGACACAAATTTTCCCCAGGATCTGATGTTAATAGGTATTCCTGTTTGACCCAAAGGGCTGCCATATTATTTCCTCCTTTCCAAACTGGTTTAAAGCTCTAGGTAGATTATATCCACTTGCGCACCCACGTTTTTAACCAGGCTCACAGAACAGTAAACACTGGGCCTACTTCTGGACAAACTTACAGGACAAAACACCAGGAACACAAGCAGGATGGCTACTTTGTACAAACCCGTCTCACCGGTTTTCTAGAGTAAGGCACTCACTGAATGACTGTCGTCATCAGTATCAGCTCCGGGGTCAGCGCCAGGGCGGTAAGGAACAAATCACACCTCTGCCAAAGGAAATGGAGCCCCCCCCCCCACAATCTACTTCAGACATCCAGAGGTCAGCCGTGGTTTCTACGGAAAATGCCCAGCCCCTTCTGAGTCACAGCGAGGTGATTCCGTTTAGGCCAAGAGGCAGTCGTAATCAGCTGTGTTGCCTCACAATTAAGAGTGGGTGTAAGTTAGAAAAGTTAACGTGCTCAGGGAAGCATGCACGCACGCTGCGCGGGTAGAACAATAACCCCTTGTCATCCTAGGACTGATACACCTTTTCCCCATGAGGAGTCAAAGGAAGACAGACAGACCCTGCCCCTCCCCCCTCCCATGGCCTGGGGAGATACTTGAATTTTCCCAGGGGAAAGGACACACCTATAATGTGCTTGCCGCACATACTCATTATGGTGAGCTTTGCTTCTTACAACGTCGTGACCATTTCCCAGAGAGCCTTGGTGGATGGGTTCGCCATTCCACAGACACCCAAGTTCTTTTCCTCACGTCTCCCGTGCAGGCCACTGTGAACACGCTTGTGTTTCCGGTTCCTCATCCGTGTCCCAGCCACAAGATTACAGGGTGTTTCCCAGCATGCCCCTCTACCGCTAATGAGTGGCTTTTGCCTATCAATTGTCATTGGGACATTTACCTCTCAGGAATTTCAAGATGCTTGCTTTCTGCTCCTCTTCTGAGGTTTTTCTCATACGCTGACGGAGGGGTTCTGGTGGAGTTGAGCGGTGGCAGCAACCTATGAAAAACGTTAAGATATTAAAAATGTATTTTACATTCTGGCAACCTGCCTTTGCTTACACGCCATTATCCATTATTAATTATGTCAGCAAATATGTATCTTCTCATGTTGTTTATTCTGAATATCACTGAGAATTGAGGGAAAAAAACAAACTCCATGAGGAGCAACCTCCCACATAGCCCTCTATTGGTCTGCTCACACCACCGTAACAGAACACCAGGGTAGGAGCTATAGCTATTATGTTTGCACTATTCTGGAGATCGGGACTCCAGGTAGCCTGGTGAGGGCTCTACCTGGCTTCTTCCTGGCCCGATTCCTCCCTGCGTCCTCACGTGGAGGGGAGAGAAGGCTGGCGCTACCTATATCCCTCATGCAACCCCAGCCATTTATCAAACCCTTTCTCCAAATAACACCATTAGCCTCAACAGCTGAATTACACCTTGGTGTAAGGCCGCCATTTGAAAAGAGAAAAGGGAAAACAGGGAGAGAGAAAAAGATACCTTGAAGGAAGAACTTCAGGGTCATTTTCTATGCTCAGTCATGCACACTAGTGTGTCTGTGTATTCACGGAAGCCACAGCAGAGCATTCGATCCTCGTGGGGTCAGGTCCTAAAGGTGAAGGGTGACAGAGGTGACCTACCTCGGAAATTCCTACCTCTGCTGTGCACCGGACATGGCGGGCGAAGGCTCAGGACCGAAATGTTGTCAGAGATGCCCGGCCAGCCCTTCCTCCTCTCATTCGCTTCTCTGAAGCTCGGCGTCAGATGGTAGGGGCTTGGTTTTCATTGCTGCGTCGGTTGCAGGTTTGATGGCTGCCGTTGTACGGAATTCATAAAACACGGTGTAAGCGGCAGAACCTTGCATCCATCAAAACCTGCACGGTTCTACTTTCAGGCAATGAGTCGGACTTCCACTGGTTTCTGTAATTGAGGGCCTAAATTAATTCCCAGCTTCCCGTTGCCTCTGCCCAATGTAGGAAATGTCACGTGGACTAAGCCGGGCTCAGAGGAAGTGTGCAGACGGGTTCGTGGGATTATAGACACATGGAGCAGGCTATCTCCTTCCCTCCCTTGCTGGTCACCGCCTCCAGGGCGGCTTCTTGGGATACTTTCTGGAGGGAGAAGGCTAGTGTTGGGATCAAGGCATACAAGGACGACCTCTCAGCTTGAGACAAAAATGTAAAGGGCTTAAAAGACACCTCTGTGTAATCCAGGAATGTAATTCTTTAAGTAATTTGATAAAGGCCCCAGTTAGTAGAAAAAGATCCATGATGAACAAAACATCAAGATATCTCGTAAGACAGGATGGTCGTTATCATTCACATGTATTCACCCGCCCCTTTGGAGATTTAGGGTCCAATATAACTCAGCACAACAAGTCTTTATGTAATCTTTCATACTACGGTTATTGCTTCCCTCCCCCCTTAGAAAATGGCATTAAACATGAAAACATGATGTACTGGCTGGGCTTAATGGCTTATGTCTGTAATCGTAGGCACCGAAAAAGGATCTCAGCTTGAGGCCAGTCAGGTTAAAAGCCTCGTATCACTCAACCAAAAGTTGGGCTCAGTGGTTCATGCCTGTCACCCAGCTATGTCAGCACCATAAATAGGAGGCTCAAAGCCCAGGCATAGAGAGAGAGAGGTCTGTGGTTCACATGGTTCGGGACTCCCAAGCTCCAATATCAGAACTAGGAAAAAAAATGGTAAGACTTACCTTGATTATTACAACGTTGGGGTTTCCGCCCAATGCTGCAAAGTCCTAATTGGCCATACGTACCCTAATCTTACACTTGAAATGACGAGGTGATCTTTTTATGCTTTTTTTTTTCTCGTGAGGGCATTTTAAACACCGAGAGGTTAAGGGCCTTATCTGAGATCACTTGCGTTCTCTGGGTCCTTGAAGAACGCCTCACGCCCCCGAGTGTAGACACAGCGGCACACTGGGATCCTAGCGCTGGCTGGCAGGGCAGAGTAGAGCATGTGCTCCCCGGGATCCAGTGCTTCTGGACGGGACCCTGCTGGGCTGGAGCACTGCCCTCATCTCCCCTCCTCGGCCTCTTGCCTGTCTGTTATATCTGGGCAGGGCTTGGCTAGAATTTGTCATTAGAAGGCCACTCTTGGCTCTAGAGGTCATGTGATCTCTTGCCACTACACATCTAGCCACCTGTATAGATGGGAATAGGGCTGGCTGTGTTCTAATAAAACTTTATTGACAAAAAAAACTATCCGTGGGCCGGATTTAGCTGACCCAGCAAATGTTCACCGACATCTGTCTCAGCCCCTTACTCTTACTTGACTTGGCTTTTTAAGACGCAAAAAGGAGATTTCTCTTGAATGTCAATAGTGGGCAACTTCTGCATTCCAATCATTTCATCACATTACAAAACAAAGGGTGTCAGGTTGCTACATAAAAAGGGACCTATTAAAGGAAGATACTGGGGTGACACTGATCAAGATGAATTGTATTCATACACTGCTTTGTTAAATGGCAACTCCTTTGTACAACTATTTACAGATAATTTACAAAAAAAATGAGACAACAATTTGGCCTAGACACAATGAACCAATCCTTAGTTTTGCTCACACAATGAAAAATTCAGTGTGGCAGTTTTATTCTGATACAAAAGACCTGCCTCAGTTTCCTGGGACAAAAAATGATGAATCCTTCCCCACAACCCCATTTGCTTCCCAAGACCTCACAGCCTCTTACCTTCCCCAGACCTCTGACAGTCCTGGCTGGACCAAAGTAAACTCTTCAAAACTGGATCCTTCCAATCAGAGAACCGGGAGATGGAGGCATGACCCAGTTGGTAGAGCGCTAGCCAATGAGTGAAGGAGGCAGGGATGGGGTTCAAGTCCCGGGTCTTGGACCTAGGGGAAAAGAAAAGCAATCAGCAACCTGAGGAACAGTCGGTGCTGCTACCTGCCCACATCTCCAGGCCAGCGTCAGGGCAGACACTTGCCCAGGCTCCCGTGATCATTTTCTCTGTAGTAATTCCCTCCTCCCTTCCATCACTTCAGCATTCCTTTGGTTGAGAAGAGAGTTGGAAATGCCTAGCTTCACATCTTTACAGAATTCAGGTGACATTCTTGTTCCTAGAGAAGACAGACAGACAGACACACACACACACACACACACACACACACAGGTCTCCACCTAGCCCGTGTGGAGGGCGCTGCTTAGACAAGCCAGGCCTTTCAGGATAGCGTTTCCCAGGTGCCAACAGTTTCATTGGACATGTCTATGTGGGAGGTGCAACCCAATGGGAAACTCAGCCCCTGTCTCCACGGCCGCTTGAGTCCCCCTTAGAAATGAAGTATTACTGCTTCTACCATCGTGTGGCATTCTAGAGAGACTCGCCCAGCTGCCAAGGGCTCTCTGTGCTGAGTCCTCAGACTGGGAGGTTTGTAAGACAGTCACCCTGTGGGGCTCTGCCTGGTACCACGTTTCCAGTGCGTGGACACGCGGCTCACTCAGTGAGCAAAAGCTGGGCCCAGTGCTCTGGCCGCCCCCAGCCCACCCCCATCCCTTTTGACGCACTCTTCCTGCCTTGACTTCCCAGGGGTCTAGCACACACTGATTTATTCATCACTTTACTGTGTGTGTGTGTGAATATATATATATAACAACAGTTCTCAGAGATAGCGTATTTCCCAACTTTTGTGTTGGTACATGGGAATTTAATGAAATGATGGGTTTCTTTGTGACGTTTTCATACCTATTATATATCTATATAGATCTATCTATCTATATACATATATATATCTATATATCTATATATATATTAAACAGTTCTGTTGACCGTGTGCTGGTGGCTCACACCTGTAATTCCAGCTAACTAGGAGGCTGAGATCTGAGGATCCTGGCTCAAAGCCGCCCAGGCAGGGAAGTCAATGAGATTGATTGTTATCTCCCATGAACCACCAGAAAACCAGAAGTGGCGCTGTAGCTCAGAGTGGTAGAGGGCTCAGGGGCAGTGCCCAGGCCCCATGAGAGACAAAAAAATGAAAAGTTCAACCATGTTAAATGATGAGATTTCATATACATGCATATTTTTCATATAATTTTTCACGTATACATACATAACATAGTTTGATTATGTCAATGATGGATTTTATTGTGACATTTTCATAGATATGTGATAGGTACCTATCTTCTACAATAGTTTCATCATGTTAAATGACAGATTTCATATATTTTCAGATACTTTTTCGTATATACGTATAACAAAACTTATGTCAGAGCTGGATGTCACTGATATTTCCTCATACAAATATGAGACATATATAACATGTATATGAAATATATACGTATATATGTATAAACATAGCTTGATTATCTCCACCTCCCATTATACCTCTGATTTATTACCCAGTAAGTTTTAAGTTGGTTTTGCTGGCTCATCTCACCTGGATGACACTGTTTGGAACAGGTTTGTTTGTGTTTTCAACCTCCCCAACTTCTCCATCCATGTCTAGTTACTTTGAGTCAGAATCATAGCCTACTTTGCTATTGCTTCTTTTTCTTTTCTTTCTTTCCAGGAAATAACAGCTAGTTGTTCCCTCACCCTTTAAAGTCTTTTTTTTTTTCTTTTGTTTGTCGGCTGCAGGGCTTGAACTCTGGGCCTGAGCTCTTCAGCTCAAGGAGAGTGCTCTACTACTGGAGCCATAGCGTCACTTCAGTTTTCTGGTGGTTCACTGGAGATAAGAGTCTCCTGGACTTTCCTGCCCAGGCTGGCTTTGAACCACAGTCTTTAGATCTCAGCCTCCTGAGTAGCTAGGATTTTAGGGGTGAGCCACCAGCACGGGGCACCTTTAAAGTCTTTTAAAGGGAACTTTCTGCAAAGAAACTTCTCCCAAGTGCCTACTGTCTCTATTTCTCTTGGCATTATATCTTTTTTCAATTAAATTCCATGCAGATCAGAGAGGTTCTCATTGTTTTTTTTTTGAGATGGAGGTCTTGGCTCTGTATTAAAAACAAAAACAACAAAAAACTTCCAATTGCAAAGACTACCATCCCGTGGGATGCCCCGGAACATCTTATTTGTCTTGATATTTCTGTCACAGAAATACGTATGACAGATAAGGAGTCACTCGAGGATGTGTTTGCTTTGTTTGAGACAGATATTAAAACAATAAACTCTGCCATCCTGGGACCGGCTGCGTGCACAGCCAGAGCGCAGGGCAGAGACGCCATGCTTCTGAGGAGCAGCCCTGTGGTTGTTCCTCGGGAATTCCCTGGGAACGCGGGGGCCCTGTACCAGCACTGGCAGAAAGTGCTTCGCCATGCTTGCCTTTTAAGCGGACCAGCCTACTGCTACCACTCCTGCATTCAATCCCGTACCATGCCCACCTTCCTCTGCCCCCAACATAGACCAGAGAGGAATCCTTCCATTGTTTGAAAATCTTTTTGGAAGGATTGTTCTTTTCTAAGCACTTGGCTTCCCCTAACTACTGTGAATCCAGAATGAAAGGGGGAGTGGAGGGAAGCACCGTATGCACGCTGCACCAGTACCGGAGCCTGAACTCAGGGCCCGGGTGATGTCTCTCGGAGCTTTGCTTGCTCAAGGCTAGTATTCTGCTACTTGAGCCCACAGCTTCACTTCTAGCTTTTTAACTGGTTAATTGGAGATGGAGAGTCTCACAGACTTTTCTGCCCGGGCTGGCTTTGAACCTCAGTCCTCAGGTCTCGGTCTCCTGAGTAGTTAGGATTACTGGCATGAGCTATGGTAGCACCTCTGCTTTGCTCTGGTGGTTTTTGAAAGTGCACCAAAGAAATTAGATTGGACCTCCCTGGGCATTTCCAAATGACTCCCTTCTTCTGGCAGGTTGCACCTGAATCGGATGGCCCCTACCTGTCCTACAGGTGTGCTTTGGGTGTTGATCAAAGGATACACATTCTGATTTTTTTTTTTTTTGACTAAATGGTATTGCTCTGAAGCAGATGACCCTAACATCAACAGATCATCCTGACAGTAATGGCTTCGAGTAACATGAATAAAACCTTTGTGTCATGTCCCCCACCACTCAGAAAGCCTTGTGTTCTAGAATTGCAGCAGCCCCATAGAACCCTGGGAAATTCGGCCCAGCATCAGGAAGCCAATTTCTCTCACTTGCTCTGTTTCCTTCCTGGAGAGGCAATTCACCCGGCTTGCTACTTCAGCCAGCTGTTAGATAGATCATGAATGATTTAACAATTGAACCTTCACTGGGTATATGCACTTGATAAAGTAATTATTTATATAAATTATTTGGTTCCTTTTCTTTTCTTTTTTTTGCCTGTGGCTGCCTGGGAAAGAGAAAAATAAAAAAAACAACCAAGCTGATAGTGGTACAGATTTTTGTCCAACTAATAGATCACGGCAAACTGCTCCATGTAAATTAGAATAGATACCAGCATTGCGGGGCTCCATCTGTCTTTAGAGTGGTTTCAGACAACAGAAAGGACTTTTGTAAATGGTTTCTTCAGTCCTGCCAAAGTTAAACACTGCAAGATTGAGATTCATTCTCCTTTAGCTGAATGAAATGTTACGAATTTTTTTTTCTTTTTGCCTGGAGGTGTATTGTCAATATCTGCGTGCAGACACCTCACAAATACCTCTTCTGCATGAGAAAGCATGCCAGCACACATCTTAGCATTCACCTAGGGGTCCGCTTGAGTCATCCAACCATTTGTAATGTGGATGAGGGGAGACATTAATAGCTAACTTCCAGGAGGGGCCATGGGGCGGCTAGCTAAAAACCAATGCTGAGAGCCAGGTGGCTGGTGGCTCACGCCTGTCATCCTAGCTACTCAGGAGGCTGAGATCTGAGGATCGTCATGGTTCGAAACCAGCCTGGGAGAGAAAAGTCTATGAGACGCTTATCTCCAATTAAACACCAGAAAGCCAGAAGTGGGGCTGGGGATTAAGTGGTAGAGCGCTAGCTCTGAGCAAAACCAAACCTCAGAGATAGTGCCCAGGCCCTGGGTTCAAGCCCCAGGACCATCTTCCCTGACACCTCCCCCTACACACACACACACACACACACACACACACACACACACACACACACACACACACACACACACACACACACACACACACACACACACACACACACACACACACACACACACACACACTGCTGTCCACACTTAGAATTATGAAGAATATTCTGGGTAGGTTCTGCTGTTCATTAGGGGGGAAAACAATATATAATAAGTAGCCAAAGCTACCTTCAAATACTGTCTTTTCCTGCCTGAGTCCACTACATGCTGGGGATATGGACGCACTCGGCCATGTCTGGCTAATTTTTTGTTGTGTTGTTTTTAACTTAGGAAGCCTTTATACTCTTGGGAGACACTGACCCTGTTTCCCACAGAATATTCCTGTATGTAAACTTCATGTCGTTTTCTATGCTATTTTTCCTCTAGCTGTCTTATTTCTGTCAAGCAAGGGGCTTCCATCAAACCCAGAGTCAAAACTGAGCGTGATATTAACAATTGATGGCATGTTATAGAAGAGCAGTGTCTCCCTGCCCCACATTATAAAAGTTTTCTCCCTTTAAGTTGTCCCAGACTTTCAAACAAGGGTCCTACATCCAACCTTCCCAGTGGAACTGAGTCACCCCAAGCACCCAGTAAAATACCCAATGCACTGCTAGAGCTGTGACCTCACAAGCAACCTGCCGAGGGTCGCCCCGGCCGCCAGTGCTGGTAGAGCCCACAACCCTCGTTCTGGGGCAAGGGATGATATAGGAAACCCCCTGGGTTGCATCCAGGTGTGAAGAAGAATCCCTGGCGGGAAAGGGAAGCCGCTGGCCTTCGGACTCAGTGTGGTTCTCTACGGCAGGAAGGGAGTCCGGCATTCGCAGGGATCCTGAAACCTCAGAACTTCATACACACACGTGTATATATATATAAAGCAATAACATTATATATTATGCATTAATATATTAATATATTATGCTCCATTCCACCTCCAGGAAAACAAAAGCAGCCATACTTTTTGGTTCATGTGGTCTTGTGTACGGTCAGTAGGTTAGTCTTTGTCTCTGCTGATTACCAGTTAAAGGAATATTAGCTATCATCCATTCATTGACTCCTTATCTCTGATCATGGCGTCTGGGAAGCTGGAGGCGGTTGCTAAGTGGAATTGGATCTTTGTGTGGTGGCCTGAGAGGTGGGCAAATGATGTCTAGAATTCCTCATGCCTGAGAGCAGCCGCCGCCACCCAGAGTTTGTCTTGGAACATGGCGCCTGCATAGACAAGCCTCTGGTGACTCTTCCAAGTTCCGGGGGCTATGCCCTGGAGTGGCGAGTTTGCCCAAGGACACGCTCAGTACGTGTTTCAGTGCGTTGCTGGTGGCAAGGTCTTCTTGTGCTAGTTGGAGCCTGAGATGCAGGAGATAGGGTGTCTGCCGCACAGAAGCTTGTATAGTGAGCTGGTGACAAATGAGATGGTGAAGAAAATGACCGGTGTCGGGGGGGGGGGGGGGGAGGGGGAAGAGGGGGAATGTCCCAACAGGGTCCTGATGCTCACAATGAGGGGGTGGGGGTCAGGGAATAGAAAGGAAGATGGGAAAGTCAAGCCCCAGAACGAGATGACGTCACAAACCGAGATGCGCACTAGCTACAGGAACGAATCTACTGCCATGTTTAGTAGACAGGACAAGAGAGAAACAAACCCTCCCTTCCCTTCCCTCCCACTCCCCCCATCCCCGGCCCAACCCAACCACGAGACTGGAGAAAAACAAGACGTTTCCGTCTCTTTCCATCTTATTCTCCAAGTCTAGCTGAAGTACAGTACTCAGATTAATAAAACTCGCCTTGGCCATCGGGCCAGGGCCGCGGCGCGCGCTCTTCCCCTCCTCTTCCCACCCTCCCACTTAAAAAAAAAGTACGTTCCTCCCCAGGTTCAAATCCTTGCCAATTCCTTCAGCACACTGTAATCAGACCAGTAACAGCCTAGCAACTTCTGGCTCATTTGGATTTGACTAAAACTTTTGTACCATGACGTTATGTAAAGAGATTCAATTATGGTGCGCAGTGTTTTGTGAGTAACTACCGCCCATAAAAAGTTAATTAATCAGGGATGTGTCAATTTCCTCGTGCCATGTCAATTTGCTGCAAGGTAATTAATCACTAATCACCCACCAAGCAGCAGGCCGAGGGGCCATCCACGAGGCCATTTCATTGTCTTTCCTCTAAGCAAGTGGCATGCATGGCCGGGAAGAAAGGCATCTCGCCTTGCACAATATTTTTATCGACTCTTCTGCATGTGGTACCCAGCTCCAGCACCAAGCAGCTGCAGTGCAAATGGAACATGAATATATTAAAAGAAACAAACGAGCGGAGATTTATAGGACGTGGCGTTTCTGTTATGTCAGTTTTGAGATTAAACCAAGGAAATGAACAGTGAAAAATTACTCTTCCATGTGGAGAGTGGTGATTAGACTTGTACATTAATTAGAAATTTTTGTTTTCCTATTCAATGCATTTCAAATGAGCATGTCCTATAAGGAAATGTTTGTCCAAAACGTAGATTTATTCACTCCTAAACAGCAGTTATTTAATATCAACACACATTTTTTTTATCATGAACAAGAGTTGATCCCAAATGTGTTCTGAGAATTAATATAAGTGAATCTGAGAACCAGAGATTCTGCAAATTAAGTGGCTGTTCTCTTTGTAAATGAAAGAATGAAAAGCTCCCTCTCCTTTTCCTCCCCCCACCAAACCCTGTAATTACTAGATTAAAAAAAAAAAAAGCCTTTCCTTTCTCTTCTGACCCAGAACTTAATATTCCCTATCATATTAAACTTTCTACTTAATGCCATTTTAAGAGACTAAGTCACAGGTAAACCCTATGGTGTCTTCATTTTGGAAACAGAAGCAAACCAGTGTTGCCATTTGGGAAAAAAAAAATCAGCACCTTTGACTTCTCATGGAGGTATTTACTATCCAGGGCTCGCTCTGTGCAGCTGATGTTCGAAAGGCTGTATCTGGCTATTTAACTCACCTCCACAGTTACCTAGCAGGCCATCTCTGAATGTATGACTCAGTACGAGGAGTAAGACTTCTCATGAGGATGGGGGAGGGGGTGTGTCTCCTACAGATCCCACAACCCTGCTACTGAAACACAAATATAAAATATACCCCCCAAACTATGCAACGTAACCTCCTATAAATTACCCACAGAACACCCCCACTCCCCCAAATGAGCATAGATAACTCTGAAGACAAAAGACACGGTGTCCTGTGGGGTGGAAGGCAGGAGAGGGGGAACAAAGGCAGAGCCCTGCCATCTCTTCGGATGGCACACCTTTACCGGGGCATCTGGCAGTTGCCGGCGAATTCCAGCCCGCACGCAAATGCAAAGAATAATTGCCCATTAAATCGCTTGTATATTTTTATGGCTTTGATGCAGGACCGGCTCCCCCTCCCCTCCCCCTCCCCTGTGGGGGATGGCATCTGCCATTTCCTGTGTCTCTCCTGGAGCTCTAAAACTTTAATATGCAGTTTATAACCCTCGAGTCTCTTTTCTGCTGGTGCTGTGGTGCCTTCTCTTGGGATTTCCGGACTGGCGAAATGATCTCATTTGTGTTTATTTTCGAAGGTAAGCACCATGTTCATAAAAGACACGGAGGGGGAGACGAGGCAGGAGACACTGTAAATACACTGAGCGTGGAGCCCCCTCCCCCTGCACTGGAGCTGGGGGGGGGGAGGGATTGTCAGGAAGGGGAGACAGGCAGGAAGCGGTTGACACTTGGGTGAATGGCCCATTTGGCTGGTTGATCCACCCACAAGTCTATTTCACAATGGTGATTTGCGTGGCTGCTTGAGCTACACGACATACCTCTTGCGACCTGCCTGAGCTCTCTATTTCACTGGATTTCCAGAGCAGAGAACTCCCCTCTTTCCAAGGATGGAAATTGTGCTCTGGTCTAATCTAGTTGATAGGTAGGAGCCAGTGGGCTGCGAAGTGATAAGTTTAACAAGATCACAAGAATCCTACGTGGTGTTTTTTTGTTTTGTTTTTATTTTTTTCTTCCCCTTTGGAAGCTCCTACCCCATTTTCTTTGAGAGGAATTCAATTGTAGCTTAGGAGCCAAGTCCAATTTCCGTCGCAATGATATCTGATTTCTCACTCTGATTCATGCTGGATCGAGGTTAAGAAAGAACCTACTGTAGGTTTTCCCTCGTCTCCTTCACCCAGAAGCGAAGGATTTATATGGCATCCATGACATCTAGCATGCCACCGAGTGGCAGGTTATTAAGATGTTTTCTTTCAGGGCAACTATTTGGAAAGAGGAAGGGGGGGGCCGGTAACACAGGTCCTGGGGTGTGAGGGTCACCCACGTCTGACCACACATACATGTATGAAAGTGTCCTGACAATCTCCACTCATTTTTGTTGGTTGTGGATTGCTTTTTATTTTTGTACCAATCCTGGCATCTGTACTAAGGGCCTGGGTGCTGTCCCTGAGCTTTTTGTCCCTCAAGGCTAGCAATTCTACCACTTGAGCCACACCTCCACTTCTGGCTTTTTAGTGGTTAATTGGAGATAAGAGTCTCTCAGATTTGTCTTCCTGGGCTGGCTTTGAACCAGTCTTCAGATCTTAGCCTCCTGAGTAGCTAGGATTCCAGGCGTGAGCTACCAGTGTCTGGCTGGAATCCCATTACTTTCCATAATTTATCTGCACTAATAAAAATCTGACCAAAGAAAGATGTTTTCTATGTGGTTGAAGGATAGAACCATTGATTTGGGGCCTCGTTTGATCTGTATCTGCATCATCATCATCATCATCTGCGCAGGTGAAATTGCTTCAAATGGACATTTCATCACGGTCCAGCCTCTGCAGAGAGTCAGGAAGAAAGACGGCCCTCCTGCCCTGCCCTGTGGAGTCTAACGGGGGTTTGTCACACAGCTGTGGTGCTTTTTCCGCCCTTGAAAGTGACCATTTGTCTTGGTAGCGCGCCATCCTTAAACCAGCCATCGGGGAGAAATTCCTCTAACGCAGAAGGAGGCAAGCATGGATGAGATGGGGGTCGTAAACGGCTGCTTGCGTGCTTCTTGTGGCACGTGACGGGAGTGCTGAGCAGGGGCGGACCCTGTCTGTGGCTGTGTGCAGGGAACGGTGTCACTGAACAGCTTTCCTCCGGAACTGTCAGGAAGCTCCTCCGAGCCCTGGCAGTGAGCGTGAATTACAGGAGTCCAGGGCGCTGACCGTTGGCGGGCCCAGTCTCGTTGTGTCCGTGCTGGCCTGCCTTCCGTTGGCCTGGCATGGAGTCTGTGCCTCGTGGTGTTTTTCTGGGCCGCTCTAGCACCTCCGAGGATGGAGGCAGAACTGGTCTGTCCAGCCATCCTGACAGATCAGCCGCGCCTCTCGTGGGCACAGCCGCATCAGCTGCTCTGTACCCACCGCTGGAGTTAGGGAGGGTGGGGCTGCCCTCCCCACCCCGCGCCACCCCCCCCCCCCGCAGGAAGGAGACGGGCGCTGGTTAGCAGCGATGCGGTGAGCAGGGGCAGGGGTCCGGTATGTGACACAAGGTCGGGGCCAGGCACATCTCTGAATCGAATTGCATTGCAGATAGAGAACCCCGCCTGCATGGCCTTCCATTCGGACCAGGGAAGAGCCCTTCCCTGTCATGCCTGCCATCCCAGGAAAGCCTTCTGCAGAGAAACCTTGTTTTTGTTTTTGAAAAAAAAAAGGATGAAAACGAAGAAAGGGAGGAAGGAAGGGAACAAGGGAGGAATCGAAAAGGAAGAAGGGAGAGAGGGAGGAAAGAAGGAAGAAGGGAGGGGAAGAGGAGGAGGGCAGGGGAGAAAGAAGGAGGGAGGGAGGGAGGGAGAGGACAGAGGAGGAAAGGAGAGAAGCGAGAACAGAAGAAGGGGGAGGGAGGGAAGGAGGGAGAGAAGGAAGGAGGGAGGGAGGGAGGGAGGGAGGGAGGGAGGGAGGGAGGGAAGGAGGGAGGGAGGGAAGGAGGGAGGGAGGGAGGGAGGGAAAGAATACTCACTGGTTGTGGTGAGTAACGAGACTTCACAAAGCTGACCCCTGGGCCAGTTCTACAATAACTACAGAACAAAACTCTCCAGAGTCTCCATCTAGACTACTGTGCCCCCGCCCCGCTGTGCCCAGGAACCTCCGGCCTAAGGCAGGATCTGCAGAAGCTCTGTCTTGCTCAAGGGTATTTGGCCTCCCCCAGGGCCACTTTAGCGCCAGGAGTTTCTCTGTCAAGTTGTATTCCCTCAATGGAATACGAATTCCTTTCATGCACCCTGCTTGGATGGGGCCCCTCCAAAGGCTTGTCTTAGCACCTCTAAATAATACCCTACTGCTGGGCGTGGACCCGCAGCCAGGAGGGCACAAAATGGACGCTAGGCTCTCCAGGCTGACCCCGCCCCTGCCCCCCCCCCCCGCCCGCCCCCTGCTCCTGTACTCTGTCACGGAGCTGCTGTTTCCTGCTCCATCTCAATGTCTAAATCCTCCAAGATGGATTGTAAAAGCTGCTTGTCGCTGAGAGGGATCTTGTCTCGCCCCCATGGCACCGGAGCCGGCGATAATGAATGGGTCAGCATAATTACCGGGCTCCTTCACGCAGGCAGCCAGCTGCTCGGCCAGATTGCGCGTTTCTCATGCTCTGTCTTCCAAAATCCGGGGAGTTCTTAGGCAAACTTAATGTTTGAGCTGTGGCAAGGTAGGCCCGGTGTTAAGGCCATTCCCAGCTCTTTGCGTCCCTGTGCTGAAGCAAGTGCCTGTAATCCCAGCGCCCCTGGGCTTTGGTCGTTGTCAGGGAGTTGCTGTTTTCCTCCACGGAGGCAAACCACCTCGCTACAATTTCAAACAGAGCTGAAAAGCCATCTAGATAACTCAGGTGCCAGAGCTGGTAAGTTAAACAGAACTGGCCTGGTTTGTCATTAACAGCGACAATAGTTGTTTTTGTTTTTTAGTTCAAAATAACCTGCGTGGACTGCTGAGTTACAGGCAGAGGGATGGAAGGGGTCAGGCTTGCGTCTGAGATCCAATAGCATTTGAGCACAATTGTGGGAGGGGTAGACGCTATGACAACCGTAGAGCATACGTGTTACGTCCCTAGGATCACAGGCCACTGGTCTTCAAGGTCAAAGGCCCCATTCCAGCACATCTCGCGGTGTGGAGGGGGAGCAGACGCTGCAGGAGCACGCCCTTCTGTCTCTTCCCCATCAGATCACACACCGTGAGCTGTGGGCATGCTCTCCATCCTCGGCCGCCTCATCCTAAGACAGCATCCCCGGGGTTCCAGGTCATGACCTTGGGATGCCATCTTGCTTCTGAAGGTGTAGTAGGAAGGGGGTCAAGACCTCTCTTGACACTCCAGATGCGGGATGGAGGCCACTGTAGCACAGCCTGGACCCCGACCACCCTATGGGAGGCTAGGTACTCCGCGGGAGGCTGGAAGAGGGAGTAGAGGGTGGGTTGGTGACTTGGGGTACCCACGTTAAAAGATTCCTTTCCTCCCCGATGGTCTTTCTGAGCCTTTTCTCAGGCAACTGCTAGCATGAGGGAATAGTTGTATGGACATGCCTCTACTAAATGTGTATACGTGCCAACGGACCAGTAGGTAGCTGTGTGAGCGTGCGCACGGCGGGGGTCACGGGCATGCGTTCACGGGTGTGCTATGGACACGTGACACCTGTGGAGTGTGTGTTCAGGCGCATACACAGAAACACGCGTCTGTGCGAAGGTACAGGAAGCGTCTTTGCTCCTAGAGCGCCGAGACGCGCCGGGGGTGGATCGTCCGACCTACCTTGTATTTTAAAAACCACGATGACCGATGACGACGACATGAAGGTGGTGCAGTGATTTTGCTTTCTCCTCCTCTGAGGAGGACTCGGTGGATGTCTGCCATCTTCCCCCATCACCTCCAAGGCGGAGGGGTCACCTTCTTACTCATCTTCATCAGAACCCATTGGGGATGGGGTGGGGGCCCAGGCCTGGGATGTGTGTGTGTGTGTGTCCTGACGCCCCTCGGAAGAGGGTGAGGGTGGCTTAGGCGCTGGGCCACGCGCACGCGCACGCACGGGCAGCCTGTGGGGGTCTCATGGTCCTTCGCTGTTGTTCTCTCCTCTTCTTGCTCCGCAGTGCCCGGCTTCCCGTACCCGGCTGCCACCGCTGCTGCAGCCTACCGCGGGGCGCACCTGCGAGGCCGCGGCCGTGCCGTGTACAACACCTTCCGGGCCGCGGCGCCCCCACCCCCGATCCCAGCCTACGGCGGGTAAGTCGCCCCCACCCCACCCCACACACAGTGGGGACGGGTGCCCTCTCCCCTTGCACCTGCCCGCCCCCTTCCCCCCGGGAAGCACGCAGTGTTTGCTTAGTGGAAGCGCATGGTGGTTTTGGGTTTGGGGTTTTGTTTAGATGGTTTTTCTTTTTCCCCTTCTTGTGGACGGCCCTCCCCAGGCCCACCCCGCCCCAGCATGCCGCCCCCTTCCTTCCCGTGTTGCGCCTGCAGCGGTTTAAGCACCTTGCGGAGGATTGAAAAATGAATGTAATTTGTCCTGCCATGGTTGGTGCCTTTAAGCGTTCTGGCGTGTCACATGTGGTTATGTAAATTCTCTTTGAGACTGAATGCCGGAGAACAAGAGGAATGGTTACAGCCAGAGCTGTGTTCCTGGTGATCGCAAACATCTGGTTATTAAGGAGGTTGGACCGCATTCACACACACACACACACCACACACACACACACACACGTGTGTGTGTACATGTGTGGGCACCTTGAATTTAGAGGTGTGTCAGGTTTCCCGTAGGTGAAAATCACGAGGTGGGCTTTCTCCCTTCCCCCAAAGACATCGTGTACTGCCAAGCTTCTAAAACCTCTGCCCGAGAGAGTTCAAGCGGTGGTGTCAAAGGCAAACCAATCAAGAGATCGGTGACATGGGAATGAATTGGCTCTTTGGTTGCATTTTCCAAAAAACAAAACCAAAATGGCACGTGGGTGTCTCCCTTCTTTGCCTAGGGAGGAAATGCACGTCACCGTGCTCCTTGCTGCCTGTGGGGTCTTCTGCATGGGCCTTGATACTGGCGCGTGGAGAGAGCAGTGAATGTCAGAGAACGGGAGAGACAGATGGTGGAGGGAAATCCTGAAATAGCACGCTCTGTCTTCCCCCTTCGTTTGGGGTCTTCTGGGGTCGGGGAGGCAGTGGAGGATGACATGAGGGCAGTTGATGATATGGGGAGAGTTGCGATGTCCACAGGAATTATCGGTGGCCTCAGTGGGGTGGGCCCGGGAAGCTGCGGAGCACCCTGCAGTCCCTCCCCCCCCCCCCCCAGTTGTGTGGAAAATTCTGGTGTCTGGGTAAATCCAGCCAGACCCAGGCCATTCTAGCGGGCGCTTTCGCATGCCCTTCTGCTCTGTAGCCAGAACGTGGCTGTGCTCAGAGCTGTGTGGAGAGGGGTAGATGCACTTTCTTAAAAGCTTTTTTGTGCTGCTTATAAATCTTTTAGAAAACAAAGCTGACTTGGCCTACACCCTCTATTATACAGACGATGGAGGGAAATACTTCTGTTTCCATTATTCATGTATAATCTCACCTCTTCCAAAATAAAACAACTGAAGTGCCTGGAAAAAATAAAGATATGCCAATCCAGATGGAGCGTAGCAAGAAATGAAGTTAGAGCATCGTGGAAGGAAAATAGAGGCAATGGAATAAGACAGTGTCCATCAAGAGTTTGGGGTAAATCACTAGAGTTGGTTCAGCTCAAGAAGCTCATAGTAGAGAAAGTAACAGAGAGTAGGAAAAAAAATGGATTGGTGCGACATTCTCCAATACACTTGCATACTCTTAGCCTTATATAGCTGGTGAGGTTACAAAAGAAACCCTTGATTGTATGGTCTTTATCTTATCTTCTCAATATCAAGCCTGTTTTTAGAAGTCCAGGATGTTTCTTAAAAACAAAAACTACATTGCCTTCTAGGCTCATGTAATTGCTAAAGCAAGAATCATACAACCATAAATGCAAAATTGCACATTTTTATACTACATTATGTTGTCTGAAAATCGTTATCTTATCTCAGAACAGGATAATTGTAGCTTTTTGGTATATGTACAGCCCCCGTCAGTACTTACTACTGTATGGAACAGAAAAGAAAATAATAACATAAAATTATACGACTTATCCTCACATGAACAATGTATAAAAATCTCTCTCACCCTAACACACCTGCTATAAAATTGAAATTTACTAACTTATAATGAATGCGCTCTTTACTGGGAATAACCATGCATAACTAATTAATGCCATGTTTGCCTGGAGAGACACAGACATTTCCAAATGGTGTTGGAGGGAGAGGGAGAGGGAGAGAGAGAGACTGACTCTACTTGGGGTTGTTTGCAAATGTCACATTCCACTGATCTTCACAAGCATTCTGTTAGACTATTATAATCAGGCCTCTTTGCTGGTTAGTATCATGTATGGCTGGAATCCTAAAACCACAGTAGAATTCTCAGCAGGAAGCTAGTAGAGGAGCAGAAAGACATTTCTATGACTGCTGTAAGACTATAAGAGCCAAGTTCTGGTTAAAAGGAAGCCACTTTCCTAAGCATTGCACCAAACCGCTGACTGCCCGATGCGCTGACATGGCATAGAAATCCCAACTGAGGACTCCAGAAAGACTGCCATTGTGAATGACAGAGACTTGGGAACGAGCCAGAAAGTGGTATCTGTGGGCATTTTGTAGACTTAGAAAAACACAAAGGAAAAGCCTGGTTAGTTTGCCTGCAGATACATAGATACATGGATGGGTGGATGGGTGGATGGGTGGGTGGGTGGGTGGATGGATGGATGGACGGATGGACGGGTGGACGGGTGGATGGACATAGATAGGTGATTGAATAGATGGATGGGTGGATATAGATAGATGATTGGATGGGTGGATGGATGGATGGATGGATGGATGGATGGATGGATGGGTGGATGGGTGGACGGATGGACGGGTGGACGGGTGGATGGATATAGATAGGTGATTGAATGGATGGATGGATGGATGGATGGGTGGATGGGTGGATGGGTGGATGGATGGATGGATGGATGGGTGGGTGGGTGGGTGGGTGGGTGGGTGGGTGTAGATAGATGATTGGATGGATGCATGGATGGGATGGATGGATAGATATAGCTGATTGAATGGATGGATGGGTGGATATAGATAGATGATTGGATGGATGGATGGGTGGATGGATGGGTGGATGGATGGGTGGATGGATGGGTGGATGGATGGATGGGTGGATATAGATAGATGATTGGATGGATGGGTGGGTGGGTGGATATAGATAGATGATTGGATGGATGGGTGGATGGATGGGTGGATGGATGGATGTAGATAGATGATTGAATGGATGGATGGATAGATGGATAGACAGATATTTTAGATGGATAATGCCATACTGTCCTCAAGAGGAAAGTGCAGAATGAACCCACCTCCACCTGGCTGATGGAGGAGGAGGAGGAAGAACCATGTGAGGCTCCACTTTAATGAGGTCCATCACACAGTGCGTTTAGTTTAGTGGACTGTGGCTACTCTTGAGGAGGCTGCTGCTGCTGATTGACTTTTCATAAGCAGCGCATGCTCTTTCCTCTCTCAGTACCCTCTTGGGGCCAGGCTGAGCATATGGGCAGATCTGGTTCTCTTCCTTTACGAATCGTTTGCCTCAGTACTGAGGGACACCTGAAGTTCCCAGACGTCCTTCCTCCCACCCCACCCCCACTCCCGCCCCACGCACACGATCACATGCTAGCCTCCCATTCAGAGGGCTGCTTTGTACACAGCAAGCGGTTCCACTGTTGATGGATTACATCACTGGTCAGGAGATCTCCATGGATGAGACACAAGGAAGAGGCTTTCTGGGTTGGTCTTGGCCACTGGATTCTGATAGAGGAGCCACCATGACCAGTCTTACATTCTCATACCTCTTATTTGGGTAAAGCCACCCATCAGGTCATCGCACTTCGCCTGGGTGGTGGTGCGTGCATCCTGCATGGGGGGCACAGCCGGGACTCGGCATGCCGTCATGGAATGAGGGCAGCAGCCCACAGCTGTCCCAGGGAACTCCGCTGGGCTGGTCTGACAAAGCTCCCGCTCTTACTCACATGACTCTTAAACCTCCTGGGTACCACACATATTACATAGACACACACATAGGGTGTTCCAATTGGTGCAACCTAGAAAAGAGATTTCTTTTACTCTAAGCCTATGCATCTAGCCTTAGCTCTAAGGTCATGGCCTTTATTCTCTGGGTATCTTTGAGGAAGGCGTTCTGAGCTTTCGCAGGTAATTATTATAATGCTTATGTATATAACATCCCAGCATTACCTGGAGGAATAGTTGGAGGAGATACTGTGTCTCTTTGAGTATAACAAACCTAAGATAGTATCCCAGGAGAAAACGTGTGTTTGTGTGTGCACGTACACACACACACACAGGCACACACACACAATACTGGGGCTTGAACTCAGGTCTCTGAGCTCTCCCTTGGCTTTTTCACTCAAGGCCAGTGCTCCAGTTGATGAGCCACAGCTTCACTTCAATCCTTTTGCTGGTTAGATGGAGATTTGTCTGCCCAGGCTGGCTTTGAACTGCAATCCTCAGATCTCAGCTTCCTGAGTAGCTAGGATGACAGGCCTAAGCCACCAGCACTCAGTTTGAGAAAACTTCTTAAACCTGGGCAGTGCATGAATGAAACCCCACCCCTCCAAGCAAGTTTTCAGATTAGCCACCAAAGAACCCCTGACTCAAGCCTGTGGGCTGGTGGTAAACAACACTTCCTGCATGTAAATCATACTTTCTGAATATTATTTCTTGAATTTATATCCTAGACGTGTGTTGCCTAATGCTCAAGACATAATGATCCATTATCAGAATACTTCCCCAAATTGTCTAGTTATTCAGAGGAGACATCATTTCTAGAACTTGATTTCTTACTTCAGTCATAAAACACAGCTCCCAAATCCTCTTGATTGGGTGCCTTTCTAGATAAATACCATATATCAGGCATCTGCAGAGCCTTACGGGATGGGAAAAAAATGGGACTTCCTCAGATACCTCTGATAACCTAGCTAAAAATATATATATTCCCCACCCCACCCCAGGAAAATGCTTCAACATACACATACATATAAACAATTCCATACACATCGCAGTGAGCACAGTCGCCTGATAGCCATTCCAGCTATATTTGAACACATTCAAACCTTTATCTTCCAGCTGGAAGGAACATGCGGAGTAGAAAAGTATTAAATAGTCTTTCCTCTGTGTGTGTGTGTGTGTGTGTGTGTGTGTTTAGTACAGATTATGTGACACAAACGGATAACAGAGTTTGGGGCATCCTCTCTCTCTCCATGCTTTTTTTTTAAGTAAACTAATTTGCTCATATTCATCCAAATAGTTAACTCCTGCTATGACTTCTCTAAGAAAATGAGATGTGCATTTGCAGAAACGTTCTGCAGTCCCTGAGTGACTGACAAGCCATACAATTATCTCTGCATGGCTGGACAGACCAGCTCCTGCATGACAATGGGACCCCACCTGTATTCTTCCTTCTCTGGTGATTAGTCAGTAACACTCGGGGCCTGGTGTTCTACAAGCAGTGATTCTCCAGTTCTTGAGCTGGTGGCATGGACATTACCTGCTAATTGTGAGACACGTAAATGCTTAGAGACCCTCTCTGGCTGGGTCTGTTGCGTTAAAATCCCTGGGGTGCATAGGGGCCCTGCCATCTGTATTTTAGGAAGTCAGTCTGCTAGGTGACTGATTCCTATGCACATGGTCACAGGTAGGAGTACTACCTGTCAGGTAGTTAAACCTTTAAGCTGTGGGACCAGATGGCCTGGGCGTAAGTCCCAGCGAAGTCAGTACTGGTGTACTCGTTTCTGTTTGCTCCTGTCTGGAGAGAGGAGGAGAGCACTGATCTCAGTGGGGCATGATGAGGACTGGACAGAATTAGGAGCAGAGGGCTGAGATAGAGATGACCCCCTCTGTCTTCAAGCAGGGATAACCAGTAGTCCTGTCTTGGTCTAATTCGGGGTTCTGTGTTTGAATCTTCCTCTCCTCCTCTCCACTGACAGCAGGCCTTATTGCCGAATAAGTGCATAGACACACACCTGAAGCTGCAGGCTCCCCTTCCTTACTCACGTTTACCCAGAGTTGATCCTTAAATGGCCGGCTGTGGCTTGCTGCCGGTTTTCTACGGCTGATCAACCTCCCCTTTTAAAATAAGGGAGCTCTCCACTCCACAGAGAGCATCTGTGTGGGTACCAGGAATCGGGCAGGCCTTCACAGGAGATGACAGTGTTGAGAAACCCGTCGGGCACAACTTCCGGGACTGCACGAGGCATGTTCACCAATGCCTCGTTTGTGGTGGCCACGCATGAGCTGTGCAGCCGAGAGTCTTGGGAACCGGATGCTGAGCTTCTGGCGAGAGCCTTGGGCCCTTCGTGGGGGCGGTATCCGGGCTACCATGCCGAGGGCGCGGCTCACCACCCAAACTGCCAGCTCTTCCCCACCTCCCTTAGCCCTCGAGGGCTGCCCTCCCTCCCCGTGGGCACAGGGGCTGGGAGAGAGAGGCACGCATTGCATGGAGCTAGCCTGCACAAGGGCGTGGCAGAGCCAGGGAAGAAGCTGTCTTTAGCCGTGGCTGCTGCACAGTCTGTTCTGGCGGTTAGGGGTCCAAACTAAATACTTGCTGCTCATCTCCACTGCGCTGGATCAGGGCCAAGTCCCATGGTGGGGGGGGTGGCAGGGGGGCGAGGGGGGGAGAAGAGACGCTGCCCGGCCTCCTGACCCCCACCAGGCTCGCTCTTTTCATGTTACAAATGTTCAAAGAGAATGCACAGCGCAGCTCCGGATGTGGCTCACCCCGGCGGCTCTGGGATTAGGGGTTTAGGCTGCTTGACAAGTGCTCTTCTGAACTGTAGCCCTCCCGGATCAAAAAAAAACCGGGGAGCAACAGCTAAAAGCTTTGCCTGCTCACCTCCTTAGCATAGGGGAACCCCTGCCTCTCTGCAGGGATAATGGCGCTTGGGGTTGAGTCAATCAACTCCGAGAAGCTTTGAGAAGCACACTACGGTGTGTGTGCACGGGCACGTGCTCACGCTGGAGTAGCTGCCCTTGGCTTAATACGCTTGGCTGGATACCTGCAGACTCTACCCGTGGCTGAGATCCTTTGGCCTCCAAGTTGCGGTTCTGTGAGGACTTGATTTGGTTCCACAGTGGGGCTCATTGGTCCCTTGCTAGGATCGTACATCACCTCCACATTTCAAGGGCAGATGTGCAGGAGGCTTATTAGCGACAACTCACTGTCCCTTTGGGAGACACTTATCTAGAGACAGAAGGGTTGGGCCAGGGCGGGCGGGGACCTCACAAAGCGTTCAGGGGGTGTACAGCCTTCGGACAACCTCTGTGAGACTCCTTTCTTGTTGCTCTGTTTCCTAGGATCGCCTAACTAGGGGTGGTGTTTGCTTGGCTGTTTAGCTCTCCAGGAAACTTGTAGAGAATCCCAGAATCTCTCCCTTACTCCCCTCTGCCAATCCCTGTTCCTTGAGAGGGAGACTACACGAGCCTTGTTCAGAGAGCCGTCCTGAGATTGGGTTCCCTCCATGATAACTTGTTTGAATGCGCACGCACACATACACACGTGTACCTGTGAGCACACGGTACTTCTGTGCCTTCACCCCCAAGAAGACGATACAGACAAGTTACGCCATATCTGCATTTCTATGCACGTGCACCTCTGAATCACACGTGCGCTTGCACGTACGGAGAGGTGGCGGGTACACGCATACTACACCAATGCGCGGCTCATGTGCTTCCAGTAGGTATAGGACTAGAGATATTCTGCTATTTACCCTATGAGTTGAGTGGCTCACAGCAGATCGGACATCCTGCTACAAGCATGGAATCATACAGAAGAAAAGGTCTCACCGACCGCCCTTAGGGCTGCCTCTAACCCATATTGAAGAATGCTAAACCTCCCGTCTCTCCCCTTCCAATCTTCTGTTAAAACTCGTGTTTTGGTGTTTCTCGGGGAGTCTTGGATCCTTTCAGACAACGTGGTGTGCCTAGCTAGGCCTCTGAAGAATACACCTCCATCCTCTGGGCATTTCAAAGTTGCGCATTTCTATACCCCCTCCCCCATTTTCCCCCCAAGAATATGGTGCCCTGCAAAAAAGAAAACAGAAAACAATACCATGGGAGAAAAAAAAAAAAGGTTCAGACCGAGCCCACAGCAAACCCTCTCGGCGTAACTTCCCTGGTTTGATGGACTCTCCTCGCTTCCAACCTCCTTGATCAACCTGAAGCGGTTTCCCCCGCGGCTCCTATGTCTCAGAGCTCGTGATGAGACTAACCTGGCCTGTGCGGGGGTCGGTGCGTCTGCATGGGGGAAATGCACTAATATGGATGTTTCTCTTTGTGTGTGCACCCTTGCAGTGTTGTTTACCAGGACGGATTTTATGGTGCAGACATTTATGTAAGTATTCATTCATGCGCATGCTGTCCTCGCCGTCTCCTCTCGGAGTCATTCTTTTTACAAGTTTGCTGTGACTTTCTCCACGCAAGGGTTGGGGCACGGGTGGGGGGCGGGGGAGGGGGATCAGAGTTCCTCTTCAAAGGCGGTAGGAAGCAGTCCATTGGCTTGATTGGCAAGATGGATGGTCCTGTGAGCGCGTGATCTCATTCGCTGATTGAGTGGGATTATGCACAGCCGATAGTGGCTTCTCTCCACCCCTCCCAAGAAATGGTCTCTCAAGTTCTCAATACGGTCCGGGTGTTTTCAGTATAGATTATTTCGGGTACCAGCTGCAGAAGGCAAAAGGTGTTTTCATGGCTGATATTTTTATGCTTTCCTCATAAAGGTAGTGACTTATTTATCACAACATCCCTAAGAGTCATATTCATTCACTCTCTCTCTCTCTCTGAACATGGATGGTTTTATAGGAAGAAATGTCTCCTCCTCCTGAGTCCCTTACCAAAACAGACGTGAGCTTTGGCATGAAGCTCTCCTTTTCTCTGACCTGATATTAGTCCTGTTTGGCTATGATTTGGAATTGTTTGCTAGGCTGGGGTGTGGCTCCACGCTAGAGCACTTGTGTAGAGAGAGTAAGATGGATTCCATCTTCAGCAGTGAAAAGTGAATTTGCCAACCATGCTTAGAAAAGAGCAGGGCAGAGCTCATCACTGGGATAGGAATTGAAACCGTTTCCAAAGCGCAATACTACAAGCTCTTCCCCCTCCCCCTCCCACCCTCCGTGTAGCAGAACACACTGGCATCCACACTAGGGCAGAGAGAGAAGTTCTACCTCACAAAGGGCCCTTGATGCTTTCAACGCGGGTGGCATGCAGATTCATAGCCGTGGCCACAGTGGAAGATGAGTGGGCCAGAGGAGAGGAAGCTTTCTACATCCCAGAATTTACTTTTGTATTACCAATGGCTTCAATAGGTCCAGGGGATCATCGCTGCTGTCTCATAGACTAGAGGACCAAGAAAAGCCACATCGCATTTCTAATCAAATGGATGTCACTTACTAGAAGATGAGAGACGCTGGCTTTGTAATTCCATTCCCTTAGCATGTCCAGTCATGGCAGTTCGGAGACTGAATGTGAATCTCAGCCGGGGGCTTTGTTGAGTTCCAGCATTATTGGCTACAGCGTCTGTATTACCATTATTTGTGAGTTAGGTCATTTTTTAAAATTTTTTTCCTATTCGTGTGCTACAAACAAGTAAACTACATTTCTTAGGTCACAATAAATTTACCTCTTTTTTTGTATAATGTGAGCTATTCCTTTTCATGCCTCTTTCCAAATTTCAGTTTGTGCCATTTTTGAATGAAAACTAGAAAAGTAGGAAGCGTGGCCTCAGTGCACATATTCAGGGTCATACCGTATTTCTAGCCAACAGGAATGCCACTCCACGAATTCCAGGGTGCAGGATATATTTGAGCCACTGAAAATAAAAACCTGCCAAGTGATCTGTGCTCACACCTGTCCCTGGGTTTCTGAGAAACCAAACATCACACTCACAGCCTTTATGGAGCCTAGGGTAGATTATGCAAATAAAGTGCTAGTTATTGTCATGTATTCTTTTAGTACTGCTCCATTTCATAAGGGTATAGATGAGGGATGGAGAAATTAAACACCACCACCACTACAAGACCAACTGCCAAGTTACCTCACTTCATCAACATTAAGAATAAATTAAGAATAATAATGATAATAAGTCCCTGGGAACTTCCTCTTATGTCTTGAGGGCCTTAGGAGTTCATGCCTTCCACAAATTCATTAGATTTGCTTTAAAAAAAGTATCCCCCTAGGTTAGACTTACAGGAAGTGACAGTCTTGCATTTCCTGTTACACAAGTAGGCAAATAATTCCTTCATTATCCAACCAGCCCAAATGCTTTCACATTATTTTCTCACTCTTTATAGGATAAAGGGAAGAAAAAAAACAAAAACGTTTTCATAGGCAGATCCAAAATAATACAATGAAGAGACAGAACCATTGGCTGCCATGGTAATTTTGAGCTCATCCACTCAGCACAAGGTTCTGTCCTGGGATCCTGAACATTTTGCTCTAGTAGGTTGCTGCTGAGGTGGGCGGGGGGGGGGGGGGGCCGGCAGGCAGGGGTGTGTGTGCCTGTGTGTGTGTGTTTCAGTAGTGAACAGGACTACTAGCTTAGCAGCCAGACAGGTATTCTTAAGTTCATTTAAGGGAAAGAAATTGATGTATCCCCTGAACTCTACAATTTACATTCCAAGGTTCATCCTCACTAGAAAGACATCCTAACCCTGCCTGTGCGCATTTAAGCGACTGCTCTCACGGCTATGGGTATAAATGTCTGCACGACTAAGAGATTCCTGGAAAGTCGTGTGTATGTGTGTGGGGGGGGGGGGGGGGTCTATTTTACTAAATAGAAGTTTGGGCTAGTGAAAGACAGCACGAGAAGTAGGTTTGAGGCCGTGGTGAGGGCTGAGTGAGGCACCTCTTACAGGGGTTGAAGCCTCTGGTTTCCTGTCAGTGACTGTTACTTGGAGTTAAGTCTCTAGCATGGTTGGTTCCTTGTCCGCAAGGCAGTGGGGCTGACTCACATGGGTCCTGCTTAGATCCTTCTCGCCCTGCAGTACATCGGCACCTAGACACTGCGGCCTGCCCTGCAGAACGGCCACCCTCTCCCACACACCCCCTCCTTTCCCCCTCATTTTGCCTTTGTTCTCCCATTGCCTTTCTACCCTACCCACTGATGTGCTGGATGCCCCCAGGGCCTTCCTTAGTCCTGCTGGGGTGCTGCAGGAGCTCTCCTGCAGAAGAGCCACCGCCTCCCGCCTAGAAGGGCCTCCTTACACTTCCCAGAGAAGAGAGGATTGGAGGGGAGACGGGGAGATGATCATAGATGGCCTGGAGTTGGTTGCCAATGGCACACACGTAAATAAACTCATTTCGACTACAGGGTGCACCAAGCTTAATAATAAAGAAATGAGATGCGGCCGATGGCTGACACCTCTGATCCTAGCTAGACAGGAGGCTGAGATCTAGAATATCATGGTTCAAAACCAGCCCAGCAACTCACCCACTGCCCCCCTCCCCCCAAAAATGTTTGCTAGATTCCATCTCCCAGAATATCCAATTGAAAGCAGGGCTGGAAGTATGGCTCAAGTGGTAGAATGCCAGTCTAGGAAGGAGAGGAAGGAGAGGAGGAGGAGGAAGAGGAGGAGGGAGAGGAGGAGGTGGAAGAGGAGGAGGAGGAGGAGGAGGAGGAGGAGAATGAGGAGGAGGAGGAGGAGGAGGAGGAGAATGAGGAGGAGGAGGAGGAGGAGGAGGAGGGAGAGGAGGAGGAGGAGGAGGAAGAGGAAGAGGAGGAGGAGGAGGAGGAGGGGAAAGAATCTACGAGAGAGACAAGGTGCTAACCATTTCATCCACAGCACCTCCTCTCCTAACCACAGCTCAGCCACAGGGGACACTCATTCCCTTCATGCTGGATTTTTTTTTTTTCCTGAGAAAACATTTTCCAGAAAAGAAATAAAATCATTTGTCCAGAAATCTTCTCTGATCTGGTGACAGAGTTCAATGCCCAGGCGCTGCGCACAGGCTGAACTGGCCACAGAACTCTGAGAAACGCAGTGGGGGGCAGAATGGACGTGGAGGGCGGTGTGGTATGGAGGTCACATTCCTATACATGATGAGAGCTGGGGGGGGGGGGGTTGGGAGCCCAGAGTCGGGGGCAAGTATGGGGGGGGGGGGGGGTGGGCGGCCAGAATTGTTGACAGCCATACCTCCAGGAGGCTGTACGTTAGCTGGGAAGAAAAACTCAGTTACATTAAACACATGTATACCTCCAGGAGGCTGTACGTTAGCTGGGAAGAAAAACTCAAGTTACGTCAAACACATGTATACACAATTATATATACATGTATTATGTGTCTATAATTACGTATGCACAATTATATAGACATATAACCATACCTCTATCCCTTCCTGGAAGTGTGCAGAGAGAGAAAGAGAGAGAAACCACCTGCCTAGTAAGCATGAGGCCCAGCACTGCCAAAAATTAACTAATTACGAAGGAGAAAGGAAAGTCCCTAACTCCCTTAAAAATGCCCCAGGAGCTTAAAGTCTGCTGTGGAGCCAGAGGATTTCTCTTCCTGGGAATGCTGAGTGCTCCCTCACATGCCAGTGTGGGTAAATGAAGGGTTCCAAGGAGATCTTGTCAGTTCTAGAGTTGCGTGGGCAATGACATATTGAGAACCTATGAATTAGCAGCACCTGCTGTAAACACTCATCCATGCACCCCCCCCCCCCACACACACACAGGTAAGTCTGTTCAAAGTAGTTTTCGAGGTGCCCCTGTAATCTGTGGATTTGTGAGCTGCATTGCTACTCTGCTGGGAGAAATGAAGGAACCAGACAGGTCTGGCTGCCACGCCGCAGTTGCCTTAGCAGCCCAACTCATCAGCACCAGAATTCCATCCCCGGGCTGTGCCGGAGAGCCCCAATCCCAGGATCAGCACATCTTTGCAGTAGTGCCCTTGGATTGTTGGGGTGAGAAGCCATGAAATCATCCTTTTGCCTTCTTTAAAAATAAATACAGGCTGGGCGCTGGTTGGCTCACACTTGCAATCTTAACTATTCAGGAGATTGAGATCTAAGAATTGGAGTTCAGAGCCAGCCTAGGCAGGAAAGTCCACAAGACTCTTATCTCCAATGAAACACCAAAAAGCCAGAAATAGAGCTGTGGCTCAAGTGATAGACAGCTAGCCTTGCGTGAAAAGAAAGAAAGAAGGAAAGAAGGAAAGAAGGAAGGAAGGAAAAAAGAAAGAAAAGAAAAGAAAAAAGAGCAAGCTAGCTCAGGGGCAGTGCCCAGGCCCTGAGTTCAAGTCTTGAGTTCAAGTCTTCAGGACTAGCACAGAAATAATTAAAAATAGACACAGGTTTAGGTCTCAGCCACAAATCCTACAGTTGGTCCCCTTCCTCTGCCGCCTTTGTTCACCTTAGTGGATGGATTTTCCACCCCACGGCCATTGCCTGGTCCTCCACTGTTTGGGGGGTTTGGTGGGTCCAATCATGATGAGTCTCCATGAACTCAGAAAAGCAAACTTGTAACTGAATTGCTCTGGGATTTCTGTCTGATGTATGCATTATTTTTCTTTTAGTTCTTTCATTTTTTTTGCATTGAAAACATTACATTTCTGTTTCCTTATAGAGTAGTGTATCAAGAGCCTGTGTATGGCAATAAATTACTGCAGGTATGAAATCCTGACCTTTTGGGGTTAAAAAAAAAACCAACCTCATCGTCTTGTGTGTGGGTTTACTGTGAAGTTCTTACTAACAAAACGGTTCTTGGCAGTGGGGTGGGTGGGGGGAGATATTCTCTAACACAGGAAGAGGAAAACCGTGACTGAATTTTCCAGTTTTTTAACATGAATTCTGCGAGATGAGAGGATCACCAGTTTATCCCAGTGGAGGTCAAGCCTGGGTTTTTGGTTCTTGTATATGAATTTGAGCAATGTAAATGCAGCAATAAGAATAAGGGGTTTATACTGCACCAACTACTTGGGCGATTTGTTTTTAAATGGGTTCTAGGAGTCCATTGGAATGTTTAGAGCTCAAACTTCTTACCATCCAGCGTTGAAACCCTCTGGTGTCCTTGGAGTCCATCAGAAATGTATTTGATATCAATTGCTAAACCATAGGAATCTATTCCCCGCTGTTAAAGCAACCCCAAATGAGTAAATTTGTAGGAAGAGAAAAAAAAAAAGAGGCAATACATCTATTGCTGGCTAAGGCTCTTGAGATTGGTTTATAACTAGCATAAAATTGTCAAGTAAAATGAAAGATGAATCTGAGAGAGCCAGACATGGCACTGACTACCTGTAATCCCAGCACTCAGGAGGCTGAGGCAGAAGGATTGGGAGTTGAAGGTCAGCTTGGGATACAGAGCAAGATCCTGTCTGAAATAAACACGTGAAAATGGATATCAAACCGAGGGTGGTTAGGAAGAATGTTACCACAGGAGTCTCCCAACCACCTGACATTCCCACTTATTTAGTCAGTGAGCATTCTTTCACCATGAGAATGGACCCAATTTTGACTTTGAACGCTCCTGGATGTGTCAAAGGTCCTTGGACCTCCAAGAGTGCAAAGTCGTTAAAAAAAAAAAAATCCCTAAGATCGGGGTAGAGGGTCTCATTTCTAGAAAAACTGGGCTTTTTGTCACCCTTCAGAAGGTTGAAGAATGCATAAATCCATTTAAAAAAAACAACTAGGGGGTTGTGATCTATGTCCCAGGGTTTCTTTTTTTTTGCAACACGTTCTTCTAAATAAGCCGTTCCCCTGGGCAATGAGCTGTGACTCACACCTTGCACCTGCTTTGCGGGGATGAAGCCACCAGCTCCCACATGCAACCCCCTCCACCTCACCAGCTCACCAAGCTTTCCTGCCCCAGCCCCCTGCTCAGCTCTCGGCACCTCTTCTCCCCCTGATTTTTTCCCCCCAAGGTCATAACACTGTACATCCCATCGACCAAGCTACTTCAAGAGGCCTTGGAGATCATTCAGCCATATCCCTCCCGGGTGGAGAAACAGAACAGCATGAATCCTTTGGTTTCGGCCAGCATTCCCCAAACCAATCTGCCCCTGGGAACCTTGAGCCTCCCACCCTTCTGTTTTTCAAAGATGTCTTCGCAAGGCATCATTTGAGGTCTTCGGTGGGGCCTATCCACGGAAGGAACTGGCCCAGGCTTCAGAAACAAAAGAAACCTGTCCGTCTGTAATCAGTGGGTTTCTTTGAAGTCCTTATTTGTTGATAGAGGTAGGAGAGGGCCACAGGGGCTAGGGAATAGTTCTAACTAAAATCACTTTTTGTATAATTTGCTGCCCCAAATGGGAACAAGTGAGGATGTTTCATTGTTTGGGTGAGTGGTGGGAGAAATTCTATGTGTCAAGGACACATTTGTTTGTTTGTTTTCAATCAAAACATCTAGGGGCACTAGGTTCCACAAGGAACAGGAGTTGGGGACCCCAAGGAAAAGAGAGATCTCCTTTGTCCAACACCACGATGCAGAAGCAAGCTGCAGCGTGGAATAATAACATCGACCGCAGGCCCCTGATAGAAAGGCAAATTAAGGCAATTCTTTTTTTCTCTCTCTCTCTTTTTGATCATTTTACGGTGCATGCACACACAGAGAGCTCATACACAACTCTGTTGCTCTCTTAATATGAATTTACATGCAGGAGAAAAATAGCAAGGAAGAGAGCGCGATATTGAGAGGCAGGGGGTTGTGAAACCGTCTAACTCCAGCCGAGTTGTCTGGTGGTCAAGGAGCCCTCGGGCTTGTCCTGTCCATTCCTGCAGCCTCTCGGGGCTATTTGAAGTCAAATTAAAGTTTTCAGCGGATTGCAGCAGGCACATTGCAAGTGTCCAGGACACACAGAAGACAACCAGTTACTGATACCACCGCCAAACATGCTTGTCCCCTGGGCGGAGATAAAAGGCAGATCAAGATCCAAAATCTCCCTGGTTACTCACAAAAGACTAGGGAAATATGGTATTGACTCTTGAGTCAAGAAAACTTGTTAATGGATTCCCAGATAACAAAGGCAAACATCAAAGCATTGAACACCTGCGTTTGTCTTTACATAGAAACACATACTTCCTCCCCTCTACCCAGGCAAGCTGTTGGCAGATTTGGACAATAGGCAGCACTCTTCAGAGGTGACCCCAGACTTCTGCAGAGGCGCCCAGGTGTACACAGCTGAGTTTTGCGTTTCCCCGTGATAAACACCAACCCAGTTACTCCCCCACAGGGGCTGAAAAACTTCCTCTCTACTTTCAGGGACCCGAGGTGCAGCAGCATCTGGGAAGGGAACGCAAAGTTCAAGCTGAGAGGGGTTTGCCAAGGATAGTTGCTAGAAATATTTGCTGGGACCAAATCCTCTGCCACAGAGTGACAGTTTACATGGTGCCTATGCAAATACCATTTTGATGTTTTGGGAAACAGAAAACACACACACACACACACACACACACACTTCAACACTGCTGCTAATGCCTGTCGATGATCAGCTAGGCAGTTCCAACTCCTTCCTACCTCATTAAGTTTTATATACATCTTTGCACACCTGTTCCCTTCTGATGTGTCATAAAAGCCGGGACGATGGACAAGCAGATGAAAAGAATGGCTCCAGAAATCTGGTGACCTAATTTCTCCACAGTCCCTCATCCTACCATCTTGAGCTCAGAGCTAGTATGACAAGTCCTTTGCCTCTGTGACTTTCCAGCACATTTAATGAGTTTCCCCCTCTTACTCTTCACCAGAGAACATGGTAATTGGAACACCAGGTGGTGTCTGGCTGAGACCCTTTTTTTAAAAAAAATAATAATAATTTCTATTTCTTAAAACTTTGTGTGTTTTGTTTTCTGTTTTACTTTTTTTTTTCTTTAAATAAGACTTTCACAAAAAGATACTGGCTCCAAATTATTGGTGCTCAGCTGTCAGGATGTCTTGGATGTATTTGCAACAAAGCTGATACTCAGAACACGACACTCAGCTTCCCAAATTGCTGTGCCTGGAATAAACAACAGATTCCATCTGCTGGGAGAGCTAGCTGTAGTCAGAACTGCATAGAAAGCAAATACTGGGATCAGTTTACCAACATTTCAAAAGACTTGTTTTAAAGAGTTTCCCCCACTTTACATAATTCCTCTCCTACTACTTAGCTTTGCCCCTGTACGTAAAACCCAATAAAACAACACTTGCCTTCCCTTGGCTGTGAGGCCCTGGGACGCGCCATTCTTGCCTGAGTTTCCCCTTCCTGGTGAGGGTGAGAATCTTTCCCCTCAGAGGGTTACGGACTGCATATTCTAATTAGAACCCGAAGAGCCCCCACGCGCTCGGTGGAAGCTGGACCTTGTTTGTTAATTGCACTGAGGTCATTGGACGGCGGCTGACATAGCTCCATGGTCTGTTGAGCAGCGAGCTCTGTTATTTTCACAGTTTGATCATCACAGCTTCACTACACACAATTTTCCTTTGAATATGCCCACTTGCTCGCGCTCTTGGCTAAATTGAACAATTGTGATTACTGGTACATAACAACTACATGTTAATTATTTCTCTTTCCAGACAATTTTTTTTTCTCCTCTTAATGATTTTATTTACAAATTAGAAGACTTTATCGTGTTTCTTCACACGACCTCCCACATCGGAACCGGGGTGACAAATAGCCGTGTGATACTATTCTAGCCCAGGAGACAGAACTGTTTAACAAGGGCTCACCCTTCGCTTCAAAATAAAAATATATGATTTTTTAGTAACTATGTAATGGTTAGAAAGCTGACAGAAGTCTTCTCCAAGGGCACTTGTGGTTACATGACCATACAGGCAAGCAGTTCATAGCAAAGCTTTCAACCAAAGAGTTCGACTTTTCGAAATAAGTATGAGCTCATTGACTTGACTTTTAAGAAGAAATAATCGGGGATTGTTTAAATACTGAGGTTCCTATCAGTCCGATATCATGGTAAGGCATAATCAATTTTGAAAATCTGGAAAGTTCAGCAAACGATAAGCAGTCTTTAGTAGGACTCCCCTCCCCCGACCCATAATTCTCCAGATAATTCGCCATTAACGCTTGGATATGGTTTCCCTTGAGGGGCCTGTGGGTTCTCTCTTCGGGATGTGCTTGGCAGGGCTAACCTTTTAACACGCGGTCTCTCTGCTTTGTGTTCCGTCCTTCTTCGATACTAAGCTGTGCCTGTAGTTTGGTAGCTCTGGGTCACCGACCCGTGCTGGGCATCCTAGGGGTGGGCTCTTCCGCACCCCCCCCTCACTCCAGTTTCTCCTTGTGTTCCAGGGTGGTTACGCCGCATACCGCTATGCCCAGCCTACCCCTGCCACTGCCGCGGCCTACAGTGACAGGTAAGGGTCTCCCTTCTTGCATTTGACAACTACTTGAGAGAATTTAGTGGGTGGGTTGGGAGATTTGCCTCCGGTCTTGTTGAAAAACAAAAAATGCATGATCACCGGGGATGGAAGGCCCCCTCACACCACCACCACCCCCCCCCCCCCCCAAAAGTTAGGCGGTCGGCCTGTGATGGGCTGCTCAGGTCATGGGGATGGCTGGGTTCTCCAGGCCTCGATCATTCTCAGCTCCTCCCCCTCCCCGCTGTGAGCACAGAGGAGGAAGCCCTGCGTCCCTTGGTAGCTGCTTTGTTGTGTTTCTCCAGCCTCTCTACCCGTGACCCTACTGCCTTGTGTACTTGGACGTGCGCCACGCGCGCACACACACACACCTTCGCACACACTCGCTTGTATACTCCTTGTTTAAACACTCTCCACTTAACCTTCCGCTGGTCTTCTGTATTCAGAAAAAAAAAAAAATCATGTTTTCACCTGACTCCCAGGAAGAAAAACAAAACAAAAACAAACACAGAAGATAAGCCTGGCAGGTTTGCTTTCCATTCCAGAACCTTCTTTTCCCATTGGATACCCAGGCAAGCAATGGAGAGATCCATTGCTTCCTCAGCTCAAAATACGGGGATGCAGGGAGCACCTGGCTCTCCTGAGGAGACTCCTTCCTTTTTCGCACTGCCCCCCCCCCCCCGGGGTCCGGTCCCACCGACAGGACTTTTATTTGCTAAGGACTGCTTTCCCCTGTGAAGGCTGGTACTGGGGAGGGGCTGAGGAACGCGGACATCGGGATGAGTGTGTATGGGGGCTGCTGGAGCTGAGCTCCTTCCTCAAACAGCAAGTCGTAGCGGGCTCTTTCTTTTTTTTTTTTTGGAGTTAGGTGCCTTGAAAAGATCAGAGCGTGCGTTTCCATACTGAATGCAAAAAATTTCTTGGCTCTTGTTTCCTGGGGACGTCAATGTGAATGTTCAGATGCTCTGCATGTTCAAAATGTCATAGAGGATGCTTATGTTGGTAATGACTCCTTTCATTAAAAAAAAAAATGTGTCTCATGAATAAAACAAGAATGGTAACCACTTTTGCATGTGTGGCTGAGGCATGCTGGGGCAGACAGGTAAGCAGGCAATGGACCTGGCTCTTGAATGAGAATTGTCGGCAGCCCTGGGTCTCCCACCTGGCCTGTGGGTAATTGAGTTCCTATCTCAGTCTGCTGTGGGGTGCTTTTCTAGCCGTTTCATTCCATTTCTCACAGGATGGGCTGTTAGCTCCTGGTAGGTACAGAATGTGTCTGCAATATAATAAAGCAAAAGAAATCCCCGAATTTGAAGGTTTGCCCTTGGAAAGCCTCACGCATCTATTTGTAAGGAATGACATGTTTGGCAAGGTACAGTTGAGATCTGCTGTCTGGTTGTCTGAGGTGATATTAATTAATAATAATAATAACAACAACAATAATAAAAAAACAGCCCAAGGTTCTCTGGACTGTAGGAAGCCTTAAAAGAAATCCAAAGCACCATCAAGTCATAGCTGCAATGCCCAATAATCATTTGCCCTGGTGCAAAAATATTTCATGTGCACTATCTTCAAAACACGTAGATGCTGGGTTTTGGAAAATCCAGAAGGTCAATAAGGCTAATTAAAAAAAAAATGATGACAATCTTGAAATACTCAAGATCCTTCAGCAAATGAAAAGACGTGCTGCGATTCATTTCTGTGCACTGAGGATTCACGTGTTATCAATTGTAATGGGTTCAACCACAACCCTTAATTATTTCCATGAAAATATCTCCAAGATGCTAAATTCTCAAACACCCACTCCATATGTAATTATAATTATAGTGACTTTAGCCTGCTGTACAATTATAAGAACCTTAAACAGATTTATTTTCTTTGAATGTTTATCTTGCTTCTCAGTATAAGTGCATCTATCCCCAAGTTGAAGAAAAAAGGAGGTTAATTACAAAGATACAATTTAAATCGCCTTCTTCAATAAGACCACTCTAGATATCTAAAAATAATAAGTAAGCAACATTTCAATTCTGTTCTCCCTAGAATTACTTAAGGAACTAGCCATTCCCACTTGTTTTCATCTAAAATTTTTCTGCAGTTGGAAATACTATTATGCAAAATACATGTATAAGTTCTGTAATATTAATAATATTAAGATTTTTTTTCCATTGGCAACATCCTACTGAAAATATCCTCATCCTTGGACTGGTAAATCTTTTATAACTCTGTAATTCCCAGTTTAGTATATAACCGTTACAGTTGAAGAAACCAACTAACTATATTCTTGTCCAAGTAATTGGGCTCTTGTTGTTCATTAGAGACATTTACATATTAGGTCTCCTTGGTTTCTGTGGAAATTGATTACTGGCCCTATTTAGTGTTGTTATAAGCAAGATACTTGTCATCTATGGAATTATTCACGGAGGTCAATACAGGACTAGGTGAATCACCAGAAAACAATCTCGCACATGACACTTCTGGTTTGATTGATGGTGTGTCTCTCAAGGATGTGATACCCTCCTTTTCTATTCCTAGTAAACAGAGGTAGCAAAGGAAGGTCCTTTTATAAAGACACACATTTTGAGTGTGTGTGTATGGGGGGGATGTAGCAGAATAACTTTAGAATCTCTATTCAGGACACCAACCATCTAGAATCTCTCTCGGGGGCAGCTGGATAATAAATTATTTTTACACTATCACAGCATCACCATGGTTATAGACTCTTAGTTCCTTTTCTCTGGAAGACAGGATTACAAAGAGAGTTCCACTTCTGAACCAAAAAGAAAAAAGAAAAAGAAAGAAAGAAATGCCGTCTATAAAGTAGGAAGGAAAAATCAGCAGGCCTGGAGAATGTTTTGGAAACGTTCGCTGGTTGTCAATTTGATCAAAAGGGGGAAGAAAAAAAAAAACTGCACCAAACTTTTCCCTGTAATCAGGAGATTCAGTCTTCAGACGTTTTGAAAAGCGAGCGAAGTTTTGAGATTTCCCCTGGTGGTCCAGTTTTTACCTTTTATCAGCACAAAATTAAGCCCTCGTCAAATTAAAGACTCAGGGACCTCTGAGAAAGCTTGCTCTGCGCTAGCCTCCGGACTGCCCCCGAAGGTGTTTAGTGGGCGCTCTGCACCTCTCCCCGCTCATCAGCTTTCTGGTGAAATGATCACATGGTGATGATCTCTGGGTACCCTGAGCATCTCGGGATGTTGACCTCCAAAATGAAGACCAGCTGGCATGGGCAGAGCTTTTCCCCAAACTAAAGAGTCAGAGCTGATGTAGGTAATTTCTGTCGTCTCCTGGACGAATCAAATGGGGGATAGGCAGACGTCTCTCCTTGGCATTTACAAAACGTTGGGTAAGCACGGGAGGCTCGCCAGTTCTTTTCTTTTTTTGTTTTTGGTAACCTCATTTTGAAGCAGAGCTAAACTGGCACAGGGAGATTGATTGTCCCTCCCCTCCTTCCCCTCCCCCCAAGCTAGAACCAATCAGAGCATGGCAGCGGGGTGGGTGGTCATCTGGTCATTGCATGCCACGCGGTGTTGCTGACCTGTCCGATGTGCTCAAGGCCCATCACATTAGCTCGGTGAATGGCTTTGCTTGAATGAAGGCCGGGCTGGCGGGGTGGTTGGACATCTTGGTATTCATTGGCTCTTGGTTTCTTCTTGGATTTATGACTTGGTTTCTGGTTGCATTTTTTTTTTTTTTGTCTCAGCAGACCAACTGGGAGGGTGGGGAAGGGAAGAGTGCCTGTTTTCAATGAATGATTAATCGGTGAATGGGCAATGCCGTGTATCTTTGGAGAACGACGTAGGCCATGTACGTTGCTTTCAGGAAAAAGTTGGTGGGGGGTGTGGAGGGAGGCAGACACTGCTCATGCTTGTCGTGCTCGTCAGAACTAACGGTTCCTCGTGGTCTGTGCATGCAAGTTTTCTCCCCTACGTAGGGCAGAAGGGAAGCAGTTACAGAGGAAGGTGGAGGGAGGGTTTGACTCAGGAGTGTCAGGAAGGATACGCAGGACGGCACTTAGAGCTGCCACGGCCGTTCCCTTCCTTGCCGTGAGCAAAGCACGCGTTGTCTTTCAAGGTCTGCGGATAGATACCAGGAAGCGTTTGAGAGAGGATTGGCAATGCGGGGCTGTGCCTGCGTCCCTGGATGGAGTGGGAGAGTCTGCAAGCCACAGGCTCTTCATCGTATCTGATTCCTTGTTAAGACTTGGGAGTTACAGTGTCAAAATATTGTTAGAAAGTACATAGGAAGCGGCTCTGGGTGAGACATACACGGTAGACTTTTGGAGATTCTATATATCTCAACCTAAAAGCAGCCCAAATAAGCAATGGCAATTAGCTTTTACTTTCTGCAGACACACACACAGACCACACACACACACACACACACACACACACACACACATACACACTCTTCTATGCTTCACAGGGGACTCGTAAGAATAACCAGGCAAACCTTAATACTAGTAGGACTCATCAAGTTCAGTGGGTCATAGAGTACATATGACTGAGCATCATTTAAATTGGATCCACATAGCATATCAATCACAGAATCTACTTCACAGACAGATTGGGAATCTTTCCTTAAAACTCAATAGATATAAGTAGCTATGTCTTTGGAGTTTGAGATAGCCCTACTTAAATGGACTTAAATATAAATAAGTAGCTGGATACAGATAGTGGATACAGATAGACATAGACGATAAATAAATGCATAAGCAGATGTGTAAATAAAAAAGAGGGAGGGGGGCCAGTAGCTCACGCCTGTCATCCTAGCTACTCAGGAGGTTCTGAGATCTGAGGGTTGCAGTTCAAAGCCAGCCTGGGCAGGAAAGTCCTTGAGACTCTTATCTCCAATAAACCACCAGAAAACCAGAAGTGGTGCTATGGCTCAAGCGGTAGAGCGCTCGCCTTGAGCTGAAGAGTGCAGGGACAGCGTCCAGGCCCCGAGTTCAAGCCCCATGACCGACAAAAGAAAAAAGAAAAAAGGAAGGAGGGAAGGAAGAAGGAAATTAGGAAGGGAGGAAAAAAGAGGGAGGGAGAGAATGAAAGGGAGGGAGAGAGAGAAGAATGGGAGGGAGGAAGGGAAGAAAGAAGGACTTCTCGTAATCTTTCATCATCATAATCTAGTCTGTGCTAAGTGGAGCTCAGTAGATCCTGTGCAGAATCTTAGGCAGATATGAACTGGAAAAAGTACAGAACTTTGAGTTGATTCCCATTATTGCAATTTACTCCCTATCTATTTTAGGAGGGGTTTTTTTTTTCCTGGATTCAGATTAAGTAATACAGAAATCCTCTTGTTAAAAAGAGACAGGCAAATAATTGCACTTAAAATGAGGTGCCCTTCTATTCAGACTCATCAGAGGTTCATACGGTGTCCGCCTTGAAGTAGCTGAGCATTCTGAATGGAGAACTTACTCTACCACCTAAATGCCTTGTTTTATTTTGTCTTATAGACAGGCTAAATTGTTCTAGACTTCTTGATTTTGAGACCCCCCTTACTTTAACATTTGGTAGAATATTAAAAGCTTAAAAGTAGAGGTCGCATGGACGCTGGCTAGTAGGGGCTGGGTGAAGAGGAACTTAGCTTTGCTCTCCCCAGTCCTCTCCAGAGAGCCAAATCTGGTAAGGGCCGGCATCAGTTCCTCACTCCTGCTCTCTGCCATGCTTCCAAGGACATAGCCTGAGGGGTTTTGCCAGTGCTTTATTCAAGACATCCATCGTCTCCTCGGGCTAGTTCAAGACCCACTGATGGCCTGCAAGCGTGTGTTTCCTGGCTTGGGAAGCCAGAAATAGGACACGGACCACTTCATATGGCAGCCAGCTTCCGCTTCCGGGAAATAGACAGGCTTTAGCTTCCTCTCCCAGGCTGGAGGATGCTCATTTGGAGTCACAGTTAGAGACTACCTGAGAGGAGCTGTTCTTAGACGCTGTTGAGTCATGCTTTGCTGCAGTTCCTTTGCTTTCCTGTTGTCTTTTCAATACTTATTCTGATGAGCACTTGTGTGTTAACAACTTTTGTAAAAAAAAAACGTGCTTTATCATCTTGGAATAGGAATGTAGAAGAAACAAGTCACTAGTGTCTTTTTTCAGACCCTCTTCTACTCCAGTGCCTAAGAGGGCATGTCCAGGTCTTTATGTAGACTCCAGTTTTAAACACATACACAGATGTGCCTGTAATTCTAGCTGTTCAAATTGAGATCAGGAGAAATCAAGGTCTGAGGCCAGTCCGGGTAAAAAGTTGGTGAGACCCCATCTCAACTAATAAAACTCTTGAGCATAGTGACTTATCATTGTAGCTTTGTGGTAAGCAGAAAATAGGAAGATCGTAGTTCAGGCCAACCAAGGCAAAAAGTGATACATCATTAGAAAAATAATGAAATCAAAAGGCGATCAAGGGATGGAGTATCTGCCCTAAATTCAAATTCCAGTGGGGAGGGAGAGAGAGAGGGAGAAGGAGAGAGAGAAAAAGAGAGAGGGACGTGGGAATCTAATTCTTCTGGATAGCTTTAAGATAGCTAGAATGAAATGTGTTGCTTGAGATAGCCCCATGACAAGGTATATATACCAGACAAGAATTAGTAAATACCCTTAATAACTGATATCTATAGACAGATATTTGGATTTCTTTTAAAATGGTTCTGATGGCGCATTCTCCAAAAGGTTTATGACTAATGTGAGTCCATTCTCTCAAGTTGCCCTTTAGCATGTCAGGATTTATTTCATTTAGCAACAGTTGAAGTTGTGAAGGGGAGAATGGGTAGCTCTTCCAGTCCTATCACCGTTGATTTTTTTAAAAAAACTTTGGGGCCAATGTGTGAGTGGAGAAAAGCAATACATCCGCCACCAAACAATGCTATTTTCTGGGCATCTCTTATTTCTGAAACACACACACACACACACACACACACACACACACACACACACACACATTCAAAGAAAAAGTGCCCAAGTTTTTGTTCCAAGAACTAATTACCTTTCAGTCCATAATCTGTAATGGCTTCCTAACTGTGAAGACACGATTGCAGGAATGTGTAATTGCAGCAGTTAAAAAAAATAATAATAAAATATAAAAATCAATCCTGTAATAGTTCACCAACTGGACCAGCTAGGAATTGGGGGACAGTGAGGGGTGAAATTCCAGACCCAGTAGACCACCGCTGCCACAGCTAGATGGGCAGACGCTTATGCCACTGACAAGTTATAACAACTCCTTTGGTCATGTCAGGGCCTAATTACACACTTCCTGAGCTGCATATGATTGGCTCGATAGGCCACCAACATACATACACACACACACACACACACACACACACACACACACACACACACACACACACGCACGCACGCACGCACGCACGCAAATAAATCCTAACGATGAAGCAGCAGCAGCAGCGGAATCCCTGAACTCTGAAGGGAGGGTTTACAGGAGAAGGCAGAAATCAGACTCCATAGAGCTGGGAGGACTCCTGAGTGAATCTCCCTCCTCTGTGAGTCAGCTCTACTGCCAACCAACAACCAAGGGACAGCAGTTAAACACAAGGGAAAACACACACACACACAAGGGAAACTCTTGGTTCACACAACATCTATAGAGATGACGACTTAAAAAAAAAAATCAGATGTTCATCTCTTTGCCACATCTTTCTTTTGTTGTTTGAGGTTTTGTTCTTGAGGGTGTTTTGTTTGACTGTCACTAGCTATTATGTGGTGAATGCCACGTTTGGGGTTGACACGGAACGTGTCCCTCACCACCTCCAGGGTTCCCTTTACCGTTCCCAAAGCAGGTTCTGCTTCTGAGCCTGTGCGCGCAGACCCAGGGCGTGTGGATAGGTGGCCTCTGAGTTACTTCTGCATGGGTGTGCAGCTACTGTGAACAGCCACTCGACAGAAATAAATGACTTCAGATGATTCTCCTCCCTGGTGTGGATCACAATGATTGATTCCCCTAAAATTAGACTCTCCTGAAAACCCCGCAGTGCGTTTTCATATTTAATTGGCATGCAAAACGTCTAAAGGAGGGACTGTTGTCAGAGGGCAGGGGAGTTCAGAGAAAGCTGACTTAGAGAGACTCTGTAAAGAATAGTCAAGCCAGGTACCAGGGATTCACACCTGTTATCCTACCTACCTAAGAAGCTGAGATCTGGAGGCTTTGGGTTCAGAGCCAGTCTAGACAGAAAAGACTTTTGAGACACCACCCATCTTCAGTGAATCAACAAAACGCTGGACTTGGAGGCCCGGCTCGAATGGTAGAGCACCAATCACGAGCAAGAAGAGCCAAGTGAGGAGTGTGAGGAGTACAAGCCCCAGTAGCAAGTCAGCCGGCCCGTTTCCTCACTGCGTCCAGGCTCATGTTCCCTGCACCGTGCTGGGTGCGTGTGGGGAAGAAGTAAACATCACCAAGGCCAAGCATCCTTCTCCCTTAACCACCTCGGTCATCAGACGGAAATGCTTTGGCCCAAGATTACAGGCATGCGTGTTTCCCCATCACGTTGCGATCATCAGTTCCCTGATCTGTGATTATCTCCAAGCCCTTCCTTCCACGAGTTCTCAGTGGTTTCCCATCCCTCAAGACCCGTTCTCCTAGGAAGTTTCTTTAACTCACCCACGGCCATCATGAATCCCTCTCTTGGCCAGAGATCACTGGGTAGGGAATGCGCAAGGCCAGGCTATTTATTCCTTTGCCATGGATCACATCAGCGTCCTACCTTTCTCTAAAATGCATCCCTGCAAAAGTCCCATCTGATTTCTCTTCGCACGGTTTCATCAGCTGCCAACAAGGCCCCATAGTTCCCATTGGAATCAGCAGAGAAAGAGGGAATGTGGTTGTGCAAACGTGATCGGTCACTCGGGTCTTGTCTGATGGGCGAGCAGGTGTCTTCCCGTGCAGGTGGTTATGAATGGGCCTTTGTCTATACGGAGGTGGTGGTGAGCCAATTCATTTCATCCGAATGGTGACTCTGGCTTCCACCGGGGCAGTCTCCCAGCCACACTCCCAACGCCAACACGCTGGGGACCCGTGCTTTGACCAAACAACAAAGCACGGTCTGTGGTTGCATCAGGAATCAAAATCGCCCCTTTTAAAGAGGCATGGCACCCACTCTGGTGTGTACCTTCTCCAGCCAGTGTTTTCTACTGACAGACAGATCGTTACAGGCGCAGGTGTAAGCAGACGCGAAGGCTCTTCCCACCATGGACAACATGGAGAATCCCTTTGAGCTATTTGATCTTTAAGTGCCTTTGCTGTAAATCGGGGACTGTGGGTTGGTCTTTGGCCATTGGGTTGGGAGAAGTCACTGCGGTTCACTCACAGGAACCCTCAGCACCAACACCTGGCACAGGAGAGTTCATCCTCACCATCATCCCCCAGCCACAGGGTGTTTCTATAGAAACAGGTTAGGGAAAGGAAGTTGGGACACTGTAAGATGACTCCTCTCTCCTTCACATACATCTTCTCCTTGGATATGTCTTCTTTCCACGTTGGCATCTACAACAAATCAAGCCTCCAGAACCTACCAGCGTGGTTGTGGGGTGTCTCAGATTTCCCGGGGCAAATGCAGCTTCTAATTCTGGATCACTGCATTCAATTTTGATTTAAAAACAACAGCAACAACAAACCACCATTACCTGCCCTCCTCCTCGGGCAGCCATCAGAGACGTCTCTGTGTATTTCGTGAGTCTTACACGACCCACATTTTAGCACCTGATTTTCCTCACCGTAAAGTGACTTCTCAATCTAAGTAGCATATCTAAGGGCATATACTTTATTTTCCTAATTTCCAAAGGAAGAAAACTGAGATCCCGAAAGACGAGGAGATTTCTCTCCCCCCCCCCCCTCCCCCCCCCCCCCCCCCCCCCCGCTGGAAGCCAGCTGTAGTAACAGATACTTGCTTAGCTCTATTTCGGCTGAGCCTCGGACAGAAGTCCAGCAGGCACTGGACAGGAGGTAGACGTAGGAGAGACTAAAATCACCAGAGGGACAGTCTGCCATCTCCCCGTAATAAAGAGGATATAAATTTTGAACAGAGTTCTCTAGGGGAATAGTCAAATTCAAGACAGACTGGCCCCTTATCTCTTTTTCCACGCTGCTTTATTTTTTTTCCCCTCAATGTATGCAAGGCTAACGCAAGAGAATATGTCCAAGTAAGATGTTTTAAAATGCATTTTAATCCACGAGATGTGAACTTTCTTCTCTTGGAAGAACGCTTTCTCAGAGGGGGCATCCACTTTCCACAGCGCCAGCTTGCCTTGGAGGCTGACACCCTGACCAGAGCGAGCCCATGCCAGAGACTCCCAAGGCAGTGAAAGATTGTGTTTAGAAACTCACCCAGAGCCAGGCCCTGATGGCTCATGCCTGTTACCCTAGTTCCTCGGGAGGCTGAGATCTGAGGATCATGGTTCAAAGCCGGCCCAGGCAGGAAAGGCCATGAGACTCTTATCTCCAATAAATCACTCAGAAAACCAGAAGTGGCGCTGTGGTTCAAGTGGTAGGGTGCTAGCCTTGAGCTGAAGAGCTGAGGGACAGCGCCCAGGCCCAGAGTTCAGGCCCCACGACCGGACCCAAAAAAAAGAAAAGAAAAAAGAAACCACCCAGAGACACCATCTCAAACAACAAGCCACCATAGGTGGTGCATGCTCTGTTTCTCAGCTACAAGGAAAAGTGTAAATAAGACAGAGTCAATCTGAAGGCAGCTGTGGGCAGATAAATAACCAAAGTGAAAAATAGGAACAGGGGTTTGGCTCAAGTGCTAGCACACCTAGCTAGCAAGGGCAAGGCACGGAGTTTAGATCTTAGTGTCACACACACACGACAAAATGAGGCAATATTTGCACCAGATGCAGTGATTCACTTCCCTCAGCACTCTTTGTACCACTGCTTTATATACGCTCACATGACTAAGCCACCTTCAGTGCATTCTTAGACCCTGATCCATTCTCAGTACAACCAGAGGGGCTCCCAGCATCTAGCATAGCTAAGGAGCCAAGGATAGCACCATTCCACTGGACAGGAACTTCCCGTGTAAGAATGACCTGGGCGTGGCTAGACACACCCCAGGCTGGAGACGTGTGCACAGAGATTCTCATTTCATGGGGTTTGGCCATAGCTTAGTCAACAAAGAAAGAAAGAAAAACAAAAGTAAAGGTTCGCCAAATGCATACAAATACGCAGCTCAGGTGCAGAGCCCATTTGCTAAACTCCAGCACTATTCAAAACCTGGGGTCTTGCATTCAAATCTGTATTTACTGAGACAGGACAAAGCTCAGGCAAGGCTTAGAATAAAGAGTGAGACCCTGGTGCCAGTTTCCCCTTTTCTCCATAGTGGCCCCACAATGCAAAGCATTGCATATTAAACTTCTGATTTGTTCGGGGGCGGTAGATTTGTTCAGCTAGGTGTCACTCATCGTGGATTATCATGATCGCTCCAGTTACTTGGAGTCCTATTTTTCCCAGTGAGACTCAGCGGTGAGTTACCTAGGGTCCAACTCTCTCTGAAAGCTCAGAGGAAAAGGAGCAAAACCACGCAGTATAAAGCGGTGCCATTTCGCGGCCATGGCCCCAGGACCTACCTGGAGCAGCCCCATCTCCTGGATTCCGCAGCCCCAACCCCTTTTCTGGCAGACGCTTCCTGCCGATCACACCTGTGATCGGCTGGTGGAAGCCTAGGTTTTGGGGAGTGTGGGGACCACACAGACTGATCTGGAATTCACGAGCTGGGTACTTTCCAGACAAGATCTTTCTGGAATGCCATGGGATTATGTGGATTAAAAATAAATAATTAAATAAAACAGGTCAGTCACTGGCGGTTCACGCCTGTCATCCTAGCTACTCAGGAGGCTGAGAGCTGAGCCTCCCAGTTCAAAGCCAGCTTGGGCAGAGAAGTCTGTTGAGACTTTTAAAAGCCCAGAAAACCAGAAGTGGTGCTATGTGACTTCAAGTAGTGGAGCGCTAGCCTGGAGCAAAAAGAGCTCTGGTTCAGCGCCCAGGCCCTGAGTTCAAGCCCCGCATCAGACAATTAAACAAACAAAATGGTACAAAATGAATGCATATATATTATTGGCATTGAAAAAAAGAAAACAAAAAGGAAGAAAACCAATGTTTGTTTGTTTTTGGTAACTACAGAGTTGATGCTGTGCCCTTCCCATGCTCACACCTTTTGTTCACCCTTATAGAGCTATACCAGTTTCATGATCTGACACTGTACCATGCCCAATCGTTTGAAGATAGTGAGCTACCTAAGGGGAGACGAGCCCTTTGCCTTTAGAGAGTTACAGAAATACTGTGGGATAGGTAGGCCCAGGGTCTTGGGAGGATTGCCAGGTAGAAAGAACAAGTTTAGAAAGAAAGAAAGAAAAAGAAATCATGGAGAAGGGGAGAGGCAAGGTATATATATATATATATATATATATATATATATATATATATATATATATATATATATATATATATATATATATATATATATATATATATATATATATGTATATATATGTGACCAGACATAAAGAGGAGGGGACAGGAGAAAGGAAGGAAGGAAAGAAGGGAGGAAAAAGGAAGGAGGGAGGGAGGGAAGGAAGGAAAAGAAGGAGGGAGGAAGGAGGGAGGAAGGAAGGAGGGAGAGAAGGAAGGAAGGAAGGAAGGAAGGAAAAGGGGGAGGCAAAAATGACCACATTTTGAAGTGTTAAATTTCTGGAGTCCAAACAGTTAGATCCAGGAACACTTTTTAAAGGTTAGGGGAAAGTTCTGACTTACTTATTTATAATAAGCTTCTCCTTGACATATTTCTTTTCTTCTCTATTCACTCAGTCACATGTTACATCAAATGGCTTTTCCTCACAGCTAGCACCCTGGATACAGACATGAAACCGAGCTAGTCATCTCCTCTAGAAGTAGAGAGTATGGACTGAACCACATTACATCACTAATTCGCAAATCCCCTTCTCTAAGATATGTGTGAATGCTTATTCCAAAGACCCTGCCCCCCCACCCCCACCAGGGCAATCAGGGGGCCAGGTTTGTTTGTGCTGGTGTTCTGATCATTCTGCAGACACAGCTCCTGTTAAGGGCTTATTTAGTCAACACTGAGAACAACACACTTGCAGCCAGACATGTCAAATCTTTCTGCCCCATGAGCAAAGGTAAAGTCAACACAAATATCCCATCCAAAGGTTTGCTTTGATTTCAGGGATACTAACTTTGTTGTTCCTCCAACTAGAAAGTTTGAAGCCAGAATAATCTGAAGGTTCAAAAGTCTGAGTCCAAGTTTAAAGGGTGCATAGTATTAGTAGATAGATAGATGCATAGATAGATAGATAGATAGAGCTCAAAACAAACTTCATTTTGAGAGGCGATGACCGATTTTAGTCTTTGATCTCCTCCAGAACCTGTATACTTTTAGCATTTATTGGTACAGAAGCAAGGAGAATGTTCACTTCTATGTTCAAGTCCAGTACATAGTCAGATGGTAGCTCCCTTTATATTCCAAGGTGCATCTCTTTCAACAGTAAAACTTCCTTAAGATGTTTTAAGAAATGCTCAATCACTAGATCCTTTCTGAAACACTGGAACAGTTGGACCAAATGACTCACAGTAAAACTACACACACCCCCTCCCCACACACATACATCTTGATTCTTGATCCTTAGGCACTATACAATCTAACAGCCGATTTCAGTGTTTCTCTGCTCAAACTTTGAGATATTTAAGATCCTTGCCAATCTCACTGGGGCGTTATTATCTGCCTGACATCGCTATTCTTATTTTCCAAAGAAATAAACAGATTCCCTGAACTGGAACACATTACATCATGGAGTTGTCACCACTGGAAACATCTTAAGAGAGTTTTATCATCTTTTTGGATTTACTAAATTTACAGAAATGGATAAAGTTGCATTTTATATCTTAATTTTCTTTCCAATATTGCATCATTAAAAATAATTCGGCAAGACAGGGTTGACTTCAATGGATGGGATCTCTTGCCTTTTAAATATATATATGTGTGTATGCATGTATACATACATATACATATATGTATATGTGTGTATACACACACACATATATAGTTTGATGGAATTATTAGCCACAACTTGACACCATGTAACATTCTCTTCTGGAATAAAAAGACATTTGTCTAGATAGTACACTACAGTCTGGAAGTTAATGACATTCTTAACTAGCTGCACTGTATATTCCTTTTTTCCTAGTAGGACTCTGATTTGTGGTGTTTTTTAAATTGCAATCTCCATGCAAGCACACCCTAGCCTTAGAAATGTCCCTTGGCATGACCATCACTGGTGGGTAACACGTAGCATTAATATTCTCATGCAACAGCTTGTCTGAGAGCCACCTGCTCATGAGTTTGTGTAAGAAGTCCTGCATGCCTATCTCATCTTTCTAAGCTCTGCTCTAAGTCCAAGAACACCTTTCCTTGTAACATCCATTCAGATGCAGCCTCCTCCCCTCCCCCTCTTCCTCCCCTCCCCTCCCTCCCCCTTCATCTGTGCACTTGGAACCAATCGGCAGAGAGCACGTTTCCCCCCCCCCCTCCCCACTAAGCAAGCAGTATTGTGAATTTTATCTTCTTTTCCAGAAATCAGTTCGTCTTCGTTGCAACCGATGAAATATCTTGTAACACCTCTACAGGTAACAAACATTGCTACGTCCTGATGCATCATCTGAATCTCAGTATCCTTTTTTTTTTTTTCCTCCTCTCTCCTCTTCACATGGCTGCAGTTGGTCATGCTAGAAAGTTTAGCTTTAAAAAAAAATTTTTTTTTAAAGGATCATATACCCTTTGGAATATAATGGAAGCCTTTTAGACTCTTGCTTGTATTATTTTTTTAAGGCATTAGACATTTTTTTTTGCTAACTTCTGATGCTTTCTATTTCTAATTTGAATAATACATGATCCAGAAAAACCATGCTGTGTTGAGCATATCCATAATAAAACCTCACAGAATAATCGGTATTCTTCTAATAAAATACTGGCCGAGGGTGATTAAAGATGCCCGTGTGTGGCTTCCATAGTTCTGATTTAAAAACAGCTTTTTTTTTTAAAAAAAAAAAACCATATTCAATCTGGGGTTGGCAGAGATTGAAACGTGAATTATTTGAGGTCTATATAGACTATTGTAGGCCCTGAAAGTCTGCACCTATGAAGCCAGGGGCATTAGGAAATAGAATTACCATGCTCTTGTTAAGGAGGGATCTTCATCCTATCTGCGGAAGACAGTTTCCTCCCCTTCCATGTGTCTCTCAAGTAACAAAACTTAGAGAGAGAGGAAGGGGTTTTGTGTTGCTTTGTTTTGAAGGCAGAACCTTCGCAAATAGTATCTGCCATAGTTGCATGAAATGTCCGTCCAAATAATGCCTGCTCCTTTTGCTTGATGTGGTTCGGAACGATTACATCTGGATGTTTTCGGTAGCATGGGATTACTTGCCTAAATGCCAAGATAGGTGAGTGCTGAATGCCAGCCTTTTCTGTGTCTTTCTTTTGATGCTTAAGGGCCTCCATTATGGATGAAATCATTAGAGAGATCTCACAGGTGGATTGCTTTGGGCCAATGATGTAATAGCTTATTGACCTGTGACTGAGTAGGCCGTGATCCACAGAACCATGAACCCCAGCCTGACAGGCAGACACCCACACCGGTCACCGGGCGCCCTTAGCCAACAGCGCCGTACAGGAAGGCTCGTTTGCTAAGGCTCCCACCACTTGTTTGGTGATCATGGGAAGGAGGCAGGGCTTAATCAAGAACATGAAACCTGGGGTTCGCTCAAATAAATCCCCACTTCGGGGGCATTTATACAGTCAGACAAGTATTTTCCATGGTTTGTCCCTAGAGTTCAAGAGACATGCGTGGGACGACTTGGTCCGTTTGCGTTAAAGCCCTTTGGTGACGGCCCTGCTATTTCCCACCCTGAATCTCCAGCCTTCATGATCTCTGCTCCTTCCCTCTTCTAAGAGCAGGGACCAGCCTTGAACACCCTACTAGTTCCTAATCGTTGAAGATGGATTGCTAATCACATTGCTCAGAGTGGCAGTGGATTCTTCCTGGGATATAAGCGCGGTTTGACATTGCTAGGGCTTTCGGAGCATGCAGTAAGCTGTGGGCTGAGAGGAAGGGTGGAGGGGACGGGTAGGGGGCGGTGCGGGAGAGGGGTTTAAGATGTGACTGGTTGTATTTCGTGGACGCACTGGCATTCCAGAATCTGGAACTTCCCAGTTAAACCCTGTCCGTGTCCCATCGTGTCTGAGGTATTTTGACGTCACAGGTAAAACATGGAAAAGTTCCAACACGAAATGATAGATATCGGCTCCACTTCATGAATTAGCCAACGTGCATTCATGAATGTAAGAGATCTGACATGCCACATTCCAAAAAGAAAAGGAAAGAAAAGATCAGGCCCGTGCAGTAGCTCACACCTGTAGTCCTAGCTACTTGAGAGGCAGAGGTTAGAACTGCAGTTCAAGGCCAGCCCAGGGGAAAAAGCTCATGAGATGCCCTCTCAACCAACAAAAACGCTGGGTATGATGGTGTAAGCCTGTCATCCTACCTATGGTATCAATAGGAGGACCGAGGTCCAAGCCAATCTAAGGCAAAAAAAAAAAAAAAAAGATCCTAGTTGAGAACAATAATAATAATGCACAAAGTTTGTGCTCGATTGTTAGAGCCCCTGCCTAGTGAGCCTGAGGTCCTGAGTTTGAATCCCGGTATGGTCAAAATCATCTTTGTAAGCGGTCATAGACGTGTGTGTGGGATGGCCAAGCGCTGCCGCTCACCTTCTACAGTCTGCTCAGTAAAATCCCTCGTCAGTTGCTAGGGCTTGCCTTTCAAGCCCAGAGAAGCATCCCCGTGCTTCGTGAGATCCCGCTTGAACGTGGAAGTCGGGATGGAGTGTGGGAGCAGAGACACCGACATCGTCAGGACGTTGGTGCATCTCGTGGCCAGCCCACCCTCCAGATAGAATGACCGTGGAGATGAGCGCCACCCGGTAGCCCGGGCGAATCCCGCACATGCACATCTCCACCAAGCACCGGCTTGGTGCGTCTCTGACCTCTTGACCTCTGGGAGGTATCGGGGTTTGTCAGAAAGCAAGCTTGTGGTACTAGAGGGTAAGCCCGGGGCCTTGTGCTTGCTAGGCAGGCACTCTACTACCTGAGCCAAATCCCAGAACCCTGGCTGCTTTCGTTGTTTTTGAGGCAAGTGTCAGGCATGTGTGCTGGGGCCGTCAACTTGGATTCTCCCGTTTGCATGGAGCTTGGACGGCAGGCCCAGGCCGCCATACCCACCTTCTGTTTCTCTGGAGCATCTCGAACCGACTGTCCAGGCTGGCCTCAGACCACGGTCCTCTCAATCTCAGCCCCCCGAGTAGCTGGGATTTACAGATGTGAGTCTCTGCACTTGGGAAACCCTCCATTTTTAAATTTGGAAAGTTCAATGAGCTGGGCTAGGGGTTGGATCAGAGATAGGGCTCATATGCTCAAAAATTAGAAATGTAGAAGGACCAAGGCCAGGTGTGATGTTACACACCTGTAATCCCAGCGAGTTGGGAGGCAAAGGTAAGGAGGATCGTGGGCCCAGGCTGGCCAGGCCTCCTTCCCCCCACACGCACAGAAAAATTATAAGACCCTATTTGAAAAATAACACAAAAATGGGCTGGAGGTATAGCTCACAGGGTAGGGCACCTGCCTAATAAGTACCATCCCCCAAGCTCAAACCCTCGTACTGCCAAAAAAAAAGAGAAGCAATGGACATGTAGCAGTATTTGTCTGGAAATAGTATGGTTATGATTTCCCTCAGTTTATTCCCTTACCTCAATCTGCGCATGTCCACACATGTGTATGCACGCGCGCGCACACACACACACACACACACGTGCGTGCACACATGCATACTAAGTACCTACAAATAAACCTTCAGATAAGCTTTAGGGGAAGTTTCCAAGCCGGCCATTCTTGTAATGGATTCTTCAGCAAGCCCCAGCTCATTGTCTTTCCCACATTGGGGCGATTAGCTTGTTCAGCAAAGTTGTCATGCAGCAAATTGATTTGTGGTTAATTGGTCTGTTTCCAGTAAAGTGGACTGTGTATTATACGCGGGAAGCATGGGCTGCCAAGGGAGTTATGTGCACAGAGGAACTTAGAAAACATAATCTTTGCTTTTTGTTGCGAGCTGACGGGGTACACAGCTCGGTTCCAAGCCCGTTGCATGCAATAACAATAAGATGCCCAATATCTCTATCCCTATCTATCTATCAAGATAAGGTGTCCTTATCAAGTGCCTGGTGAAAATTAAAGAAGAGCTAACTCTGAATTGTTAGCCTGAGCGGGAGAAGGTGGAGTTTAAAAACTTTCTGTGCAAAATTTAAAAACAAGCAGCAACCTGGTTGGGGGGGGGGGGGCGCATCCAATTTTGAAGGAGGATGGGAATCATGAAGCCAAACAAATGTACCACCTAATTTCTGAAGATGAGCGCTGTAAATCCCAGCTAAGAAGGTGAGGGGTTAACAGGGTGCAGAAATGCCAGTGCTGGGTGGAGTGGAATGGATGGTTGTCTCCCCTTCCATTCCCACGCATGCCCTTTCTAAAGGTCGGCTTACATGTGGGCCTGTGATCCAGATGCTTTAAGGGGGGGGGGGGGGGCGGCGCTGGGTTGGTTCTTCTAGTATCTGTATTTCAAGAAACGTTCAGACTCTGGCGACCCGCCCAGCCTCTCTCATCCAGAAGTGTGCAAGTCGTTTAAATGTTGGGGAAGGACACAAGGCCGGGATGGAATTGCGCCCTACAGAATTCATCCCCAAAGCCAAACCCAGCGGAGGCCTCGACTTCCCTTCCCCTTGGCTGGACTGTGAGCAGGAGCGTTCCTTAGCTGGGACACTGCTCCCCAAAATGCTTTTCCCAAAGCATCCAAGATCCTTCCCCGAGGGTGCTTTTCCTTCCTCCGCGGCTGCACACCTGTCCGTGTAGGGCCTCTCGGATCTTCCTGTGACCGTGGAGGACACTGGGCACCAGTTTCTCTTCGTGATGGATGGAGAGGAATCATTGCTTCTGCGAGGTCTGTTCAAAGTCTCGGCCAAGCTTCCCCATCAGGTCTCCTCAAACTGATGCGTGCTGCATTATCCCAGACTTTAAAAGGCCTCAGAGGGGCAGAGTCTGGTAGAGGTTTTATTTGCGTGAAGACACAAAAATGAACTATCGACGCATTTCAGGAATACCCTGTTCATGGCCCTAACCAGAAATCTGCAAGACCGCTGTGGAAGCCCATGTTCAGAGCCACGTTCCCTCGATCCACTGAAGTGGAAGAGTTCTTGTCCTCCTGAGCTCTCTCAAGTCCCATGAGCTGTGGTGATGACTGCGATTTATTTCCCACGGTTTGGTCAGGACCTGATAAGGACACCTTATCTTTTTTTTTTAATAGGGGCATTTTATTGTTATTGCATGCAACAGGACTTGGAACCAAGCTATGTCAGCATTCTGTGCTGTAGTGTTTAGTGGAGAGTATGGGATGGTTGGAAAGAGAGAGAAAGGAAGGAAGGAGGGAAGGAAGGAGGGAAGGAAGGAAGGAAGGAAGGAAGGAAGGAAGGAAGGAAGGAAGGAAGGAAGGAAGGAAGGAAGGAAGGAAGGAAAAGGCAAATACCTGTAACATTTATGCAGTGAAAATGGTCTGATTTGTGGTAGGATCAGGGAAGGGAGTAGGAAAGCAATAGCTAGAAGGGAGTCGACGAAGGACTGGATTGAGGCTGGCTCTGGCCTCTGCCAGTCAGTGGGGATTTCTGAAATCAGAGCATCTAACCCCGATACACAAAGACGGCCTCGCGTGGGATGTGGGCCCTCTTGCAGGAAGTGGGTCCTACCAGCAGTCAGGCGAGCCAAAGCCAATCTCCCTTACGAACTGCCTGGCTTGTGTCTGGAAACGTTCTCGAGCATCTTCTTTCTTCCTCGTGATTGCGGACCAGCCAGATCCAACCATGGGGCCTTTCTAAGCTCCACCCCCTCAAGGTGACCCTGTAGAAGGGTCATTTGCATGGATTCCTTTGGCCAAACTGCTTTTCACTGTGAAGGGTAGGCGCATTCCAGAGTGAATTTCCTCTAAGGGGTGAGCATCCTTCTACCTCCACAGGAATCCTCCCAGAGGCCACCAAGACAGGAAGTGTGGCTATGGAGAGGGGGCAGAACACAAAAGGAATAACAGAAGTGATTGAAGTAGAGAGAGCAAAATTAAATAAATGCACGGCTCCGACTATGCCCTTGTAAGAAAATCCTGCCACAGTTCAGACTCTGGCAGGGGGATTGCAGGACAGGCCTATTATATTATATTTCATTAGCATGCAGCGTGTCTCTTCCCTAGGTTTGGAAAACCCTTAACAAGTCATATTTACATTTCTCAGTAGGGTTCACAAAGCACCTTGACAAATACTGCTTCGTATTTCCTGTCCGCCAGGCAGCAGATGCATTCATTTTACTCCATCATAACCTCAAGTTCAAGTACGGTGATTTAAAGTACATCGGCAACTTGTAAATTAGGTAGCTCTTGACTCTCGGAGCGTCTATAATTGGATTGCTAAAGTGCCATGTGATTGTATTAGAATAGACTCTTGTGGTTGTCTCTAAGATCAAAAGTCCATGTCAGCCATGGGAGACTGGCTGGTGAGTCTCCCTGTATCATAATGTCGGGCATCCTGGCCACGGGACATTGGGTTTTGGGCTACAGCGGGACTCAGACAGAAACCAACCGTTTATATGTGGGGAAACTGAGGCTCAGAGAGAGACTTGCCCAAATTAGAGAAGGCAAGACATTGAGAAAGGCAGGCGGCAGAGAAGTCGACCTTCTTGCCCTCAGCTCTTGCTTCGCCCTGTGCTGTTTGGGTTGTCTCCTGGCTTTAAGTAGATGGTAAGGTCGAAAAGACGAGATCCATCTCCCAGGGGTGAGAAGAGGTGGCATCGCCCTGGGCAGGTGATGCTTGTCCTGAGATAGAAAGGTTGAAAAGAAGGGGCTTCCAGCGGAAGATGGAGGAGTAGCTGGATTCTAAGAAGACACCGGGATCCGTGGAAAAACCACTGAAGGGTCTTAAGGGAAGGAATGAGAGGATTTGATTTATGTAGCTCTATCTTTAATTAGAGAAATGGATGGATAGATGGATATAGATGGATGGATGGATAAATGGATGGATGGAAGTACGGACAGGTAAATTCGATGGGCGCTATTTCCCAGATGTTACTATAAATGGCCAGGGTTGTGGAGTTGGTTTAGATGAAATCTTGCATCAGGGAAGTCATAAGAACCTATGGAGTGCCGAGGACGCATTCCCAAGGTCACCTGAAATTGACAATGGGAGGAATTGGGGGCCAAGTTCTGACTGCCCCCTTCCCACTTTGGTCAGGGATGGCGGTGTGGAAGGTCACACTCCAGCATGGTGACATGTGTCATGTTCCCGCTTCATCCGCGTGAGGCCCTGGGGCGCTGCTGGTCCCTCTTTGGACCCTGCTCAGCCAGCCCCCGGGACAGCCGGCGTGCTGGTGCATCCATTGAAAGGAATGCTTGGGTCCACATCTTCCCTCATAACCTTGCATCTAAATCGGGGTGTCACACAAGGGCGTGTTTAGAAATTAGCATTTGAAAAGAACCCTCCTGGCTTTCCGGTTTGAGCTGACACGGTCCCTTTTCCTCTGTGGAAATGAAATTTATTAATCATAATAGGAAAAAAAAACCCATCCTATTCTGAAGGTAGAGGTCACCCTGAGGAGAAAAGAACTCTGTTCATTTGTGAGGAAGGTAGTTCAAGGCTGATGTACTTTTCTCCTACCATGGGGAAGGGGGAAAAAAATGACAAAAACAGGGCCAAATTATTACCCTGGGTTTTCGGCAAAGGTTGAAAGTCTGCCCGGCGTTAGAGCTCCCCAAGAGGAGTTATCAAGAAAGAATACAGCTGGAGAAGATGGTGGACCATCTACATGTCTCTTCCATGTAGACATTTTTGTCACGGTATTTTGAAGGAACTCCTGTCTCTCCCTTCACATGATCCTGGAGCGTTTTCAGTTCTTCTTTGGAGTTTGTGTTCTGTTCCTATAACCAAGTTTGCCAGATAAGAAATGCTCTAGAACGAATCTGATTGGCTGGTTTCTCTCTAGACTGATGATGGGCCTTTTTGTATTTTTCCCCCCCATGAAGGGAAGATCAGTTGCCAAATGAGGGAGCATCTTCTCAAACCGCCCGCCCCTCCCAGCTTCCTTTTCGGTTTGCTTGAGTGATCTCCGTGAATATATCATTCCTTTACAAACAGACAGACAGACAGACTCAGATGTTTTTTAAGCACACCTCGTACGTTGATCTTACATCTACCTTTCCTCAGGAAAAGGGAGGGTCTGGGATGAAAGTTGGTGTTGCTGTTGTTTCTTTCTCTCGAGAGCAAAAGGACAAAACAGGAATGTGAAAAGAAAAGAAAAGAAAAAGCTGACCGGTTTTTAAACTTTACTGTCAGTTCACATCCTGGTGAGTGAGAGCCCGGAGAAGTCTATGTGGAGAGGAAGGCTGTGTCTGGATTTGAGTTTGTTTTCCTCTGGCACAGACAACAAGGCAGGCTTGGGACGTGCCAGCTTACACACTTGCTTGGAACCCATTCATTTTCCCACCTGGGGTGTAAATAAGAGTCTAGAATTCAGGACATCTGTGGCCCAGGTTCCTTCACCATCCTAAGCTCCGTGGTCAGATCCAGTCAGACTCACAGGAGAGGAGGCTAGGACAAGGGAAGGCAGGACTCGAACCTGGACCCTCTCACTACCCGCCCCTGGCTCTCCTTCCCATCTGTTCTGAAACGACTCTGAGCAATAAGCTTAAGAGGAAAATGGGAGGAAGAGAGAGAGGGGGAGAGGAATAAAGTACATGCAAATGGGATTTCAAGGCATCTAGTGGCAAGCTTCGGGTTGTTAGTGCAAAAGATGTCTCCTGGTGTAACTTTTTCATGGGGGGGGGGCGAAGAGAGGTCAAAATCCCACAGAGGACTCCCCATTCCCAGCCTTGCCCCGGGAGCTGGTGCACTCATGTCCTGGTGCCTGAGAGCCTTGGTTGCTAATGGAGTTCAGCCAGAAGGGGCTCGGGGCCTCTTTCAACTTGCCAGTGAGTCTCCTACCCCACAGCAAAGCCCACTTTGTGTGCAACCAGCTCTAGTGTGCCTGCCAAGGAGCCAGCTGGAAGCCATTTTCTAGCTTGGGCCTCGCCTCGCCTCGCCGCCTCTCCGTTCTTTCCTGCCTTGATCTCTCGTTCTCCCCCTCCATCCTTGCCTGCCTCTTCCTCTCTTGCTCTGCCTCTCGCGCTCTCGTTCTGACCCACCGGCCTCCTCTCAAGGGTACCTTCTCCCCAGATCACTCGCACGGGCGTCTTCATGCCGGGCTTGGCTTCTGGGAAACCAAGCTGCAGAGACTGCATGTCACTCTCGTTAGCATTCAGAACCTCACTGCTCAAACCAGCTCCAGGCAGATGGCGCGGCGGGTCAGACGCGTAGGGGGCGCGTGGTGACGTTGCACGGGGATGTGAGCCAACCCAGAGACAGTCAGCGGTCATCTCTGGTTTTATCTAGCTGGACCCCAGCTTGGGATGGATGATAGTGTGGCGCCCCCCAGACAGACACCCGGTGCGTCCCCGGTCCCTTTTTTTTAATTCCAAAACTGTCATGGAAACCATCCCACCGGCCGCAGAAAGGTGGTGGACGAGAGGCAGATAGGTGGAGGCAGGGCCTGTCAGATGCCTTGTAGCCCCAGGGATGAACAGGTTAGTAGCTCCCAAGTGGCAGGATCCACATCAAGCCTGGTTTCCGTATAACTACGTTGGCCCCTCACGGCACCGAGGAGTCCCCTGCAGCCTTTCTGGACCGCCGGGCCTCGCGCATGGGTGACAGCTATGCCGGGAGAGAAAGCCAGCCTCCCTTGCACGTTAGCCCGTCCCGCCGGGCCCAGGGCTTCCCCCGAGCGCCAGGCATCCTTGACAGTTCTTGTCTCTGTCTCTAAGGAAGCTTCCCGAGCTGCATAAACGTGGTCTTCCTAGAGGGGATGAGACACACACACACGCACACCCGTGTGCACACACAAACACACACGTGTACCCGCTCATGGTCACATGCCACGTGGTGGCTCACACCAGGACAAAGCCACCTGGGGAGGGCTTTTCCCAGAAGAGTGTTCCCTTCCTCTGGTGCCCTGGCTTGTCACGTGGCACGGCCAGCTCTGAGAGGGGTGGGCGCCGGCGGGCGGGACTTTTCTCACGTGCCCCTGGTAGAGCGGGGGCTGGTTCCTGGGTTAGGATGTGCATGCACGGACCCCTTCCCACTGTGTTGGTAGTTTGTATCTTGGGATTGACATCTGCCCGCTGTGGCCGGCCCTTCACAGATCCCATCTTTTTATGTCTGCTTCCCTTTCAGTTACGGACGAGTTTATGCTGCCGACCCCTACCACCACACACTTGCTCCAGCCCCCGCCTACGGCGTTGGTGCCATGGTGAGTGTCATCTTCTTCTTTGTCCTCTCTTCTTCCAGCCTGCCCTGCCCTGCCCTGCCCTTCCCCTCCCCGGCTGGGGGACCTTGGTATGGGTGGATGGTTGACAGCCTCTCACTTTTCCCCCCTTAATTGAATTTGTCTCTTGTGCTAACAGCAGCTAAAATGCCACATTAATCCTCCTAGTAAACTTTGATAAATGTCTTAATTTCTTGGCAATGTAGTGCATGTAAGTTATTATATTTCTAATTTTGCGAGTCTCACCTAGCAGAGCACTTACCTTAATGGAATAATTAGTCATTTTGATAATTAAATCCATCACTAACAGAATGCAGTGTCAATGCACAACTTTTTTTTTTTTTCTTTCCCCCCTCCCCGCCTTTCCCCCTCCCTGGCTGCTCATTCACATAGCCCCAAGGTTCCAGCCCCAGCACAGACTTCCGAGGAGCTAAGCTGCATACTTCCAGACCTCTGCTGTCAGGCAGCTGAGCATCCGACTACCCGCCCTCCCCTTTTACAATTCATGTTTAAAGTCATAGTCACCCAGGAGAGAAAATAGAGAGCGCGATACACGTGTGCTTGTGTGTGTGTGTGTGCGCACGCACACGCGTGCATGCGTGAGTGCACATGTGTGTGTGTGCTTGATATGTAAGCAATTAGAATCAGCTGGTTTTGGGGGGGTGTTTTTTTTTTTGTTTTTTCGGGGGGAGGGTGGGTGGAGATCTTGCTTTTTGTTGGGGGGGGGAGAAGGGTTAAGGGGAGGGCAGGAAAACAAAGAGGGAGGTGAGGGTAGGGGGATTTTTGCCTGTACTCGTTCAAACTTCTATGCACTGAAACTCTTGAGTCCAGTAAGATGCGCCCATCATGTGAGAGCGTGTGCAATCATTATTAAGCCTTGGCATGCAGTTCCTACTTGGATCAAGAATAGCAGTCCTCCTACTGAAAATAGAGCCCTTACCAGGCATTCATTGGAATCACCAATCCTTTTAGTAGAGGAAATTGTTAAAGTGCCACTTCAGGACCATTGAAGGCCATGGCCAGATAATGCTCTGGGAGCTTGGTCATAGAAAAATGCAACCAGGATTTTTTGGAAACCTATCATTTTGCACAAGTGTAATTTTGCATCCAGCCATGCCTCTGTTACCAACCCTCGCTTTATGGCCAGATTTCAGGTACGGACTTGCTGAGCTAAGTCAAAGCATAGGTTTTGATTTTTTTTTTTTTTATCTCGATTCAGCATGCAACAGCTCCCCTTCCACACCTAGTTCCAAGTGAGAAGTATTGGGAAAGGCGAATTGAAGCCATTCAAGAAATCACCTAGAGTCAACCTCAAATGTAGGTTGAGCTGGGTGCCAGTGGCTCATACCTGTAATCCTAGCTACTCAGGAGGCTGAGATCTGAGGATCGAGGTTCAAAGCCAACCTGGGCAGAAAAGTTCCCGTGAGACTCTTATCTCCAATTAACCACTCAAAACTCAAAAACCAGAAGTAGAGCTGTGGCTCAAAGTGGTAGAGCACTAGCCTTGAGCAGAAGAGCTCAGAGAGTGCGGCCAGGCCCTGAGTTCAAGTCCCATGACTGATTAAAAAATGAAAATGTAGGCTAAGATCTCCCCCAAGGGGATAGACTACATGTATTAACCCATCACCCAAGGACACGAATGAAATCAGACTGCCGATCTTTCCATTGTCCAGCTCATCCCGGAGTCCTTGCAGCTCAAGAGACTGGCTGGCATTTTTTTTTTCTTTAACAGAGATTTTTTTTTTTTTTTGTCTTTTCAAGGGAAGTTTTGAGGAAAGATTAGGCAATGACCTTATCTTTAGTTTACCACCAAGAATACTCTCGGGATGGGTAAGGGGTGCTGCCATTTTGTTTGGTTTTGCGTGTCTTTTTTGTTTTCTTTTTTCACATTAGTCTTTCTTGATGATGATGCAAGTGTTGCGAAAGGAAAAATGTAAAAAACGCACCCCTCGAATTGCTTTGTTTCAGAATGCTTTTGCACCTTTGACTGATGCCAAGACTAGGAGCCACGCAGATGATGTGGGTCTCGTACTCTCTTCATTGCAGGCTAGTATATACCGAGGGGGATACAACCGTTTTGCTCCATACTAAATGACAAAAAAAACCAACAACAACAACAACAAATAAACAACAGAAAAACAAAACAAAAACCACCATTAAAAAAAAAAACACAAAAAAAAACCTTCCAATCAGGGGTGGGGAGAGAAGGAAAGGAAGGAGAAGCTACCGGAGGCCTGAGCATTGCAAGATGTGCAGTTGTGCATCACCTTAGCAACTCAAAAAATAAAAAAGAAGAAGAAAGAATAATAATAAAAAGTAATAAAAAAGAGGAAAAAATTACATTTTTTATCTTATACCTCAGATATTTTGTTCTGTGTATTTTAATATCGTGGGTCTTTCGTTTCTGAAGGTTCCATAGTTTGGTTGCTGGGCTGTAAGAACTTTCCTGGTGGATTCTAGAAAGATGCTAGAGATGAGGGTCAGGGAGAATAAAGAAAAAACAAAAAACACCTGGTATAGGGTCCTCTGCAGATTCTATCTTACGTACATGAATTACAGATGCCAAACATGGAGCTACTGGGGTTGTTTGGGAAGAGGGTAGGAGACTCAGCCGTCTTTCTTTGCTGCATCTACATTATTTTATTTTGCGAAAAGGGAGGCCAGGGGTAGAGGTAGGGGTAGGAGAAGGGAGGGGAGCTGGGGATGGGGATTTCTTTTTCTTTCGTCCGAAGGGAAAAACGAGTAACTGATGATCCACATGTCCCACTGCACCGACGACCATGTATCAATGGTTCGAAGTTAACCCATTGCCAGTCGAAGCCAAAGTTCCCATTGCTAAGGGGCTGCTTCTAGCAGTAAGCCGCATCAGAGTCCAATGAAGCTGTACAAACTCCCCTTAATTCATTCCACCCGCAGTGTTCCGCTTTCTCACTAGCCGCTAGTTACGTAGGCAACACCTTACTAGTTAAGACCATCCACAAGCATTCTTTTTATATTTCTTCCAATATAATAAATTATTGATATCATTGCCGACTTTTATATTATGGGAGGGGAAAAAATAACATTAATAAAAAGGTGATTAAAAAAAAGCACTGTTTCTATTTTTTTCTTTTTTTTCCAAGAAAAAAAAAGAGAAAGTAATAAAAACTTAAATTCTTTGTACCAGTTTAAAAAAAATATGTATAAAATTTACATCTGTGCAGTGGAGTTGTTAAGTCCTAGAAACAGTCCGAGGATCTTTAGTTTTAGCGTAGTGGAATAATTATTAGAGACAGACATATAATTTTTATGGAGTTACATGATACTCATATTCAGATTTATAGGCGCATTTTACAAGTATCGCAACCATTGAGAAATAGAGATAACCATGGTATTTTCATCAGCTTGGTACTTTTTGACACATGACTGCATTCTGTAAGCAATCTGCAATTTTTCAGCCCGTGAGAGCCTGCCCTTCCACCGTCTCCCTCCATTCCCCGGGGCTGTCTTCAGCCAGTCTCCAAGGTCCAGGACACTTGTTGGAAGGGAGAGAGGAAAAGAGGGAGGGGAAAAAAAATCTAGATTTTCCCTCTTCACCCCAAAGAACAAAGTTCCTCCCCCCCCAACCCCCCCTCCCACCCTTTCTGGTATATAAAGGGCCAGGGTAACACAGCTGGAAAAATTGCAGTTTGTCTGTACTTCTGTTTGAACTCTTCCTACGTTGTCTTGTTTACAAGTTACCTTACGTTGGGGTTATCTGTCACAGGTCTTCCTGTTTTTGTATTTAAATTAAAAGAGAAAAAAAATAAAAGAGAAAAAAATTAAAAAAAAAAAAAACCCACCACCACCACCACGGCAGCAAGCTGTCCCCTCCCCTCCCCCCCCCAGTAGTTTTGCTGCAGTACTGATGTACAGTGCTGGTCCCCAAGCACACACTTAGTTACCGACTCACGCTACAAACATGCCAATCCGCTGTATAACAACTCTGCTTTCAAACAAAACCAAACAAAACTTTAAAAAAAAAAATAACGATAATAATAATGATACTAATCAACCGTGTTTGTGATCCAGCTTTTCCATATCATCCTGTGTGCATGCTCTAAGATCAGTTGGATATTTAAAAAAAAAAAAAAAACCATCAATAAAGTTTCACAAGATTTGAAAACCCAAGTTTCTGTAGTTTCCATATCTAGGGCAAAAACAATGATAGTTATCTTGGAAAGAGAGGAGTCGGGGTGGGGTGGGGATGGGGAAGGCAGAGGGGAAGACAAGGTGAGGAACTGCTCCTAGGCCATTTTGGGTGGGGAAGGGAAGGGTCAGGCACATGTTCCAGCATGGGGTAGAGCTCCTCAGATTCCCCCACCTAGAAACCGTGATCATGGTGGCTACCCGGCTCTGACATCCAAGGAATCCATTTATGAGCCCCTCCTATTTCAGAGGGTTTACAGATGATAGGAATTGGGGGAGGGAAGGAAGGGGGTTGTGAAGAATCATTTCGATTTCTCCCAACTGCCTCGGGAATTCAAAATCCAAAATTTGCGATTGTTTGGAATCACAAACGTTAAGAATTCTTGGTGTGTTGGTTAAAAATTAAAAAAAAAAAATCATTTGCAGTTTTGATTTTCATCAATGAGCTGTACTTTTCCCCATGATTGTATGTAGTTTTAATAATTAAAATTAAAATCATTTAGAGTAAATGGGTACCAACTGATATCTCAGAATCTTTTGTCTAGGCGCTCTGCCAAGATTGCCAGTTAAGTCATTTTAAAATGTTATGTCAGAGATGTAAACAAACATTTTGGATTTTTTTAAATGGTATTTATTTGGAATGATTTCATTTATCTAAATAACTATTGCTATTATGAATTATGGGAAAAAATTACTACCATGTGTGGCATATAGTGACTTCTTAACACACATCATACAATCTGCAAACCCAGAAAAATGTGTATATCTGTCTTTAGAAATTAGTGTTTATATCACTTACAGTGGTTTGTGAATAAAGAAAACTGGTTTGTAATATCAAAAAATAAAAATAAAAGCTTAGTCTGAAAAGGTACTGGCTGAGTCAGTAGTCTGAGTTCTTTTGCTGTCACGGGTCTGAGGAGAGAATCCCAGTCCAGGGTAGAGTTGGTCAGAGGTTGGCTGTCTCCTCCTACGAACAGGCTGGTCTGTCGGAGCGGGAACTTCCTTTCTCATCTGTCCAATCGGAGGTTTCAGAGAGAAATTCTCCCTGTATGCCTGGCTACTCAGGAGGCTGAGATCTAAGGATCATGGTTCAAAGCCAGCTCAGGCAGGAACATCCAGGAGACTCTTATCTCCAAGGAAACACCAGAAAACCATGAGTGGTGCTATGGTTCAAAGTGGTAGAGCGCTTGCTTTGAGCAAAGAGAGCTCAGGGACAGCGCCTGGGCCCCTAGTTCAAGCCCCAGGGTGGGCACACAAAAAATCCACCACCCTTTTTAAGCTTGCTGAGATTCGCTTTCCAACCCTCCACCAATATCTGTCTTTGATTTAAAACAAAACACCGCCGCACTGTGCATTTTGAGTGAAACATCTGTTCACCTTATTTGGAGAACTTGTGTGCAGGGTGCTGGGTGAAGCAGAGGGAAAAATAAGAATTTATGGATGTGCAAAGTGCATGCTACGTGGCCTGAGCATCTCCCAGAGGCTCTTGCATTGCTGATTTCATGTACCCGTTTAAGCACCCCACAAAGGACTGCTGGTGTAGGTGGTTCACGCCTATAATCCTCTCTGTTCAGGAGACTGAGGCCCGATGATCTTGGTTCAAAGCTAGCTAGGGCAACAAAGTCCATGAAGCGCTTATCTCCAATCAACCACTGAAAAGCTAGAAGTGAAGCTATGGTTCAAAGAGTAGACCAATTAGCCTTGAAGAAAAACAAAAAAAAAAAGCTCAGGGATAGTACCTAGGCCCTGAGTTTAAATCCCAGGACAACACGCATGCACGCATGCGCACACACACACACACACAACTGTATAGATGCGTATATTACACACCAGCCACCAGCTTTACCAGGTAAGTGGCAAAGAGGGCCAGGTGTCTCCGGGGACGGAGCTTTCTTCAGGAAACCCGGCAGGTTGCCTGCAACGTTGACATTTACTCTCTGACTGAAGCAGACAGATGGGCACATTGCTTGAGTGAAGCAAAAAGTCCACCGGGGCAACAGAATTCCCAGGAAAAAGACAAACAAAAACCAAAACCAAAAAAAAAAAACCCCGCTCAGCTTCAGGTAGAAAGTAGAAAAGCACAGAGCCCCAAAAGTAGGGTAATGGCCTGTGGCAGGCAGCGGAGCGGCTGGAAAGGCCCAGAAGGCAAATTGGCAGCTCATCAGGCCCCCCCCCCACCATTCCCCCACCCCCACCCCAGCACCCTCCGAATCTGCCTGAAAGCAGACCTGGTAAGGAATGGAAGAGCAGAAAACCAGCCTCGCAGGTGCCCATCTGGAATGAAAGAGCCAGTGAAATGCCACCAGGAAGTTGTCGGGAGCTTAGAGCAGAGCCCGGTACCGTGCACAGCGGACTTTCACCTCCCCCGAAGCCTCCGGGGCTGAGGATGGCACTAAAACTCATGGCTGGAAGCAGAACATTGGCAGAGAGCCCCGCGGGCAGGCCAGGGCAGGCAGCCGAGCTGGCTGGCTGCTCTCTTTGACTTTTTTTATTTTCCTAAACTAGGTGAGTAGATGATGCATTGTTCTTTCCTCTATTTCCTTTTGTTCCAAAACCTGTTATCCCATGTGAATGTGTGTGTGTATACATGTACACATGTGTGTGTGCGACAGAGAGAGAGAGAAGATCCACCTGCTCTGTGAGAAAAGGAAGCTCAAGAAACAAAAACGCCATCAGAAAACTTTCTTTCCTTCCTTCCTTCCTTTCATTTTTGTTGTTGTTGCTGGTCCGAGGGCTTGAACTCAGGGCCTAGGCTCTGTCTCTGAGCCTCTTTTGCTCAAGGCTGGCACTCTACCACTTGAGCCATGGCATCACTTCTGGTTTTATCCCAGTAGTTTATGGGAGAATTCTCACGGCCTTTCCTGCCCCGGCTGGCTTCGAACTGCAGTCCTCAGATCTCAGCCTCCTGGGTAGCTAGGACGACCGGTGTGCGCCACTGGGATCCAGATAGAAAACTGTGAATGTTACCCAGAGAGGTAAGAGGTAAACCCAGAACATAGGCCTAACTGCGGCTCCCTGTAGGGGGAGAAAGGGGACAATGTAGGGAACCAGCACAAAGAACTCCACTGAGAGCGGGAGGTAATATCTGCTGATCTGTTGTGAAGCACGTGGGCCCTCCCACCGTTCCCAGGTGTGGCCTAGATGAGTTCAAGGCTCCGAGGCCTCCCCAGCTGAGATGGATGTGAGCAGTGTGGCCCGGCGCCCCCTCCCAGGGGAACTCAGGTAGACCCTTTGCAGCTCCTCTGAGTAAGTCAGACCCAACGGGAGAAATCTCCCTTGGCATTCACACAGTGTCAGTTGGTAAGTCACTTCTTATTGTCACCAAGGCCATTATAATTATCATCCTAGGACAGGCTTGTCTCGAGGCTCAAAAGAAGAGTTTGCTGGGCACTGGTGGCTCCTGCCTGCCATCCTAATGAGTCAGGAGACTGAGACCTGAGGATCATGGTTTGAAGCCAACCCAGGCAATTAATCATCAAAAAAGCTAGAAATGGAGCTGTGGACCAAGAAAAAGAGGGCTAGCCTTGAGCAAAATAAGCCCCCAGATGGCACCCAGGCCCTGAGTTCCAGCCCCAAAACTGACAGAAAAAGAAAGAACAGAAACTATTCACTGGGCCACAGCCACCTTCTGATCATCATCCCCTGCAAGTCTGCTTGTTTGTATCAACATACTAATTTTGCCTTTTTTCTTTTTTTTTTTTTTTTGTCGGTTGTGGAGCCTGAACTCTGGGCCTGGGCACTGTTCCTGAGCTCTTCAACTCAAGGCTAGTGCTCTACCACTTGAGCCACAGCGCCACTTCCAGCTTTTTCTGCTTATGTGGTGCTGAGGAATCGAACTCAGGGCCTCATGCACGCAAGACAAGCGCTCTACCACTAGGCTACCTTCCCAGCCCCCTAATTTTGACTTTTGAAGGAAGCCAAAGCTATGCCCATTTCCTGAGATCCAGAGAAGAGGAGGAAGCTACATCGTTACTTAGGAGCAGAAGGTGTGAGATTAGAAACACGAGATTTGCTAACAAGAAGACCTTGAGCAATGCTCCCCCCCCCACACACACACAAGAACCACATTGGTCTGTTGCCAGTATGCTTTTCCCTAATGGATTGCTTGGTGTTAGACCCAGAGCCAAAACTTTTGTTACCTTCACTGTCCTTGCATAAAATAAAGCATTTTGTATTTTCCAGTCTGAAAGCCAAGAATCCAGGCTGTCACAGAGCTCCAATAGGAGCTGAACAGGGAGGGTTCCAGTTCACAAGGGTTCAGATTCACATAGTTCCTGCCAGACGGGATAGGCCCCAGATTCTTGCTATTACCATCATGGAACCCCGAGACATTCCTCAGTCCCTAGGCATGAGAGCACCCATCCTCCGGGAAGCTCATCTCAATCACGCCAACTTCATTACCAACCAACGCACGGGGTGGGGGACACACACACACACAGTATTTCAATACCTGTTCTCCCAACCAACATCCCAACACGCCTATCATAATCCATTCAGCCCCTGCAAAGCTCCAGACTCAGCCCTCACACAAAGGGCCAAGGGTGGGCTGTGGAGGGTCACTCAGTGGCGAAGCGCTTGCCTAGCAAGTGCAACGTCCTGGATTCGATCCTCAGTACCAAAAAAAAAGAAAATACAGTTTAAAAAATGGCGGGAAGGAGGGCAGGGGGAGGTCCAGGGATTATGCCAGATGTCAAAACTGGAAACGAGGTATCACTGGTTCGCATTTAAGAAGCTGTCCACCCAGTCTACAGCAGCAAAGACAGATCAACACTATGTTGAGGATCTTTCTTCCCATGAATCTTACAGTTGCATTATATTAACCATACTTAAAGCCGGACACTGATGGCTCACACCTGTAGTCCTAGCTCCTCAGAATGCAGAGATCTGAGGATCACAGTTCAAAGCCAGCCAGGGCAGGAAAGTCCATGCGTCTCTTACCTCCAGTGAGCCACCAAAAGCTGGAAGTGGAAGCATGGTTCAACTGGTAGAGCAGTAGCCATGAGCCAAGAAGCTCAAGGACAGTGCCCAGGCCCTGAATTTAAGCCCCAGGATGGGCACACGCACATGCATACACACACACACACACACACACACACACAGAATAAAACATCCAACACATATGAACATTCAGCAAAGCAACTGAAGAAACCCATCCATATCAAAGTTCTGTGCAGAAGCCAGATAAAACAGCCTGTCACCCCGGCACCGGGGACACTGAAGACAGGAGACTCAAGAGTTCCAGGACACTCTGTGCTCCATAGAGAGCCTCTTTCTCAACACAAACCATCCAAGTACCCAGTAGGAGACTTCTCAAGTGTTTTGACAGCCAGTTTCCCCAGTCAAACAAAGCTCACGGTGACAAGCAACCAGAAGAGCAAGCGAAGCACAGAGCTGTCACTCCAGCCACCAGGTAGACGCCACTGGGGTGTCCTTCCTGGAATATTGCAACAGGTGTGAACATGGAATTTTAGACTGGTTTAAAACCACCTCCACGTAGGCCAATAACTAGCCAGGAGAATCTCCTCCTCCTCCTTCCACTTGCCCGCACAGAGTTAAACACGTCACCACATTGCTCAGTCCATCTCGTTACCTTTAAAGTATTCCGTCAGTTCATTTGGAGGAGGAATTTCTTTCCTAACATGGCACCCAGGCCAGGGCCAATACTGTGACAGGAAACTCCAGCTCGCCTGAGGCCCTTCAAGTTGTCTCCCCGGTGTCTGCAGACACACACGGGTCCCCGAACAGGCCCTTGGCCCACGACTCACCCTGGGGCCTGTGATGGCTACCAACCCACCATAACGCCGCGCCCGAGACAGTCCACTTCCAAGGAAGGAATGCTTGTTTTCACTCACAGTTTGAGAGGCTCCAGTCCAGGGTGGGTCAGCGGATGTTTCCTTGGGGTGTGGGTGGGGGGACGAGGTGTCATCCTGGCCTGGCAGGGGAGGAGGAAATGCAGGACGGGTGGAGTGAAGCCACTCACCTTCAGGGAACTTGGGAGGCAAGGAAGGAGAGAAACAGGAAGGAGCCCCCAGGAAGACCCGCCCTCTAGGAGCCACTTCCTTCCACTTCCACTGCCCCCTCTCTCCACCTCAACCAATGCACAGGCCCTGGACGTCCAAGCCCACTGCTGCCCTTCCGCTATTGGTCTTGCTGACCTATACACTTTCAACTGCCTTAAAACTTTCCTCATCCTGAAAACGAACCCTGGGATTTTTCTGCTACTTCAAGGAAGATTCCTCCTCCTGGTCGATAGACTCGCTCGATACCTTCCCAGGCAGATTCTCACATCAAAGATGAAAGAGAGCCACGGGCCGCTCCCCACGCCCTCCCACCTTGATCTGTGGTGCGGCTGCAGGAGAATCACCTGGATGGCCTGTTAATGAGGCAGAGCCCCTCTGTCTGGGCACCTGCCCGTGGGGATGTGGGGAAAACAAGTCTTGAGTAGAGGTCCAGCTGGTTCTAATGCAGCCCAATTAGGATCATTTGTCTCTGTGAATGTGTTTTTGCTGGTTCTGGGGCTTGAACTCGGGGTCTGGGTGCTCTTGGGTTGTTGTTTTTGTTTTTTGTTTTTGCTAAGACCCTATCACTTGAGCCACAGTTCTAATTTTAGCATTCTCCCCCCCCCCCCCTCTCTGGTGGTTACTTTCAAATAGTAATCCTCTGTATTACAGGGGTGAGCCATTGGTGGCCAGGCTGCGACCTAAATCTTCAAACATATTAGAACCATGGGGCCTCCTTTCACAAAACATCAGTGTCAGCCAGGCATGGTGGTTCATGCCTGTAATCCCAGCAGTACTCCTGAGTCAGGAGGACCCTGAATTTGAGAGTGTCTCAAGCAACGCCTTTGGGCAAAGGTTGTAATTTAATTGTGCTGGGTAGGCCCCGGGCAGTCAGACTCTCTAAGAGGTATTCTCACCAGCATGAGGAAAGTCAGTCTAGGATGGTTTTGCCAGCATCCTTATTCAGTTCACGCGGCCAGGATGAAAGCCCAGGTCTAAGAAACAATGTGGATATAGTTAGGCAGTGAAGGGTGCTTCTTCAGGGCTCGGGAGCTCTGACTGGGGAGGCTTACATTAATAATATTCTGGAAGTTTCCCTCCACATCGTGTAAAACAAGAGATTCTCTATGAGATGTAGAGGAGAAGTGTGGTGTTGCGAATAAAGAAAGAAAAGAAAAAGAAAAAGACAAGAAGTAGATAGCCAAATGCTGGTAGCTCACACCTGTAATTCTGGCTACGCAGGAGGCTGAGATCTGAGGATCTTGGTTCAAAGCCAGCCTGGGTAGGCAAGGCCATGAAACTCTTGTCTCCCATTTAAGCACCCAAAAGCCAGAAGTAGAGCTGTGGCTGAAGTGGTAGAGCACTAGCACTGAGCAAAGAAAGTTCAGAGATGGCAGCCAGGCCATCCTGGGTTCAAGCCCCAGAATCAACAGGAAAGAAAACAAATTCCCCTCAGTAGATGGTCTATGATGAGCTGGCAGCCAGTGTAGGGCCTGGTTGATACTGGACAAATGACAACCTTGTCCCCACGATAAGCTGATTACAACTAGACTCCACCGCGTGATGTGTCTCCAGCTTCTCCTTCCACGTCTGTCCTCTGCGGCCTAGGAGATGCAGTTGCTAAAGAAACTCCCTAAGAAAGACTCCAAAGCATAGTTGAAATTTAATTTTCTCAGCATCACCATGACTGTAAGCTGTTCAAACTTAATGGTTAACCCCCCTTCCCCCCGCCCCGCATCTGGGAAGATGCTAAGCTCATTTTGGAAACCTTGAAGAAACTGAAGACCCCCATCCCCGGGCCCATCCCCAAAGAGATCGTGCTTTTTGTAGGTTGGCTGCCTGCTGTGCTAATGACCCACTGACTGGAGTTTAGGCTTTTGAAAGCCGAGTTCTAACATCCAACTTTCATCTCAACCATCACAGCCTGTCTCTAATGAATTTTTTATTTGTTTACTCATTGCTTCTCAGGGATGAGGAAAGTAACACTCATCTTTTTTAATATTAAAAATGAAGCCTTAAATCAGGACGTCCTGGGATGCCCGAGCGTTTAGATAGGGAGACATCCGGGAGGATTTTGCCGGTGGAGAAATCATGCCTTCAGCTAGAGGAGGAGAAGACAATGGGAGAGGGGGACAAGCCAGCTGTGTGTTCCCCCCTGCTTCTTTTTCATCTTTTGTGAGCAGGGGAGTAAATTATTCATGGCCGACTGTGTACTGTACATCATGTGGATTCCAGGAACACATCTACTGAATAGCTGGGCGCTCTCCTATCTGCCTCTCAGGGACTTTGACAGCACTCTCTACTCTGCCCTGTCAACCAGGTCTATTTGTTCCTGGGGATTTCAAAACCATCAAGAAGAGAAAGCATCATATAGACAAGGCTGGAATGCAAGGTCAGGACCTCAAGAGCCGTGCCAAATGCCAGAGGTGTATTCCCACAGCCTCTGTGGCATGGCTTACCGGTCTCATGTGCACTGGGAAGAATAAAATACAGAAGCCAGCCAGGCACCAAGGGCTCACACCTGTCATCCTAGCTACTCAGGAGGCGGAGATCTGTGGATCAGGGTCCAATGAACCACCAGAAAACCAGAAGTGGAGCTACGGCTTAAAATGGGAGAGCACTAGCCTTGAGCAAAAGAGCTCAGGGACAGCACCCAGGCCCTGAGTTCAAGCCCCATGACCAAAACGGGTATGTGGGGGGGGGGGCAACCCCACAGAAACCTGGACAAGGGAAAAGCCACCAGGATATGTGATCAGCTGTCACTGTATTGTGACAAAAAGCAGCGTAGGGGAGACTTTACACCAAGATGGCAGGGAGGGGCACCATGGGAAATTTGAAAATATAGAAATCTCACAAGCAACCTCAGATAACCTATACGTACTTTGTTTTACTGATTGTATAAATAAAATCCCAAGTATATGTGTCCATCTGTTTTTGTGTGTATGTGTATGTGCATGTGCATGTATTTTTGTGGGGAAAAAAGGAGAGAGACTTTGTCACATGAAGGGAACATAGTTTAACCCAAAGTCAAGCTAAATAATTCCCCAAACTTCAAGATTCAATCCAATGACTATTTTCTGGAAATCACACTCAAATGAGATATTCAGCTATTTTGGACTTGATACCTTTTTCTCAAATCTTATTTTGCTCTGAAGAAGCCAAACAGCCAGGCACCAGTGGTTCATGCCTGTAATCTCAGCTACTTGGAAGGCTGAGATCTGAGAATCACAGATCGAAGGCAGCTCAGGCATGAAAGCCCAGAGGCTCATCTGCAATTAACCACCAGAAAAAGCCCAAAGTGGAGTTGTGGCTGAAGTGGTGAAACACCAGTTTTGAGCCAAAAAGCTAAGGGACAGCACCTAAGCCCTGAGTTCAAGCACAGTACCAACACAAAAAAAGTAAACCAAGAGGCTGGAGACATGGCTCAGGCGGCAGAGTGCCAGCCTGTGCACTCCAGAGCCAGATCATGTGTTCAAGTCCTAGTCCCAGAACACAACAAAGAAAAAGCCAAATCAGTAGCTACCTGTGCAAAGTTCTTTGTGATTAAGTTTGCTTCCAGACGTGTACTTGTTTTAGAAATAGTAACTCATCCTTCCAATAGATTTTGTTAATGAAGCACCAGCCATTAAATGTCCAATGTGTGCGCATACCTCTAAGAATCTGGTCTCATTTAACCCCTGCCTTCCTCTTAGTAGAACCTTAAGATTCTTCTATAGTAAATGATCAGTTAATTAACCAAATGTCCCAAGTCTACTGTTTGTGTTGTGGTGGTGGTTCATGGGCCACTTTCCCCTCACAGGTTCTCTTCTCAAAGACAAAGAGGGTCTCTGGGACTCAAATAAAGATGGAAGACTGGATGGAGTAGCTGTTCTTCATTTAATAATAAGCACCTCCGGGGTCAGTGTCACTGAGATCCCAGAGGCCAAACTCAAGGAGATCCCAACAAACGGGGTGCAGCCTCTTACCCTAGAAATAAACAGAGAAGGGGGAGTGAAGAAAGGTAGGTGTAGAAATCAATGACTCTGGGAGAAGGAAGAGATCAAGGATGTCAGCCCCTTTTGAGGGGGACAGACAGCAACAAGAAAGGGGCTTGGGGAGGTGTGTTTGGGGGAGTCAGGTGCTCCTCTTGTCTAGCACCCCGTCGGGCCAGGTTTTCAAGGTGAGCCTTTTACCGCGTTGGGCAAGCACTCAGGGCTGGCTTCTTTGTGAAACAGCACAGCTCTGCCCAAATCAAACAGAAAACAAGGCGTGTGTTCGCGCCCTGGCTTCGTGAGGACCAGGAGCCATCTGTGTGTGTGTGTGCTTCACTGGTGGGTACTAAACCGCGCCATAAAGATCCAGAGAAAGTATGGAAATGAGCATCCACATGCAAATCGGCCTACAATGAGGACATTTCACTATGTCATTGTTTGGCTGGGGCTGCCAGAGAGGGGCAGGGGAGGGGGTTTCAGGAGCTGTGATTTATGGGCCACCAGATTTTCTGGTGCTTTCTTGGGCATCTCCAGGGAGAAGATGGCTTCCTGGAGGACTGCACCATGATGATGGTACCCTTGGACCGTGCTTAGAAACTTTTGTCCAGACTCCTGGCCACTCTTCACTGAGTTGTTGGGTAGACGTTTTCTTAGCCATCCAGTGTACCAGCCAGGCAAAGGAAACAGAGATCAGAGATCAGAGAAACCTTGGTGCCACACTCCCCTGCCTTTGTCAGAGCAAGCGCAGTGTTGTTTGCTTGTAATTAGCACCCCGACAGACAGTCAGAGAAAACGGCTAATGGCTGACATGGCCCATGGTGCTTTGTAAGTAAACACCATATTGCAATAGACATGCAATTAATTACACAACACTCCAATTAAACATGTTCGGAATGAAAATGGATGGGGGTGGGGGGGGGGAGTGTGGGTAAAGTATCAGGCCTGTGCTGCCCACACTTCCCTGTTGTGGTTTTTCTTTGTCCTTGAAATAAATAAATAAATAAATGGCTCAACTCTTGAGTGTCACCGTGCTGTTTGCAGGTATCTCCTGGCTTGAAGCCTGCGTGCAGTGGTGGTTAGGTCTGAGACATTTGGAGGGACTGAACCAAAGCCTCTTCTATAGGTGTTAAACTTAGCATCTTCTTTGGCTCCTCGAACACACATAGGGCTGGAAGTAATGCTTCCATTCCCTCATCCAGCCGTCATTTGTGTCCAGTTCCTGCAGAATTGGCATGGAAACCAGTATGCGTCAAGAATGACCTTGAGGGGTAACCTTGAGGCAGATTACTCCTGCTGCCTACGACCATCGATGATGTCTGTCCTTCCATTCCCCTTTCCCATGAGTAGGAACCTCTGTGGTCTAGGCACCATTCCAGAAAGTTCTAGGCTATCAGGCTGTGGCTAGGTTTGCCAGGAAGCCATTTCATTGTCTAATAGTTTTTCCTTGCCCTTTTCTTCCCTTACCCATCTACTGACTTCTCTCAAGGTCCCTCACTCCACAAACCACCACCCCACAAAGAAGTGCCTCTGCTTCCGGAGAATCCCATTTAAGACAGCCTAACAAACCTTAAAACGTTGAGATTGGCTGTCTGGGCACGGTGGCTCGCACACATGATACGCCAGCCACAGGAGAGGCAGAGGGAGGAGGGTTGAGGTTCAAGGCCCAAACAAATGCAGGAGGACCCTATCTGCAAAATAGAAGCAAAGGAGACAGAGGTATAACTCAAGTGGGAGAGTGTTTGCTCAGCAAGCACAAGATCCTGAATCCAACCCCTGACACAGAAAGAGAGAGGAAGAAAGAGACAGAGAGGAGAGAGAGGAAGAAGGAAGAGAAGAAGAAAAAAAAGCAGAAAGGCAGGCAGGCAGGCAGGAGGAAGGAAGGAAGGAAAGAAGGAAGGGAAGGAGGGAGGGCAGAAGAGAGGGAGGGAGAGAGGGAGGAAGAGAGGAAAGGAAGGGAAGGGAAGGCAAGGAAGGAAGGAAAGAAGGAGGGAGGGAAGAAGGAAGGGAGGGAGGGAAGAAGGAAGGAAGGAAGGAAGGAAGGAAGGAAGGAAGGAAGATTAAGCATGGTAGGCTTTGGTTTGTTTTTAAGCAAAGTGAACATTTAGAAGTTCACAATAGAAGTATTTTCCTATGGGTTACTGTGGGCCTAACAAGGAGAAATGTTCTGAGGGAGAGATATTTTCACTAAATCTTGAGAGAATAAGAAAATAAGAACACAGATGAAGAAGGAAAGAAGGAGGAGGGAGGAGGAGGAGAGAAGAAGATAGGAAAGTAAGATGGTGATAGAAATGCAGGGGACATAACAACCAACTTGACCACGTATTGACCGAGCACTTAGTTGAACCAGTGTGTGAACAGACATCAGAAACATCATTACGGGCATGATGGTGAACACTTGGGAATGATGATGAACACCTATAAACCCACCTACTTGGAAGGCAGAGATGGGAGGATCGTAGTTGGAGGCCAGCCCAGGCAAAAGCCTAAAAATCTCTGGAAGAAGAAGAAGAAAAAAAAAAAGGACCAGATCCTAACTCAAGTGCAGAAGATGCTGAGTTCCAACCCCAGGACCACCAAAGTTTTCATGCCCCTGATGAGGTGAGGTAGATCAACATAGGTACGGGGTGGTGGCGGGGAGATAATATTTACTGAGCACTTCCTACGCGCCAGGTAGTGCGTGTTAGTGAGAACACATCGAATTCTTCTGAAAGGGACCTGGGAAGGCTTGAGCTAGTTCACAAATGAAAACAGAAAGAAAGGCTTCCGGAGGCTCGGCCACTTTGTCCAGATCACTCAGCGATCAGTTCACAGGAGAATGAGATTGAATGCAGGGGAAGCTGCTGTGGGGGCTCTGGGACCCAGATGGCAAAGAGGAGGCCCGGAGGTGGAGTTTCTTCCCTGTGTGATACTCAAACTGGCATGCGTCACTGATGGGCCAAAGGACACCGGCAAAGCTGGTCTATTTCCCTTTCCCTGCTTCTACTGGGGAAACGAATAACATAACAAATGAACCTTTTGTTCCGTTTTCATTAAGAAATAAATCTGATAAGATGGGCGGAATTGAATTAACCGATCTCAATAGAGTTCCTGTGATTGGAGCAAACGGAATATTCTCTCTAATAGAATAAGTCCGGGTTCATTTCGGCTAGCCAGAGCAGCTCCTTGCTAGAGGTTCGTTTTCTAGCCTTCGGCTCCGGGCATCTACACGCTTCGTGTTAAGACAGGCCGGTTGGCGTAATGCATCAGCCTCTGAGCTCCGGCCAGAACGCTGGTCGGTTCAGCACAGCAGGTGTAAGGTTCTCTTTGGCAGACAGGAGCCATTCTCCACTCTGAGGAAGCCCAGCCGGAGAGCCCCAGAGCATGCAAGACAAGAAATGGTCCTGAGTCCAAACAGGGGAAGGTTGGGCATGAGTTCTGGGATGCTGCTCTTGGAGCCACAAATAGAAAGAAAAAAGAAAAGGAAAAGGAAAGAAAAATAGACCTGGAGCCTGCCTGCTTGCTTTGGCTGGATCGAAGTGAAGTCAGTGCCAGCCATATTGCTACTCTTCTGCACTGGCGGGAGTCCAAAGGCTTGCGGTGGAGGAGCCAAGAGGGTTATGCAGGTATTTCTGTAGACACACACACACACACACACACACACACACACACACTACGCCCAGGCGCCCTCTTCCAAAACCAAAAGTGTTTACACAGAGCACAAAATACAAAAAGCACCGCCCGAGGGAAAGGAAGATGTTGCAGTCGAATCTAGAGTGGAATGGAGAAATAATATTGAGCTAATACATAATTGTAAAAAAAAAAAAGCAAAGCAAAGAAAATCTATATCCACGCCTGTGGCTGAGCCCTTGTTGGGAGAGGTGATCTCCACATGGTGGAGATGAAAACTCAATCATCCTTCTATTTCCCTGTTTGAAACCTTGTGCTTCAGACCTTCTTAAGGACGACTGTGCTGGGCAGTACTGGGGGTTGAACTGGGATTGTCACACTCACCAAGGCCGTACCTCTCTGGGTATATTTTTGAGAGAGGGTCTCACGCCCTGCCTCACCCCATGTGTACCTTGGAGTCACTCACTGAGGTTAAGTGTACCATTGTAGGTAGAACGAGCTACCACTGCATCGTTAGGAAGAGATCTGGGGAACTTTTCTGCTTCGGCTGGCCTTGGAGTACGATCCTCCCAATGTCAGTCTCTCCACATAACTAGGATTATGGTCAGACCTGCGTTTCTTGTGTATAGATCTATTCGATTTATTAGCATACATCCATAAGAGTCATAAAAGAAGTGCATATGTAAGCCAGGTTCTTATATGTAGTTATTCGGGAGGCTTGAGATCTGAGGATCATGGTTCAAAGCCGACCTGAGCCAGAAAGACCATGAGACTAACAAAAAGCCAGAAGTGGAGATGTGGCTGGAGTTGTAGAGCTCTAGCCTGGAGCAAGAACACTGAAGAGCAACACCCAGGTGCTGAGTTCAAGCCCCAGTACTGGCACCCACAAACAAATGAAAAGGAGTCTAGATGTTTGCAAGACCAGACAGATACACTAAGATCAGCAGGAAGCCAGAATCCAACCACTCGGCTACACATAAAATATTTTACAAAGCCCCATCCACAGAGGTTAGCGATAGCTTTATGTCTGTGTTTAAAGGACATTACAAATGGGTCAGTGGCTTCCCAGAACAAATCTTCTTCCACCGTACATGCAATGGTGTTGCTTTCTTGTTTTTCCCGGTTGTTGTTTGTTTCATCTTGCTTTTTAAATACTTTCAAAATTGCTGGAAGTAATCACTGCACTGCTGGCAGTGTGTATGTGTGGGGGGAAGGGATCAGAAGCAAATCTGAACGGCTCTCGGCTCCCTGGTAGACCTCAGCCACCCTGGCTGAGGTGAGGCCTTGCTTTGCACTCTGGGGAGACGCAGCATCGCTTTGAACGGAACGGACCGGGAAGCCTTTCGCGTGGCCTGCGGGACTGCTATGGAATTGCTGAGCTGGCAAAACGCAGGCACCAATACGGCCGGCCGAGTAACCCTTGGCCCCTGTCGTTTCCAGCAATGGGTACTCCCTGCCTGGGCGTCCTTTCTCACGCCATCTGCGAAGTGTCCCTCTAGAAGAGATGGGTCTTTCTGGAAGATTGCTCAGATGACATGTCCCTCTTGTTTTGAGAAGAAGGTGTATGAAGCACCCTTGCAGGATGAGTGGCAGAGGCCTACAAGGCTCATGAGTCGCCGGGCACCGGGATTTTTCCTCCTGCAGAGGCCTGCTGACAGATGGACCTACAATCACTGTCTTTTAACACCAGGGCCATTTTCCCTAGTACTACATAGGCAGGTGTTTCGCTTAGCTGTAGAAGTGCGCAGAGGGGCTACAGGTCTTGCTGTTTTGCCTCGTTTGCTTCTTCTGAGATGGGGGTGAGGGTGTTGCTGGGTAAGCCAGGCTGGCCTTGAACTTGAAGTCTCATGCATGTCTTGCCCCTCCCCCCCAACTCTGCAAGAGGTGGGATTATAAGCATGCCCAAACCTGCCCAACCTGGGAGAAGTTTATGTTTTCTTGTGTGAGTAGTAGAGTGGCAATTCTTAAAACAGAGTCTCGTGCCAGTATAGTGGGCTAAATGATGCCAACGCCCCTCCCCGCGCCCCACCTCTTCTTTTCCCTCCTTCAAAAACAGATATGCAGAGCTGAAGTCCCGGGGCCTACATTCTCCACCATGACAAAAGGCATTTTGCAGGGATTCAAAAGACCTTGGGATGGTGGGGGCGGGGTGGGGGGAGATGCTGAGTGATCTGAAATGTTACTGATGTAGCAACCCCCTGCCCATGAGTTCTTCTTAGAGACATGAAGTTCAGAGATTTGGAACTACTACTCTGTGTGGCTGTGTAGAGACACCATGAATCAAGAAATGCAGGTAGCCGGGTGCCGGTGGTTCACACCTGTCATCCTAGCTACTCAGGAGGCTGAGATCTGAGGATCGCGGTTCAAAGCCATCCGGGGCAGGAAAGTCCACGCACGAGACTCTGATCTCCAATTAACTGTTAGAAAACTGGAAGTGGCGCTGTGGCTCAAGTGGTAGAGCACTTGCCTTGAGCTGAAGAGCTGAGGGACAGCGCCCAAGCCCAGCGTTCAAGCCCCACGACCAAAAAGAAAAAAGAAAAAAAAAAAAAACACAGGTAGCTTTTAGAACCCAGAAAAGGCAATGGAAGGCATTCTTCCGTAGAGATTCTAGAAATCCAGCCCCATCAACACCTGGCATTTGGATTCATTGCAGCTTTCCAACCCCAGAACTGCAAGAGAGTCAGTCTGTGAAGTCAGTGGCTATTTGTTTAAGCAATACCAGACCAGCACCAATCCCCTGCCCCAGACCTGTCCCGTTGTAACGTTTTCTAGTAGATATTCCCTCCTTGACTTCCCTCTTCCTGCAACTCAGCCTCTACCCACTTCATTAATTCTTAACCAGCCAGAAAATAACTCAGATCAGTTTTCCCTTCTCCCTCTTACTTTCCCTCCAGAGCTGGCTTTATTGGTTGTATCTGTGGTGCTCTGGTTTTGTTCTGTTTTAGTTTTGTTTTTCCTCTAATCACATAGAGACAGCAGATGCACTGCAGTGGTTGGGGAGAGGACCTGTACATTTGTAAACTAGTAAAACAAAATAATAGACTAGCCCAGAAAGACAGGCACCAAAATACAACAGAAGATGGAGAAAACACACAAACAACAACAAAAACCTCAAGTTCTGGTTGATCTGCAGTCATAGTTGTTTACCTGTAGCTATCAACAAGATTCCAATATCCTTCAAAAAAAAAAACAAAAACTGGATGGTTTTGTTTGTTTGTTTGTTTTTGGCCTCTTATGATTTTTGTTTTCCAGTTGCATTTCTGTCCTTGTCAGACAATGGTTTTACCTAACAGAATCTGCATTTAGCCTTCCACCCAGGCTCTGGGACTGTAGTCATGACCTTGGGCAGGTTGTGAAGAAAGTCTTAATGATGTTTACCAGGCCTTGGAAACACAGGAAAACACGCTGCTCCAATACTGAAACATTTTTCAGCAACAACAAGAAAGTTCAGCGGAATCCTTATTTGACAGGCAATCCATCTTGCCCTGGGCAAATTAGTTAATACGAATTCTTACTTATTCTTCCCATCTGATTCATTTTTGGGGGGAGGGAGGGGTGGATCTGAGATTCACTGAAGAACAACTATGTGTCAGGTTCCAAGTAGATGACCCAAAGATATGTCAAAGAACCTTCCAGAACATAGGAAATGTCGCTGGAGGAAACTACCTCAACCTGGTGTGATCACAATACAAACAATGAATGCGTAAGTGTTCTGTCTGCTGGCCAATGCCCTAAGCTGTTAAATGCTCCCTGTACTCTAATGAGTCAAATACTCTATTTAGCATAGTTACATCACAATAATTGTCTTTTACTCTTACCTTAGTTACAGCCCTGGGGGTTGAACCTAGGCCTTTATGTGTGCTAGGCAAGTGCTCTACGACTTGAACCACATCCCTAGCATTTTTGTTTTCATGTGCTTACTATTCAGTTCCTTTGTTATTGAGAGAGGGTCTCTAGAACTTTAGTCAGGGTAGTCTGAAACTTTTGACGCTGCCTCCTGGTTAGCAGGAACTGCCAGCACGTGCCACCTTACCCACCTTCATTGTAATCATTTTCCACACGCAGGAAAACTGAGGTAGAGTTAAGGAATCCACCCAGTCACTGACAGTGTCAGGACTTATTCCTGTACTTTAGGTTCATTACTGCTGTTTGCTATGAGCGATTAGAGGAGAAGGTCGAAGAGCCACAGCTACGTTCAACAAAGCCAGTTTGGAAGAGAGCGTAACAGGAAGAAGACACAACAGGTTTGAGGGTTTTCTGGCTGATTAAGAATGAATTGGGTGGGGTAGGGGCTGAGTTTCAGGCAGCAGGGAGTAAATGATGAAGTGAACGGGTTTGACTACTCCAGCAAGAACTGGAGGAAAAGTCAGGACCCTGGTTATGATAAACTTCATATTGTAGACAAATGGTGGCTGTCCCCGGCCCCGCCCCGTCTTTGACCCCACTGCTTTTGTGGGTGCTGATAAAATGTGCCCATTGTTAGCTAATCACTGTCTTAAGATCTGGTTCCTAGAAGGTGTCTGGAAATCACCGTGACTCCACAGTGGATTTCTCCGTGTAGCTTTCCCTCCCGGCAAGAGTACAATTCTGCCGTGTGTGTGTGTGTGTGTGTGTGTGTGTGTGTGTGTGTGTGTGTGTGTGTACAAGTTAGGAAAGCCCAGCTGGGAAGCACACAAAGGTGGTAGATCCAGGGGAACAAATGATGTCGTGGTTGAGTCTAGGTTTCTGTCTCTCCTCTGGGCTTCACTCCAATGCTCCCATTCTCTTGGGCTTCCCGGCTCCCCTGTGAGCTCTGCTCATCCGCCCACCCGTGCAGTCATCCAGCAAATAGTCAGTGAGCAGTTCCTACGAGAGGGGTACGGGACAATGGGAGGAAGAGCAACACATGATATACAGGCCTTGCTCTCCCAGTTCATTACCTGGAGGGGAAGAGGGCTCATTTGCAGTCTGAGTGGAGAGGCGAAGGGAACCAAGATCATCTTTTCATGGGCTGAGACTTGGGTTCCGGTTAAGAAGCTACCATCCTCGCGAGCTCCCAAACGACAGTGCCGAGGTGGGGAACCGAATTTGACTCCTTGTTAGACTTTGTAAGAAAATAAAGGGGGGGGGTACCCTAGAGCCACTGCCAGGTGGGACAAGGTCCGATTGAGTTCCTCCTGAATCTCGGCTGCCATTGGCTTTTTCACCTTCTGTTTCTCCCTGTATCACACCTCTGGCCTTGTTGCTTTGTTCAGCCTGCTATAGTAACAGCAATGCTTCCAGTGTGGGAGTGGGAGGGGGGGAGGAGGGGTTCCTTCATAGACTGAAGTCCTCACTGGCTCCTGCCTCAGGTGAAAGAATGCCTTGTTTGGAGCTCAGAGACCCCAGCACCCTGCAGAAAGTCCCTTAGGGACCCCAGGCCCAGCTCAGCAGGACCTGCCTCTGAGCCCATAAATGTCAGTAATCCCAACCTTCTTCCCTTTGTTCCCCCTACCCCACCTCCAGGGCTGGGGGTGGTAGCTGCTTTCCTACCTGTGCTATTGCGGTGAGTTCGATACCGTGTGTGTGTGTGTGTGTGTGTGTGTGTGTGTGTGTGTGTGTGTGTGTGACAGTCATGGTCTATGAATCCCAATAGAGACTCACAGAGATGATCCTTTACGCATTATTTTTAATGAGATATAATTCCTTTCATTTTTTATTGAAAAATACAGGGAAGAAATTCATACATACATATACTCATATCTACCTATATATATGTTTCTTTGTTAAATGCCAATGTATATATTTTAATTCATGTTCCAAAATAAGTACCCTTTATACATTTTTTTCTCTCTCTTTTTTTTTTTTGCCAGTCCTGGGACTTGAACTCAGGGCCCAGGTGCTGCTCCTAAGCTTCTTTTGCTCAAGGTTGGTGCTCTACCACTTGACCCACAGCATCACTTCGTTTTTTCTGAACAGTTTCTTGGAGATAAGAGTCTCATGGAGTTTTCTGCCTGGGCTGGCTTTGAACTATGGTCCTCAGATCTCAGCCTCCTGAATAGCTAGGATTATAGGTCTGAGCTACCAGCGCCCAGCATGAGTTTTCTCTTTTGCACCGATAATAATAATAGTAGTGGTGGTGGTGGTTGTAGTAATCAGGCACCTGTGGCTCTAAGCCTATAATCCTAGCTACTCAGGAGGCTGAGATCTGAGGACCCCGGTTCAAAGCCAGTCCAGGCAGAAAAGTCAAGGAGACCCTGATCTCCACTAAACTACCAAAGAAGCCAGAAGTGGAGCCTATTTGTGAATGAGCAAAGCCACACATTGCACAGAATGAACCCATGTTCAGACAACCATCAGAGAGTAAACAGCAGATAGCTACACAATGGACGCTGCATAGATGATGGTTCAGTCATGGAAAAGAAGATGAAATTCCAGTGCGTGCTCTAAACCACGGACGAGCCTTGCGGACATTTGCTGAAAGTGAGGAGACAGCTGTAAAGATCACATGCGGCGTGATTCTGTGGAATACACAGGATAGGCGGGAAGAATACCCAGAGGCAGGAAGATGGCTAGAGAAGGGGGCGAAAGGGGGAGAGATAATTGAATGGATATGTTGAGAGTTTTTTCGGGGGGGGGCGGAAATGTTTGGTGTCCAGATACAAGTGATATTTGCAACATTAATATGCATGAGCCCATAGTTCCTCAGGTATGCATTGCTAAATGGCTCGTTTTACCTTGTGTGAATTTGGCTTTAAATACTCAGAAAGAGGATTGTTGAAGTTTCAGAAAGCACTCTAACAAAAGAAATGGTATGATTCAACTTCGTGTGTTTTGCTTTCCGTTTGTGTTTCCCTCTGGAGGTCGGGAGATGGAGGTGGAGTCTTGCTAGATCACACAGCTAGATAACTGTGACTCTGGATTTGGATGCCTCGGTTCCACAGGACAGAAAGTCAGGGAGCCAGGGCCCTGT